>NW_024070186.1:150617390-151117633 GCF_014754425.2 Oryx dammah | reverse complement strand
TGCCTTATGACCCAGCAATCCCACTGTTGGGCATACACACAGAGGAAACCAGAATTGAAAGAAACACATGTACCCCAATGTTCATCGCAGCACTGTTTATAATAGCCAGGACATGGAAACAACCTAGATGTCCATCAGTAGATGAATGGATAAGAAAGCTGTGGTACATATACACAATGGAGTATTACTCAGCCATTAAAAAGAATACATTTGAATCAGTTCTGATGAGATGGATGAAACTGGAGCCGATTATACAGAGTGAAGTGAGCCAGAAAGAAAAACACCAATACAGTATACTAACACATATATATGGAATTTAGGAAGATGGCAATGATGACCCTGTATGCAGGACAGCAAAAGAGACACAGATGTGTATAGCGGACTTTTGGACTCAGAGGGAGAGGGAGAGGGTGTGATGATTTGGGAGAATGGCATTGAAACATGTATAATATCATGTAAGAATCGAAATGCCAGTCTATGTCTGATGCAGGATATGACACGCTTGGGGCTGACGCGCGGGGATGACCCAGAGAGATGTTGTGGGGAGGGGGATGGGAGGGGGGTTCATGTTTGGGAACGCATGTACACCTGTGGTGGATTCATGTCAATCTATGCCAAAACCAATACAGAATTGTAAAGTAAAAATTAAAAATAAATAAATAAATTAAAAAAAAATAAAAATAAATAAATAAAACTATATCAGAGCATGCTTGCATTTCACAATATTTAAATCCATATTTTTAAATTTTTAAAGAAAGTAAATTCTGTTTTCCTGTGACTGTTTGAATTATATGTTATCTTCCTTTCTTCACAATCTTCTACTTTAATCTAGTTTGTTATGCATGTAACGTAAGACTGACTTAAATGATAAAAACGTGAACTTCGGTCACTCAGCCTACTCATCTCACCCTCTTATGGAAACACAGTCCTTCATTTGTATCATCATTACTATACTGAAGTATTTGTAATCCAAGCCAGGCTATAGCAATATGTGAACCATGAACTTCCAGATGTTCAAGCTGGTTTTAGAAAAAGGCAGAGGAACCAGCGATCAAATTGCCAACATCCGCTTGATCATCGAAAAAGCAAGAGAGTTACAGAAAAACATCTATTTCTGCTTTATTGACTATGCCAAAGCCTTTGACTGTGTGGATCACAAAAAAATGTGGAAAATTCTGAAAGAGATGGGAATACCAGACCACCTGACCTGCCTCTTGAGAAACCTATATGCAGGTCAGGAAGCAACAGTTAGACCTGGACATGGAACAACAGACTGGTTCCAAATAGGAAAAGGAGTACTTCAAGGCTGTATATTGTCACCTTGCTTATTTAACTTCTATGCAGAGTACATCATGAGAAACGCTGGACTGGAAGAAACACAAGCTGGACTCAAGATTGCCGGGAGAAATATCAATAACCTCAGATATGCAAATAACACCACCTTATGGCAGAAAGTGAAGAGGAACTAAAAAACCTCTTGATGAAAGTGAAAGAGGAGAGTGAAAAAGTTGGCTTAAAGCGCAACATTCAGAAAACGAAGATCATGGCATCTGGTCCCATCACTTCATGGGAAATAGATGGGGAAACAGTGGAAACAGTGTCAGACTTTATTTTATTGGGCTCCAAAATCACTGCAGATGGTGACTGCAGCCATGAAATTAAAAGATGCTTACTTCTTGGAAGAAAAGTTATGACCAACCTAGAGAGCATATTCGAAAGCAGAGACATTACTTTGCCGACTAAGGTCCGTCTAGTCAAGGCTATGGTTTTTCCAGTGGTCATGTATGGATGTGAGAGTTGGACTGTGAAGAAAGCTGAGCATTGAAGAATCAATGTTTTTGAACTGTGGTGTTGGAGAAGAGTTTTGAGAGTCCCTTGGACTGCAAGGAAACCCAACTAGTCCATTCTAAAGGAGATCAGTTCTGGGTGTTCTTTGGAAGGAACGATGCTAAAGCTGAAACTCCAGTACTTTGGCCACCTCATGCGAAGAGTTGACTCATTGGAAAAGATCTTGATGCTAGGAGGGATTGGGGGCAGGAGGAAAAGGGGACAATAGAGGATGAGATGGTTGGATGGCATCACCGACTCGATGGACGTGAGTTTGAGTGAACTCCGGAGTTGGTGATGGAAGGGAGGCCAGGAGTGCTGTGATTCATGGGGTCGCAAAGGGTCGGACACGACTGAGTGACTGAATTGAACTGAAGAATTCACCGGAAAAGACCCTGATGCTGGGAAAGATTGAGGGCAGGAATAGAAGGGGTTGACAGAAGATGAGATGGTTGGGTGGTATCACCAACTCAAAGGACAAGAGTTTGAGCACACTCCAGGAGATAGTGAAGGACAAGGAAGCCTGGCGTGTTGCAGTTCATGGGGTTGCACAAAGTCGGACACAACTTCACGATTGAACAAGAAGGACAATAAATGAACAGAACAATTATCAAGGAATAAAACATTGTTAATCTTCAACTGATCAGAATTACCATTTGATAATACTTTAAAAATTATATATAGAGGAATTCAGTAAAATATTTTCACTTCAAAAATGATCATTTTATTGCAATATAAAAAATGAGAAATTGACTAAATAAAATACCAGATTTTCTCAATTATTTCCCTAAAACTGAATGATATCTTCAGATAATGATATAAACCAAGTAATATTTGGCATAAATTGGCAAATATAATTTTTAAAAGGGATTCCTGGATAGCTCAGTGGTAATGAATTGCCTGCTAATGCAGGAGACAAAAGTTTGTTTCCTGGGTCTGGAAGATCCCCAGAGGAGGGCCTGGCAACCCACTCCAGTATTCTTGCCAGAAAAATCCCATGAACAGAGGAACCTATCAGGCTATGGTCTATGGGGTCCAAAAGAGTTGGATAGGAGTGAAGCAACTGAGCAAGCACACATGCAATCAGGTAATAGTTCCAAGTATAGGAACTTGCTTCAAATGGCTAAAAATAAAGTCATCAATGTCATTAGATAGAGAAGTATTGTGTATGACATTTCTAAAAAAAAAATACATTATCATGTTTTATTACATTCTATTTTACAATACAATTAGTTTTGTCTAAGGAACACATTTTGAGTTCACGGTAGAAGTGCCCTTTGTTGTTGCTGTTTAGTCACTAACTTGGGCTCCCCTATTTGTGTCCAACTCTTTAGTGACCCCATGAACTGTACCCTGCCAAGGTCAACTGTCCATGAGATTTTCCAGGCAATAATACTGTAGTGAATTGCCATTTCCTTCATCAGGGATCTTCCCAACCCAGGGGTCAAACCTATGTCTTCTTCATTGTCAGGCGGATTCTTTACCACTGAGCCATCAGAAATCCCCTTAGCTTCCAAATAAAAGCTACGATTTGGCCAATGGAAAAATATATTTTCATCATTTAGCATGTCAAAACAGGATACGAGCTTCACAATCAACTCATTGTCTTCTTGTAGCAGTTTCTAAAAAGATTAACAAAGAATTACCCCAGTCTTAGAGTCCATTGAATTAACCACAAAAGCCACTCTGCAAAGGACTCTCAAAAGAAATATACATTTCTCAGTTTTCAAAGATAATTAATATCCAAAGGATATTACTATTGTTCTGTTATTTTACCCAGAATAAAATATACAAAAAATACCTGATTCATATGTTTCATAGCATTCATTCACTTTTTTTGTTCTTTATTATTTTGTTCTTTGTTATTTACATATTACTATTTTCTTTGAAAATACAAAATAAATTAATGCTATATTTCATCTTTCAGCTTTTTAAAAAATTGTGAAATCTATTTTTTATATCACATGAACATAGCTATTTTCATTGGCAATAAGAACATAAATCAGCCCTTATCACACTTGGTCTAGTAGATTTGCTTAATCATTTATGGGATGCTTAAACTTAGATTTCTTTGTCATTACTTGACTTCAAAATTACTCATTGAGGAAAAAAATAGTCTTTGACAACTACTTTCTTTTTCAGAATAAAAAATTAAGATGGAATAAAGTTTGCTAAAAGAGAAAGGAGGATTTAACAGTAGGATTGATTATATTTTGAGTTAAATATTCCTTTAAAAGCTGAAAGCCATTTGAGTTAATAATTCTTCTTAGGTAATTATTACAAGTTGTGGCCTGCAGAATTTATTATTTTATTAATTTGGCAATTTTTTTTGTTTGGAAAAACAGTAAATAAATCTGGTTGGGAAAATGTATTATCAAAAACATCATTAAGACACTAACTGAATTTGAGTGGAGTTTTCTAGTGGCCTAGTGGTTAAGATTCTGGGCTTTCATTACCAGGTATCAGGCTCAATTCCTTGTCAGGGAACCGAGGTCCCACAAGCCTCATGGTCTTACAAAACAAAGAAAAAAAGAAAATATATTTGCAGCCCCATATACATTATTTGGGGTTTCCCTGGGAGCTCAGCTGGTAAAGAATCCTCCTGCAATGCAGAAGACCCCAGTTCAATTCCTTGACAGGGAAGATCCTCTGGAGAAGGGATAGGTTACCCACTTCAGTATTCTTGGGCTTCCCTGGTGGTTCAGATAGTAAAGAATCTGACTGCAATGCTGGATTGCAGATCTGGATTCGATCCTTGGCTTGGGAAGATCCCCTTGGAAGAGGGCATGGCAACCCACTCCAGTATTCTTTCCTGGAGAATTCCCATGGACAGAGGATCCTGGCAGTCCTACAGTCCATGGGGTCACAAAGAGTCAGACACAACTGAGTGACTAACCACAGCACATATATTTTTTATGGCTTCCCAGCTGGCGCTGTGGTAAAGAACCTGCCTGCCAATGCAGGAGACATAAGAGACTTGGGTTCAATCCCTGGATGATTCTCTAGAGGAGGGCATGGCAATTCACCCCAGTGATCTTGCCTGGAGAATCCCATGGGCAGAGGAGCCTAGTGAGCTATGTATGGTCCATAGCATTGCAAAGAGTCAGACATGACTGAAGCAGCTGATGATGGGTACATTATTAAGAATAGCCTAGGTATGGAATTAACTTCGGAGGCAATTGAGGGAAGAATCAACAAGGAAAATGTGTTATGTGTAAAATGAAGTAATATCCAGCCATAAAAAGAAAGACATTTTTCTACTGGCAACAACATAGACGGACTTTAAAAATATTATGCTGATTGAAAAAGGACAAAAAAAGACAAACATTATATGATCTCACATTTATGTAGGATTAAAAAAAACAAAAGTTTAAATTCACAAATAGAATATATGGTGGTTGCCAGAGACAGGTGCAGAGGCTTGGGCAAAATGGGTGAAAGTGCTCAAAAGTTACAAACTTCAAGTTATAAAATATATATCATGAGTATCTAAGGTACAGCATAGGGGATATGGTTAGAAACACCATATTGTACATTTGGAAATTATTAAGGGAGTAAAACCTAATAGTTTTTATCACATGCAAAAAAATTGCAACTGTGTGGTGTGGATTTAATTAGACTTACTAAGGTGATCAATTTGCTATGTATACAAATATTGAATCACTGCACTGTACACCTGAAAACAATACAATAATACAGGTCAATTATATCTCAATGAAAATGTCATTTATAAACCTCAAGACAAATCAAAACAAAGCACCAATAACAAAACATAATACTCCATAACATGATTAAGTAATGGAAGGTGAACATGTTGTTAAAGACTCTAGTCCAAGATATGGTCATATTCAGAGGAACTTGAACATAGGTTAGATTTACTATCTTCATGGAGTGAGCCAAGAAAAAGCAGAAGACTGGCCAACTGCATGAAATACCTGTTCCTGTCTCAGTCATTTCATTACTACATTCATTTTTGGCAATATTCAAGGTGTCAGGATTTTAAGAAGCTGTGTTAGAAATGTTGTATAATTTTTTAAAGCATATAAATCTTTTTTATTATATTTAAAGCTTTAATAAGTAAGCAATTTATTATGGAAAAAAATTGCTGATTGCCTGAGAGAAAATAAAGCGCTTGGACAGTCAGAACTGTTAGAGAAATTTAAAGGCAAAAATAATATGATAAAACTACAGACATGAATAGAGGGATAAAATATTGATTGGGAAAGAGATAAAAGCAAAAATCTAGGTGGTGCAAGCATGTATTGGGAATGGCTGTAGAATGAGATTTAAAGAAATGCCAAATAAGAGAGTAACATACGGATAATGAAGAAGTGTACATAAGAGAAGAAAAATGGTAACTGTAAAGCATAGAGATAGAGTGTCTGATGAACTATGGAATGAGGTTCGTGGCATTGTACAGGAGACAGGGATCAAGACCATCCCCATGGAAAAGAAATGCAAAAAAGCAAAATGGCTGTCTGGGGAGGCCTTACAAATAGCTGTGAAAAGAAGAGAAGTGAAAAGCAAAGGAGAAAAAGAAAGATATACTCATCTGGGGAGGCCTTACAAATAGCTGTGAAAACAAGAGAAGTGAAAAGCAAAGAAGAAAAAGAAAGATATACCCATATGTTCCAAAGAATAGCAAGAAGAGATAAGAGAGCCTTCCTCAGCAATCAATGCAAAGAAATAGAGGAAAACAACGGAATGGGAAAGGCTAGTAATCTCTTCAAGAAAATTAGAGATACCAAGGTGCCAGGAGCCAGTGTGAGGAACTCTGCCCATGGCAAAGGTCATGAGGAAGGAGGCTTCGGCATACGCAAAGGCAGAATCGAGCCTCAGGAAACCCCCTGTTCCTGAGCATCTACCCCTCAAACCAGAGTTTGTCTACTTTACTTATGCTCTCACCTACACCTCTGACTTTACGGGGGGCTCTCCCCCATCACCATTTCTCTCAGAGAAGGAGTTAACTTGCAGCTCCAGTTAATAAAAATTCCTGGGCATGACAAGAGTGTTTCAACTTACGAACTCCTCTGAAGGTTATCTAGCCCGCCTGTACAGGTTCGGCCACATGTGATTGTTTACAGCCTCCCAATCGTGAGAGGCACGAGATGTTTTAGACTTACTAAAGGCAGATTCTTTTGGGAAGTTAGAAATTATTGGTATAGTGGGTTGGTTAGGAATTATATTGGTGAAGGGTTTTTCATATAGTGGGTTGGTTAGGAATTATATTGGTAAAGGGTTTTTCATTTGTTGTGCCAATAATTGCTGCTAATTCCCTGCCCTGGGTGTGACAAGGGTGTCTCAGGTCAAACCTCTCTGCTGACAGACTAGCTTGTGTGACAACCTCTCAACCATAAACAGCACAGAGAGTTTGGAGTATTTTGAAAGTCTTAATTAGCATAGGACTTTTCTCATTGTTGAGTCAATGATAGCCGCCAGGCCTCCATATCCTTAGGCACCTGGGAATATATTAATCAATGTATTTGGAATATAGAAAAGGAAATATAATAGTTTTTGATGTTATCAATACTAGACTTTTTGAGTTAATGAATTTTCTCTTTTGTTATAGATCACTGTACTTTGTTATAAATCACTGTGTCCTTGCTATGTAAAAATGTAACTTTTTCACTATCTTAAGACTAAACAGATCTTAAGGGGAACATTGATGAAGGGTTTTCATTTGTTGGGTTGATGTTTGCTGCTAAATCTCCATATTCCCTGCCCTTATAATGAATATAACTAGCATATAGGAGAAATAAGTATTAACCTTTAAGATTAATCATGTTAACCTTAGGTTAAATAAATTCCTTTCTTAGTTGTAACCCACTATACCCTCACCCTATAGGAATGCAACTTTATCTGCTACCTTCAGAGGGTGGTGCCTGGTTTAAGAAAAAACACCCTTGGAAAAAATAAGATTTTGGTTATCAGAAAGAAAGGATCATAAAATGTCAGCAGGCCTCATGGCCGGAAGATGATGTAAAACCCCTAAGACCTTTTTTTATACATTTATGTGAAGCACCTGATTTTGATAAAGGTCAGAACTGCTGACCCCCATGTGACTCTGTATTCATCCCTATGTATAACAAAAGGTATATAAGCAAACCTAAAAAATAAAGAAATCAGATCAGTTTCTGGAAAGACTGATTCCCCCATGTCATTTCTTTCTTGCTCCCCGTTTTTCTGGCTGAATTCCCATCTGGAGCATGGGTGCTCGCCATGTCTACTTACTTGCCCCGGTTTTTAAGTTCCATGCAAGAAGGAGCCCAAGGAGGGGTACCTTCCTATATTCAAGTGGCACCGGTGGCCCAATGTAGATGGTGCAAATTCCTTGTCTTCGAATTTTATTGATATCCCACATAAACCAAGTTATTCAACATCTTTTTCTCCACTAATATTTCCTACTACACTGTCCATTTCTAATCTCTCTATATATCTGTAATTAAATAAGTTTTTTCCTAGGACGCTGATTCCATCCCCACCTTCGAATTACCCGGGATCCACTGGGGCTGGACCCCATCACCAAGGGAACATTTCATGCAAAGATGGGCTTGATAAAGTATAGAAATGGTATGGACCTAAAAGAAGCAGAAGATATTAAGAAGAGGTGGCAAGAATACACAGAAGAACAGTATAAAAAATATCTTCACGACCAAGATAATCATGAAGGTGTGATCACTCACCTAGAGCCAGACATCCTGGAATGTGAAGTCAAGTGGGGCTTAGAAAGCATCACTGCAAACAAAGCTAGTGGAGGTGATGGCACTCCAGTTGAGCTCTTTCAAATCAAGGTGATGCTGTGAAAGTGCTGCACTCAATATGTCAGCAAAGTTGGAAAACTCAGCAGTGGCCACAGAACTGGAAAATATCAGTTTTCATTGTAATCCCCCAAAAAGGCAATGCTTAGAATCCTCAGACTACCACACGATTGCACTCATCTCACATGCTAGTAAAGTAATGCTCAAAATTCTCCAAGGTAGGCTTCAGCAATACGTGAACTGTGAACTTCCTGATGTTCAAGCTGGTTTTAGAAAAGGCAGAGGAACCAGAGATCAAATTGCCAACATCCGCTTGATCATGGAAAAAGCAAGAGAGTTCCAGAGAAACATCTATTTCTACTTTATTGACTATGCCAAAGCCTTTGACTGTGTGGATTACAATAAACTGGAAAATTCTGAGAGAGATGGGAATACCAGACCACCTGACCTGCCTCTTAGGAAGCAACAATTAGAACTGGACATGGAACAACAGACTGGTTCCAAATAGGAAAAGGAATACGTCAAGGCTGTATATTGTCACCCTGCTTATTTAACTTCTATGCAGAGTACATCATGAGAAGTCCTGGGCTGTAAGAAACACAAGCTGGAATCAAGATTGCTGGGAGAAATATCAATAACCTCAGATATGCAGATGACACCACCCTTATGGCAGAAAGTGAAGAGGAACTCAAAAGCCTCTTGATGAAAGTGAAAGAGGAGAGTGAAAAAGTTGGCTTAAAGCTCAACATTCAGAAAACTAAGATCATGGCATCTCGTCCCATCACTTCATGGGAAATAGATGTGGAAACAGTGTCAGACTTTATCTTTTTGGGGCTCCAAAATCACTGCAGATGGTGATTGCAGCCATGAAATTAAAATATGCTTACTCCTGGGAAGAAAAGTTATGACCAACCTAGATAGCATATTCAAAGGCAGAGACATTACTCTGCCAACAAAGGTCCATCTAGTCAAGGCTATGGTTTTTCCAGTGGTCATGTATGGATGTGAGAGTTGGACTGTGAAGAAAGCTGAGCACTGAAGAATTGATCCTTTTGAACCGTAGTGTTGGAGAAGATTCTTGAGAGTCCCTTGGACTGCAAGGAGATCCAACCAGTCCATTCTAAAGGTGATCAGTCCTTTGGAAGGAAAGATGCTAAAGCTGAAACTCCAGTACTTTGGCTACCTCATGCAAAGAGTTGACTCATTGGAAAAGATTGATGCTGGGAGGGATTGGGAGCAGGAGGAAAAGGGGACGACAGAGGATGAGATGGTTGGATGGCCTCACCGACTCGATGGACATGAGTTTGAGTGAACTGCAGGAGATGGTGATGGACAGGGAGGCCTGGCATGCTGCGATTCATGGGGTCACAAAGAGTCAGACACAACTGAGCAACTGAACTGAACTGAACAGAACTGAAAGCATAGAGACAAAATCACCTGCATCTTAAGATATTTGGTTATTGTCCAATTTGGAAAAGTGGATAACAATGTAAAGAAAATATTTTTTCATGGTTTTCAATCTGATTATGAAAGTGAATTTGTTCCTTTTTATACTCTGTCAGTTCCTGAAATAAATTTTATTATATTGATAAACCTAAAAAATGTTTTGTAAGTTGTTACATGAAATCAAATAGTATTCTCTTGTGGGTATATATATCATATACATGTATATTATATAATTTTTCTATGTACATAATGTATAAATGGAAATAAATTTGATATTTCTTTAAAGAATTTTATAGATTTAAAAAATTTAATCTTGATCAATGTATCTAGATCTAGATGGAATTAATACATGACAATCCAAAGAATGCTGTGAAAATGAGAAATTAGATAATATTCAATAAGAAAATATTGCCCAATATGAATGATGCAATATGGTTAGTAATGAATTCTATTCAGGGAATTTTTATTTTGTGACTTTGAAGATATTTTCTTCTCTCATTAAAAAAGAATGTAATGAGTTCAAGAACATTTTAACCAGGCAGTTTTGCAATCTCAAACAATTTAATGAGTGTGTGCGCCTCTCCTTGTGTCAGCAAACAGATTAGCAATTTGCCTCAAGTAAATGCATAATTTGGAATGATTCAAAGAAATGGCCTCACGTATCACCACGTGTTGTGACCAGAATATATAAGCATCCCTCTGCACGTGCTGACATCCACACTCAGAACCTGGTCTTGAACAGCAAACCGGTCTCACTATCTGACACCATGTGCCATTACAGCAACCACTACGGAGGCCTGGGCTACAGCTACGGAGGCTTTGGCGGCCTGGGCTTTGGCCGTGGCTGTGGATGCGGCAGCTTCCGCATGCTGGACTATGACTCTGGCTTTGGAGGCTACGGTTGTGGCTCTGGTTTCAGAAGCTTTGGCTCTGGCTGCTGTTACCGTCCACTGTTCTTTAGAAGTTGTGGTTTTTCCAGCTTCTACTAAACTCTGGCTTTAGTAACCCAACATCTGCTTCCCTCAATGCAGATTTGACATAACATTATTCAGTCGATGAGCTGAGATAACCTTACCCCTATATAGCATGATAAACTCAAGAATTTCAGAGAATTTATTATTTATAAGCATTTCTATCACATGTCTCCTGGCATTTGTTTGCTTGGGCACTATCAGATGACTTATGTTGGTGACCAATAAATGTTCTAATTGGAAATAAAAAATATGGCTTTTTGTGGTTCATTTAACTCAGTTATGTGTGCATACCTATATGTAATTTTTCTTTTTGACAGTTATAAACACAAGGATTAAGTCCTTTAATTTTTTTATAAAAACAACTCAGATGTACCCATTTATAGTTGCTAGTCATCCATACTTAATTGAAACTGTAGTCAGAGCAAGCATTTCACAAATCTTAAAATCCATATTTCTAAATTTTTAGGGAAAGTAAGTTCTATTTTTCTGTGAATCTTTTAATTATATTTTATAATGTCTTCTTTGTTCATAAGCTTCTACTTTCATCTACTTGGTTATACATGCAAAATAACACTGACTTAAATGACCTAAACGTCTTTTACAATCTGTATAATAAAAATATGAAATTTGGTCATTCAGCTCACTCATCTCAGTTACCCTCCTATGGGAACACAATCTTTCATTTGCATAGTCATTGCTACACTGAAATATTATAATTCATTAAGAAGAATAAATGCACAGAAATATTACCAAGGAGCAAAACATTGTTTATCTTCTACTGAACAAGATGATCACTGAAGGATTTTTAAAAAATTATATAAAGATGAATTTCAGTAAAACATTCTCCCTTCAAAAATAATCATTTTATTGAAATAAAAGAATTGAGGAACAGAATACGTAGAACACCAGAGTTTCTAAATTGTTTTCATAAAACTGAATGATATCTTCAGAAAATGATATGGCCCCAATAATATTTGGAATAAATTGGGCAAATATAATTTTAAAAAGAGCTTCCTTCATAGTTCAGTGGTAGAGGAACCACCTGCCAATGTAGGAGACCTGGGTTCAATCCCTGGGACAGGAAGACCCCCTGAAGAAGGAAATGGCAACCCACTCCAATATTCTTACCTGGGAAATCCCATGGACAGAGAAGTTAGCTGATTACAGTCCATGAGGTCACAAGAGACAGACAGAACTTAGTGATTAAACAACAGTAATTGTATAAAAGAACAAAAAGTGAAATCATAGAGACCTGAATGCAATGGTAAAACTCTACAATGCTGCTTCGTAATCTTTCAGGCAAGAAAATACTTGCAGAGTGAACACTGTCTAGTCATCACGGAAATCAGGACAGCAGGGTTCTGTCCCTAATTTTGTCACTAATTTTCAAGGGAAAATAATTTGTTCCAAGATACCTTGTGTGCAAAATCATGCTATAAATCTTTCAACATAGGCTTCAACAGTATATGAACCAGAAATTTCCAGATATACAAACTGGATTTAGGAAAGGCAGAGGAACCAGAGATCAAATTGCCACCATCCAGTTTTGTGCTTGTTCAGTTGCCAAGTCTTGTCGGACTCTTTGGGACACCATGGACTGCAGCACACCAGGCTTCCCTGTCCTTCATTATCTCCCTGATTTTGCTCAAAATCATGTCCATTGAGCTGGTAATACCATCCAACCATCTCATCCTCTGTCGCCCCCTTCTCCTCTTGCTCTCAACATCAGGGTCTTTTCCAAAGAATCAGCTCTTCAGTTCAGTTCAGTTCAGTTCAGTTCAGTCACTCAGTCATGTCTGACTCTGTGATGGCCAAATGGAGTTTCAGCTTCAGCATCAGTCCTTTCAATGAATATTCAGGACTGATTTCCTTTAGGATTAACTGGTTTGATCCTCTTGCAGTCCAAGAGATTCTCAAGAGTCTTCTCCAACACCACAGTTCAAAAGCATCAATTCCTCTGTTCACAGCCTTTCCTTATAGTCCAACTTTCACATCTGTACATGACTACTGGAAAAACCATGAGTTTTATTATAAGACCTTTGTCAGCAAAGTGATATCTCTGCTTTTTAATGTGCTGTTTGTCATAGTTAGGTTTGTCACAGCTTTTCTTCCAAGGA
The DNA here is from genome assembly GCF_014754425.2 of Oryx dammah. Classification (NCBI taxonomy): domain Eukaryota; kingdom Metazoa; phylum Chordata; class Mammalia; order Artiodactyla; family Bovidae; genus Oryx; species Oryx dammah. Next base: position 151,104,511 of record NW_024070186.1, on the reverse strand, counting down.
GCAAGCATCTTTTTATTTCATGGTTGCAGTCACCATCAGCAGTGATTTTGGAGATCAAGGAAATACAATCTGTCACTGTTTCCACTTTTTCCCCATTTGTTTCCCATGAAGTGATGGGACTGGATGCTATGATCCTAGTTTTATGAATGTAGAGTTTTAAGCCAGCTTTTTCACTCTATTCTTTTACCTTCATCAAGAGGCTCTTTTGTTCCTCTTCACTTGCCATTTGTGTGGTATCATCTGCATATTTTTGGTTATTGACATTTCTCTAGGCAATCTTGATTCCAGCTTGTGAGTCATCCAGTCTGGCATTTCTATGATGTACCCTTGATGTACTCCATTTCCAACTTTTAACCAGTCCATTTTTCCAGGTCCAGTTCTAACTATTGTTTCTTGACCTGCATACAAGTTTCTCAGGAGTCAGGTAGGGTGATCAGGTATTCCCATCTCCTTAAGAATTTTCCACAGGTTGTTGTGATCCACACAGTCAAAGGCTTTAGCATAGTCAATGAGACAGATGTTTTTCAGGAATTCTCTTGCTTTTTTTATGATCCAGAGGATGGTGGCAATTTGATCTCTGGTTCCTCTGCCTTTCCTAAATCCAGTTTGTATATCTGGAAATTTCTGGTTCATATACTGTTGAAGCCTATGTTGAAAGATTTATAGCATGATTTTGCACACAAGGTATCTTGGAACAAATTATTTTCCCTTGAAAATTAGTGACAAAATTAGGGACAGAACCCTGCTGTCCTGATTTCCGTGATGACTAGACAGTGTTCACTCTGCAAGTATTTTCTCCCTGAAAATTCTCAGATAGACTATTTAAAAAGTTTTGGTGATAGTTATTAGAGCTGAATTATGACAACTCATTTTATGAAGATTGGTCTCATAAATCAATACCTGTGTTTCTTTAACATTTTTACTGTTCTCATACAGAGAATTGTACTTATCAATTTCTAGTTTATCTACTTTTGAATGTAACTAAACAATGAGCAATGTTAAAATTCAAGTCTAAATGAAAACAAACCATAGCAAATGAAAAATTTACCATCTTTTCTTTCAGTCATCATTATCTAGGGGTTCTTTGTAGCACCACAGTGGGCTCAGCAGGAGAAATAAAGGTAAGTTACTCTGTAGAAGAATCAGACTATATATTAATAATTTGATGCAGAAGAGAGAATTTCTATTCCCTTTTCATTTGGTTAATATCTCTGGGGACAGTATACATGAGGATGACAAGCAGTAATCAATATAATTATTATTATTGCTGACATTCTTAGTGTAATCAATATTATCATAATTTTGTGCTAAGATTTCATTGATCTATCTCTGAGATGAAAGTAAACGTTTTGAATTTATAACAAAAGACTTCTAGGAAAAATGTGAGAACATTTTTCATTCTTTCACTCATCAACATGAATAGAAGCTTAAGTCATATGTTAAAAATTAAAACAAATATAATCTGAATCTGCTTTTGATCCATTGATTAGATAGAAAAATAGTAACTCACCATAGAAATTTCCAACATGACTTTTTCTCTTGTGCTTGTGGGAGGGGAAAAATTGTTCCATAATTTTCTAACTATTTTTGCTTTTTTAAAAAACAGCTAATGAGCATTTATAAAATATGCATACAATTGTTATTTGTTTTATTTTTTTGAAAACACAATTAACATTTATTGTTTTGAAGATTTTTAGTTATATCCCATATTTTTTCCATGTATAAAGTAGAGAGAGCCTAACACTTAAAAAAAAAAGAAAAAAAAAAAACCTCTTAATCCAGGTCATATGCTCTGACTAAATCACACAAGAAGAGTGTGAAATCTTTAATGTTATGTAATTTATTTGTATTTCTAAATGATTCATTAAAAATCAAAATATTAATATTTTCAGCTGATTATCTGAATACAGAATAAAAATGGAATAAAATTGGGTTAGAGTAGCAGATTAAATATTAAGTAAAGATTAAGAGATTAAAGTTTGACATTGGAGTAATGCCATTCTGTAGCCAGAAAACCTGTTGGAACTCACATCAACCTTCAGATATTTCCTAGGAAAGCCAACAAATTATTCAGGTATGATATATATGTTCCTTCTTTTAACATCATAGTCATAAAATTCTTTAAACAATACTGTTGCTATGTTTTATTTAGATACTAGGATAACATCAGAGAACAAAACCTGACAAAAATACATTATCCAAATGTTGTTTACAAATCTCAGCAAAAGCTTAGCAATATGATTATAGTCCCATAAAACATGTTTCTTGAGTTTTAAGAAACTTTCTCAAGTTCCAAGGTATGGGCACATATACTTAGGGCTTTTTCAGGTATGGGACCAGCTTTGGGTGTTAGTAACAACCTCTCTGGGCTAATCTGAGGAACTCTGTGAATACCTGGTCAAAAGTTTTCAAGAAGCATATCCTTATTCTCTGTCCATTTTACCAGCTGTGCCATGCATTTAGATAATTTAAGTATTCCAGGTTGTACAAGTCCTTATAAAATTTCAGAGGATTTTGGAAGTTGAAAAATATTTTGAACAAGTAACATTATCAACATCTTTGAAAGGTCTAGTTGATATCTTAGGAAAGTCTAGTTAGAAATTGCCTGAAAACAAAAAGTTGGCATGTATGTGTGTGTATGTGTTCAGTCATGGCCAACTCTTTGTGACCCCATGGACTGTAGCCTGCCAAGATCCTCTGTCCATGGAACTTTTCAGAATGTAAGTAAAGGAGAAAACTCTAGATTAAATATAAGGTCTTAATTTTGAAGAAGGTATAATACTGTTAGTTTTATCCCTAGTATGCTAGTAAATAAAGTTTGCATAATTTAGGATCCAGGATAATTGTTAGAGAATAGAAGTAAAAGGAGAATAATTTCTTGAAATGTGGTTACCAAAGTACAAAATTTCTTATCTCCACTGAAAAGGATTTTGGAAACATAAAATCATAATCACATCTCTTTACAGTTCAAATTGGTCACAGGGAATCTATTGATTAAAGTCAATACAAAAACTCTTTAATCAATGAAAAATGCTCCATTAGTATGAAAGGGCATTTTAGTAAATATTTTATCTTTTGTGTGTATAGAATAAAAATTCATTATACCTGGTCAATTTTCCAAGTCTGAATAAGTTTTGTTTTGTTTTTATTTTAACAAATATAATTGCTGCTCTCCAACTGAGAGGAACCAGACCCTTTGTTCTGATATTTCTACCTACCTAACACTCCAAGACTGAGCCAGTCATGAAAACAATTTTCAGTTTGTCTCATCCCCTCATTCACTGATTTATCTTTAATTCCACCATGTAAATCTTTCCAAAAGAGATTTCATCTTTTTCATCACCAATTCTTCTCCTTTATTTGACATGTTTTCATCAATTCATCACAATATTCTCTACTAAGAGTCTTCTTAAATCAGCTTTCACTCCATTCCTATCTTAACATGCCATTTTCCTACATTCATTTTTTAGAGAATAGAAGTAAAAGGAGAATAATTTCTTGAAATGTGGTTACCAAAGTACAAAATTTCTTATCTCCACTGAAAAGGATTTTGGAAACATAAAATCATAATCACATCTCTTTACAGTTCAAATTGGTCACAGGGAATATTTATTGGTTAGAAACCCAAAGTTTGACATCACTGCTTGGGTTATAATGTCAATGTTGAATAACTCTATGACCTTGAGAATATATTTTACTTTGAGTCTCATTTTTGTTATCTGAAAATTGAAGACTATTTCATCGTTTTCTTTGTAATATTGTGAGTATTAAATGAGCTAATGTTTGTAAAGTACAAAGAATGGCCAGACAGAGTAAACAATATTCTTTAGCTATAAGTATAATTATTACTTTAATAATTTTACTAGTGCATATCTTTTTCCTCTATTTAATTCAATAAAAGTATCCTCATCTTCTAATGCTTAGCATATAAAAACTAAAATCTGTGCTCAACTATATTCTTTTCACATGCTTTATTTTTTTCACAATAACCATTATTTTATAAGGTGATGTTTGCTTATCTTTCTCTGCTGCTCCTTCATTGAACTCCTTCATTGAAGTCTGTATTTACTCGCCTTCAATACAGCTACATTGAAATTCATTACAAACACATTAGAGAAATATTTTACTTTCTTTTTCATTCATTGCTATAATACTAGATGCTTATTAAGGCAGTAATACGAGATGATTCTTAAACTTGATATGGTCTTATTATAAGTTGAGTTTCCTTTATGCTCTATTTTTATGCTAAAATGATAATTGAAATAATTTGCTAAAAAAGTTTAAACAGCCTTTATAAAACAATGCATTGCTTCTTAGGTGAATGCACAATACGAGTATGATAATTTATTAGAACTTCCATTCCAACAGTCATTTGTACTATGAAGAGGCACAAACTCATGTTCTCACCACCAGTTACTCCTTCTGTCCACCAGACTACCCTAAGATTCTGTTTAGAGATCTTAGGACAGCACTATTTACTAGGCAAGGAAGAGGTTCAAAGAAAGATTGTCAAGTCTTCACATAACTTCAAGTTATCACTATCTTCATCATGTACTTTTCTTTAAGAAGTAAAGATGTAAGGAGAAATAAGATATATATGACATAGTTCTGGATCAAAAGAGATGGAAATCATTTGAAAACAAATACATTTACTGAGAAAATGGGTTACTCAAAGAAAAAGTTGGTAAGCTGGGAGATTAGTTTAACAACTTGCCCAGGATCCAAGGATGCAGAGATGGTTGGAATAACAACCATGTCAATGCTACAGCAATAGTCTTACAATACCACCTTATCCATTACTGTTGGGATGACATGGTTGGACCAACCCTGTGGTACTTATAATTGTGAGACACTGTCACAAGAACTGCCAGGAAATTTAGGGGAAAGGGTTTATTACTTACAGGACCTGGAAATTACACAACATACCTGGGGTCATATAGCAAGGTCAAGGGAGAGGGAGTACATATATCTGGGGTTCCGCTTTTAATGGGATTGAGGGTAAGGGTTACTTGGTCTTAGCCTTTTTTGGAGAAGTTAGTATGTAAGAGTATAGATTCAAAATGCAAGAAGAGAAAAAACAAGTGGCTCCAATGGCCAGTCACTGAAATCAACCAAGAGCTCCAAAACAAAATTGCCTTGACTCTTTATCGAATCATGTGGCTTACACTGTGTTTGTTCCAGATAGCTTCTTTGAAGTGGATGTCTCTTTGAAGTGGCTGCCTGGGTGATCAAAGCTTAAGTCAGGCCCTTGGTTTACAAAGAGAAAAAAGCAAAACAAAACAACTGCCAAGGGTTTACACTATGCTCTGAGAGTATTTTGAAGACATAGTTAACAACCACAATGAGTCCACTTTAAATAAAAGAGATTACCTGCATAATACGAGTGGATCTTAGCCAATCAATTGGAATCCTTAAATGCAAAAATTAAGATTTCCCAAGGAAGGAATCCATTAAGACTGCAGCACCAAACCTTGCCTGAATTTACAGCTTGCCAACCTTTACTTCCATTTTGGATTTATCAGCCCCACAGTCATGTGAATCAATTCCTTAAAATAAACACATATAAACACACACATATACACACTGTATTTATATCATCTATATCTACATATACTATTGCTTCTCTTAATAATTCTTCCAGTTTTCTATGAAAGTTTCCCAAGCAGTGCTAGTGGTAAAGAACCTGCCTGCCAATGCAGGAGACATAAGAGATGTGGGTTCAATCCCTGGGCGGAGGCTATGGCAACTTGTTATGAAGTCCAAGCTTGCTCTGCTGACTGCAAGATAAGTCAATGAACCTGAGATGAAGTGTTGGAACTAGGAAGGAACTTTATTCAGGAGCTGGCTGACTGAGAAGACAGCAGGTTAGCACCTCAAAATAATCAATTTTTAGGGACCTGGACGTTAGATCTTTTATGGATCAGAGATGCAGGGAGGTGAGCAAACAAAGTAAAATGAGCGTTTAATTCCGGCAAATATCTCCTAGAATGGCAAGGCTCAGGTAGGGGATGTGTTAGTTTTACTTCTTTACAGTCATTTCATGGGTGGTGTTAAATGCAACATCTCCTGTCATATCAACAAACAAAGATGTCACATTTATCTATGATTCCAGCCTCCCCAAATGAGGAGGCACCAGGTGCTGAGCCATTTGCCACACAAAGAATTCAAGAATGTCACAGTCCTTCACAGATGGGCAGGGTCAGGCTAACTCTCTGAGGCAGGCCATTATGTATATCTACAAACTAGCAAGATAAGGGTTAAAGTCACAGAAGCAGATCCAACATAAATTCAAAATTAACCCTTCCTGTTACAATCCTACTCCAGTATTCTTGCCTGGAGATTCTCACGGACAGAAGAGCCTGAGTGTGTTGCAGTCCATTAGGTCGCAAAGAATCTGTATATACTATTGCTTCTCTTAACAATTCTTCCGGTTTTCTATAGGTGATGAAAACTTCCCTAAACCAAGTCAAATCACCACTTAGCACTTAGGGTTAGGACATGAGATCAATGGTTAGAACTGTTCATTTATTTTGCAGGGCTTGAGAGGAGGGCAGACTATACGTTATTTCCCACCTGTCCCTGAAATACTAGACACAAAAATGTTGGGAGAATAAAGAAAAGAAGAAAACAAAGAGATAAATCTGGAGCAAGAGATAACATGACAAGAGAGCAGGCTTCTGGAGTGATGCAGGGAAAACTACGGAACCTATGAATGAAAACGTTCCCTGCCAGGTCAGTAAACAAAGGACGTTGCAGCTTCCAGGAGGGAACTCAGGATGGAGACAAATGGGCTGCATGTTGCCAAGCCCTCAGGTTCTGTAGCCATTCTCACTGGTACAGCCCGAGGGGACTCAGGCTGGGAAAGAATAGGAAACTAACCCTGGATAGCTAAAGTGCAGATGCAGTCTTCCCCTATTTAGAGAAGTGTTCAATTTAGTAACTTGAGATGTCTAGATTTTCTTTAACTAACAGTAATCTTTTGATGTTCTGACTGCCTGGTCTTTGTTGCAAAACTTCTTGTATATCCTTACTCCTCCCTTACAGCTTCAGAGCAGTCCCTCAGGGCCTTCTGAGAGGTTGCCTCCCTGGATTGAAGCCTTCAGAATGTCCTCCAAATGAAACATAGTTCTCAACTTTTAGATTGTGCTTTTTTTTTTCTTTCCAGTTAGCAAACCCAAAAGACAGCACATAGTCAGCGAGATTCTAAGAACAGATGTGACAGGGATGAGAGACAGTGACTAAAAGGAAATGGAAGAGAAGTCACCAAGATCAATCACCTTTATAAAAGTTATGCCCTAGGCTTTCCCTTGTTCTAAGTGTGTTGGAGAAACACCATCCAGGAGTGGCTATCTTCTGCCCCCCCTGGAGGGTTCTCTTAATCAGCAGTTCAGGCAAGTGAAAAACAAACAGGCTCTTGAGTCTCTTCAGTTCAGTTCAGTCACTCAGTTGTGTCCGACTCTTTGCGACCCCATGAATTGCAGCACACCAGGCCTCCCTGTCCATCACCAACTCCTGGAGTTCACTCAAACTCATGTCCATCCAGTCGGTGATGCCATCCAGCCATCTCATCCTCTGTTGTCCCCTTCTCCTCCTGTCCCCAAGCCCTCCCAGCATCAGGGTCTTTTCCAATGAGTCAACTCTTCGCATGAGGTGGCCAAAGTACTGGAGTTTCAGCTTTAGCATCATTCCTTCCAAAGAAATCCCAGGGCTCATCTCCTTCAGAATGGACTGGTTGGATCTCCTTGCAGTCCAAGGGACTCTCAAGACTCTTCTCCAACACCACAGTTCAAAAGCATCAATTCTTTGGCGCTCAGCTTTCTTCACAGTCCAACTCTCATATCCATACATGACCACTGGAAAAATCATAGCCTTGACTAGACAGACCTTTGTTGGAGCCTAACCTCAGATGGTAAAGTGTCTGCCTGCAATGCGGGAGACCCGGGTTCTATTCCTGGGTTGGGAAGATCCCCTGGAGAAGGAAATGGCAATCCACTCCAGCACTCTTGCCTGGAAAATCCCATGGATGGAGGAGCCTGATAGGCTACAGTCCATGGGGTCACAAAGAGTCGGACACAACTGAGCAACTTCACTTTAAGTTCAAATCCAACCTGTGCAGTTAGCAGTTGTGGTGTCGGCTCCAGTAGTGTAGCGGTTAGGCAGGCTGGTTTTCTGGGCTTCCCTTGTAGCTCAGTCGGTAAAGAATTCGCCTGCAGTGCAGGAGACCCAGGTTTGATCCCTGGGTTGGGAAGATCCCTTGGAGAAGGAAATGGCAACCCACTCCAGTATCCTTGCCTGGAAAGTCTCATGGACAGAGGAACCTGGTGGATTGCAGTCCATGGGGTCGCAAAGAGTCAGGCACAACTGAGCGACTAACACACAAGTTCAAATCCAATCTGTGCAGTTAGCAGTTGTGGTATCTTTAGGCAGGTTACCACTTAAGTGCTCTGAGCCATCAGTGCAATGGCAGTAACAACAGTATCCACCTCACAGGGTGACTATTCAGTGAATGGATACATGTAAAGTTTCTGAACATGATAATATGAATAGACACTGTTTTTACTATTATTATTACCAAATCTGAGATATGTCTGTTCCAGGGACTCAGTTGAAGTGGTTTTAGCACTTTAATAGAGCCTGGTTTTGCATAATGGTGGATGTGACATTTACATAAAATATCTTCTTACAGAAGATGTCAGAAGCAGTCATATATAATTAGTGAACCAAAGCAATCTTTTGAAATACAGTCAGGGTATTACCTCATGTCATAGAGTCAGTTTATGGGAATCTAACCAGGGTCACATAAAAGCCAAAGCTTTGAGAATCAAAAAATTACCTCTAATAGGCACAACGTTGATTAAAGGGATACTGACTTAAAATGTGTTAACATGTAGTGATCTTGGAGAGGCAGCAGGGAGCCAGGGCTTGAAGTGAGATCTTAGTTCCCTGTAAAGTGACCGGACCTGGGTAACCTGGATTAAACTAGGAATCCTAGCCACCATCCACCAGGAGCTGGGGGCTGGAAACAAAATTCCCCTGGCCTTTGCCACTACTGAAAAATGCACTTCTCAAGGAGGCAAAACTGTCAAATCAGGTACAAAGTTTATTCTTAGAGACACAGCACAAATGGGAAAGCACACAGAGAAGCAATTTGCTTACTTAAGACAGAGGCAAGGCAGAGACACACAAGTGGAGAAAAAGGGTGTGGGCGTCCCCTTGAATGAGGAGGGACTCAGTAAAGAAGCAGTTAAATCATTTATATAGGACAGTTCTTCTGGGCCTTTATTTGCTTTTGGCCAAATACAAGTTTTCTTTCCCATGCTTGACCTACCTTAGGATACTCGCCAACTCGCAGAGGCAGTATTTTTCCAAAATGCATTTCAGCCCAGAGGCCCACGGGAGGGCCTTGTCATCATCAACTGCGGAGTGGTGCCCCTTCCATTCTGACTCCCGAGGAGCCTTCCTGTGCTTGTAGGAAGTGTCTCCCTTGCCCCAAGGAGGGGAAATATGTGACCTCTTGATCTTTTGCTCAAACAGGGTTTGGCCCTCTTTGTCTCTGCCATGTGCCGTGTGTGTGTGTGTGTGTGTGTGTGTGTGTTTGTCGTTCAGTCCGGTCCGATTCTTTGCAACCTCAGGAACTGTAGCTCCCAGGCTCCTCTGTCCATGGGATTTTCCAGGCAAGAATACTTATCATTCTTTTCTCCAGGGAATCCTCCCATCTCAGGGATTAAACCTGGGTCTCCTGCATTGCAGGCAGATTCTTAACCATCTGAGCCACCAGGGAAGCATCTTAGTGTCCACAGGAAACTAAGAAACAGGAAAAGCGTGGTTACTTATCTGGTTAATTTATCCCATTTCTGTTGCTATTTCAAAGTGTAAACAGGAGGCTGATTAAGTGCCTAACTTGCAGCACCCCTATCTCCTATCTCAAGAAATGCAAACAGGAAGAGAGTTTTAAGTTTGGGACTGACGCCTATCTATCTCCTGCCTCAGGGGGAGTCCCTCCCTTGCTGGAATCCAGGGAATGTTAAAGGGACTGGGAGGCTCAGAGGCCATTTGAGAAGTAAAGACTAAAGGCTTTCCTAGTCCCACATTTGAGGATTTGCAGTCCCTGTGATGAGAGAAACAATGAAGCTCAAGTAACTGGACTTTTACTCCTCATCTGGATTCATCCCTGTTATAGAGTGTGAGCTGTGGTGATTGGCAAAATTCAGGCCTCCCCAGAAGCTTTGCAATGAGTGCTGTGGCCTTGGTGGTTTCAGTCGCCACCCTCATTTTGACTGTGGAGGTGAGAACTTTGGAAGACAAGGTAAATTATTCTGGCCTCTGTCAGGTCATGGAAAGTTCATGTTCCCAGTAATCAATTCAACACCCATTAACAAGATGCTAACATTTTGGATTTATTGATATAAGATTATCTTTGTGCCGTCACATTTGTAGATCAGAATTTTTAAAGCATGACATTTTCCCCCCAAACAATTTCAGCAATAATGAGTATTTAATTGTTGTAGACTAAACCTCAACTTTAATATCTTGCAAATCACATTGCAATCTTTCAAGCTGCTTAATTTCTATCTCAGATGTATCAAGTTTCTAAAGGATTAAAGAAATTAACTTATAAGGTACTCACTACTAAGAAGTGTGGTGATGGTATTCAAAGGACATTATTCTTCTGGTGAATTATGTCTTGAGAGGGTTATTTTCAGTTATGGTCCTTCTAATGAGGGCTTTTTGTTGCTATGAGCAGTCTTTTATTTATTCAGTTTTTATTCTGAGTGGTAGGAAACATAGAATCACATAACATTCAAAACCAAAAAAAAAAAAGCAAATGTATAGTTAGTATCAAGAGCAGCGTGGGATGCTGGTGAAAAAAGGAATCAACAGCAATTAAAACCAGTCAAACCAAGCAAACAATAAAAAAAAAGTCAATTTTGCAACATGTAGAATAATATTCAGTCATTTATTTTTATTTTTCTTAGGTATTTAGATGCATTAAATGTTCAGGCTCTGTTGTTCAGTTACTTAGTCGCATCTGACTTTGCAATTCAGGCTCTGAGTAAAAATAAAATCTATATACACAACAGAAGACATAGGAATAAATGGCCACTTAATCACAATAAAGATTTAATAGCAAAGAACATCAAGATTATGACATCCTATACAATCTATTTCACCCACTGATTGCATTAATTCTTCAACTGAGAAACTCAGTTTTACCTACAGCTCATTTAACCTCAGGGTTGTGTTTGTGCAGTAACCTTTTAACATTTGCTTGACATTGATCCCAATTTTCAATTTATATCTTTCACAGTGACTCTGTGAGTCATATTTTATATATTTTTTTATTTTCAGTTTGTATATAGTTGTTTGAAGGAAGCAATGGTACCCCACTACAGTACTCTTGACTGGAAAATCCCATGGGCGGAGGAGCCTGGTAAGCTGCAGTCCATGGGGTCGCTGAGAGTTGGACACGACTCAGTGACTTCACTTTGACTTTTCACTTTCATGCATTGGAGAAGAAAATAGCAACCCACTCCAGTGTTCTTGCCTGAAGAATCCCAGGGACGGAGGAGCCTGGTGGGCTGCCATCTATGGGGTCGCACAGAGTCGGACACGACTGAAGTGACTTAGCAGCAGCAGCAGCAGCATATAGTTGTTATTACCTTAAAACGAGTACTGATTCCTGAATATCCTTCTTCTTTGGTGTTGACTAGGCCTTCCAAATGAGCAATGATATCTTATTTTTAGTAATAATCTATGTTGTTCTTATAGACATCTTATTATGATGACTAGATAATCTATGCTGTTCTTATAGACATGGTGACTAGGTAGACACAAGGGTTTTTCCAAACCAATTTAAGTGGTGTAGCTGTTGTAATATCTTTTTAACTCTTAGAACTATATCTTTTATTGACTTTTAGAAACACCAATAAATAGTCTATAGTGACTTTGTATGTGTTAGTTGCTCAGTTGTGTCTAACTCATTACAACCCCATAGACTGTAGCCTGCTAGGTTCCTCCATGCATGGAATTCTCCAGGCAAGAATACTTGAATGAGAAGTTGTTCTCTTCTGTAGGGGATCTTCCCCATCCAGGGATTGAACCTGGGTCCCTGCATTGCAGGCAGATTCTTTACCATCTGTGCCACCAGGAAAACCTTTGTGATTATATCTGCAGAGTTCATATTTTTCACCTTTATTTCAGAGCAACATAGTTTAAGCATCATATGTCACGCTCACGTTTTATATTCCTTTCATAATTCACTGAACCTCACTTTAAACATCTGTAAAATAAGAATGTTGTGCTCATCTTATAACCAAGATATTTTAATATTCTATGATCCTGTTTTTACCATTACTAGATATTGTGTTCTTTTTGCATGTTCAATTTTTATTTTGTAAATAAAACCAAATACCTTTAATATATATTTATATACCATCTTTTGATTTAAGACAGATGGCTAAGAATTGTTATTACAACTAAAAATTATTACAGATATATGTGCTTTTATATGTTTTTTATTTTATCTTAACAGAATTTCATGGAGTGTCGATTAATTGTCTCTATTAGTTGCCTGATTATCTAACAAAGTGAGCGAAGTTGCTCAGTCGTGTCTGACACTTTGCGACCCCATGGATGGTAGCCTATCAGGCTCCATGATCCATGGGATTTTCCAGGCAAGAATACTGGAGTGGGCTGCCATTTCCTTCTCCAGGGGATCTTCTTGACCCAGGGATCAAACCCAGGTCTCCTGCATTACAGACAGATGCTTTTCTGTCTGAGCCACTAGGGAAGTCCCGATTATCTAATAAGTAGTCTATAAAATCTATGAGGAAAGTGGTACAACTTTCAAGCCAAATATATGTTTTCAGCTTTACCTAAAGTAAAAGTCATAAAAGATAACTGTTCTTTAGTGTTTACTGAAGAATGTAATGAATATTTAAATTCATGACTTGAAATAACTTGGGTTAACTGATTTTTATTTTCAAGACATTTCCTTACCCTTTATGAATTGATTTTTATTGCTAAAAATAAAACAAGTGAACATGTGCTTTTTGATGAGTTTGAGTTATAGTGCCTAGCAATTAGTTACTCTAGCTGGCCTCAAATTTAATCACCTGGGATCAATTAATTTGAATTTAATAAAAAACATCACCATTTAAAGCTAAATAACTTACAGCAACATGGATGAACCTGGAGAACATTTGACTAAGTGAAATAAGCCAGACACAGAAAGACAAATACTGAGTGATATTACTTATATGTAGAATCTAAAAAAAGCCAGATTCTTAGTAACAGAGAATAGAATGGGAATTCCAGGGGCTGTGGGCTAGAGGAAATGGACAGACTGTGAGCTGGGACTGGAGAAATTGGTCAAAAAGTATAAATGTTCTGTTATAAAATAAGTATGTTCTGGAGACCTAATATATAGCAAGAAGAGTATGGTTAATAATACTATATTGTAAACCTGAAAATTGCTAAGAGAGTAAATTTCAAGTGTTCTTACTAAAAAAAAAAAAAAGCAAAATCCCCACAAAACTGTGAGATGATGCTGTTATTTTGTCTCTAAGTTATGTTTGGCTCTTTGCCACCCCATGGACTGGAGCCAACCAGGCTCCTATTTTCATTGGATTTTCCAGGCAAGAATACTGCAATTGGTTGCCATTTCCTTCTCCCAGAGATCTGCCCAACCCAGGGATCAAATCACGTCTCCTGCATTGGCAGGTGGATTCTTTACCACCGTGTCACCTGTTGTCCAATACCAAACATCTGCTGCTGCTGCTAAGTCGTTTCAGTCGTGTCCGACTCTGTGCAACCCCATAGACGGCAGCCCACCAGGCTCCCCCATCCCTAGGATTCTCCAGGCAAGAACACTGGAGTGGGTTGCCATTTCCTTCTCCAATGCATGAAAGTGAAAAGTGAAAAGTGAAAGTGAAGTTGCTCAGTGGTGTCCGACCCTCAGTGACCCCATGGACTGCAGCCTTCCAGGTTCCTCCGTCCATGGGATTTTCCAGGCAAGAGTACTGGAGTGGGGTGCCATTGCCTTCTCCACCAAACATCTAGTAGGTGGTAAAGTCGAGATTCGAATCTGGATTCACAATCTATGTTTGTTCTATATTCAACACCTTGCTGTTCCCAGAGAGAAGGTATCAGTTCTGATATTTAGGATAAATTGTGGGTTGCAAGAGATGGTAGATTGACTTCTCTGTCTTTGCTGGCTAATGTAAATGGGTAGGACTCAAGAAATCTAGAAACAAGAAAAAAAAAATAGGAAAAATGAGTTTTGTTTAGATCATGAGTTTTTCATTGGCACACACCCAGGAAAAATTAAAGAAACTCTAGTATAAATCAGTGATTTTGCGCCCCAAAATCACTGCAGATGGTGATTGCAGCCATGAAATTAAAACACGCTTACTCCTTGGAAGAAAAGTTATGACCAACCTAGATAGCGTATTCAAAAGCAGAGACATTACTTTGCCAACAAAGGTCTGTCTAGTCAAGGCTATGGTTTTTCCTGTGGTCATGTATGGATGTGAGAGTTGGACTGTGAAGAAGGCTGAGCACCAAAGAATTGATGTTTTTGAACTGTGGTGTTGGAGAAGAGTCTTGAGAGTCCCTTGGACTGCAAGGAGATCCAACCGTCCATTCTGAAGGAGATCAACCCTGGGATTTCTTTGGAAGGAATGATGATAAAGATGAAACTCCAGTACTTTGGCCACCTCATGTGAAGGGTTGACTCATTGGAAAAGACTCTGATGCTGGGAGTGATTGGGGGCAGGAGGAGAAGGGGACGACAGAGGATGAGATGGCTGGATGGCATCACTGACTCGATGGATGTGAGTCTGAGTGAACTCCGGGAGGGTGTTGGACAAGGAGGGGTGGCTTGCTGTGATTCATGGGGTGGCAAAGAGTCGGACATGACTTAGTGACTGAACTGAGTAGAAACCAACTGTGAATAGTTTTCCATAGCATATATATATATATATAGATAGATAGATAGATAGATAATAGTAAAATATATCATATTTTACACCAGTTGAAATAGATATTAACGGTACTTTGTATATAACTGTCAAACAGAACTTATAATTTTGAGTTAAGGATGGACAGAAATTTTATTTTATTAGAGGAAACTTCATAAGGCTCAGAATTGCAACAGTGGGCCTAGGTCTGCCAGAATATGAGCTAAGGAAGAACAATCATATAAGCAACATGCTAATCTTACGTCATCTCCTCTAATCCTTTCTCTTTCACCATGGGATGTATAATGCTTCAAATTCTAACAGATAACTTTTAAGGAAGGTAAACTTTGCCAAAATTTTCCCAAGGAGAACAAGAAATTTCATGAGAGACAGCCTAGGTGTTTGAAAGAAGAAAATTTCAAAGGATAATCTAGAATGAACGCCTCCCCCCGCCCCCCCAAAAAAAGGAAGAAGAAATCTTCCCTTGATAGAACATTTCTCTAAGGTGTAATCTTGCTTTATGGGCTTCGGAGGTGGCCACTATTGGTAAAGAATTCACCTGTTAATGCAGGAGTCACAAGAGATGTGAGTTCAATCCTACGGTCAGGAAGATTCCTTTGGAGAAGGAAATGGCAACCTACTCCAGTACTCACGCCTGAAAAATCCCATGGACAGAGGAGTTACCTGGAGAATTCCATGAACAGAAGAGCCTGGCAGGTTACAGTCCATGAGGTCACAAAGACATTACTGAGTGACTGAGCACGTGAATACAAAGGTGCCTAACATAAAATCTAGATCCTCTGTGCTGATTGGTTGGATTATTACTAGAGGGAAGATGGTTTGAACAGCAGAGGTCACATAAATGAATTTAAATAAATGGAGGTAATAATAAAATAATATTTGAAAAGAAAGTTGTGAGTGTGGTTTAGCTCAGTTCAGTTGTTCAGTCATGTCCAATCACTTGAAACTCCATGTACTGCAGCACGACAGGCTTTCCTGTCCTTCACCAAATCCCAGAGCTTGCTCAAACTCACCATCCAACCATCTCATCTTCTTTCATCCCCTTCTACTCCTGCCTTCAGTCTTTCCCAGCATCAGGCTGTTTTCTAATGAGTTAGCTCTTTTCATCAGGTGGCCGAAGTATTGGAGTTTCAGCTTTAACATCAGTGCTTCCAATGAATATTCAGGACTGGTTTCCTTTAGGATGGATTGAATCTCCTTGCTATCCAAGGGACTCTGAAGAGTCTTCTCCAACACCACAGTTCAAAAGCATCAATTCTTTGGCACTCAGCTTTCTTTACAGTCCAACTCTCACAACCATACATGACTACTGGAAAAGCCATGGCTTTGACTAGATGGACTTTTGTTGGGAAAGTAATGTCTCTGCTTTTTAATATGCAGTCTAGGTTGGTCATAGCTTTTCTTTCAAGGAGAAACGTCTTTTAATTTCATAGCTGCAGTCACCATCTGCAATGATTTTGGAGCCCCCCAAAATAAAATCTGTCACTGTTTCCACTGTTTTCCCATCTGTCAGCCATGAAGTGATGGGACCAGATGCAATGATCTTAGTTTTCTGAATGTTGACTTTTAAGCCAACTTTTTCACTCTCCTCTTTCACTTTCATCAAGAGGCTCTTTAGTTCTTCACTTTCTGTCATAAGGGTGGTGTCATCTGCATATCTGAGGTTATTGATATTTCTCCCAGCAATCTTGATCCTAGCTTGTGCTTCATCCAGCCTGACATTTTGCATGATGTACTAAGCCAGATGACAATATACAGCCTTGAAGTACTACTTTCCCTATTTGGAACCAGTCTGTTGTTCCATGTCCAGTTCTAACTGTTGCTTCCTGAGCTGCATACAGATTTCTCAGGATGCAGGTCTGGTGGTTTGGTATTCCCATCTATTTAAGAATTTTCCACATTTTGTTGTGATTCTCACAGTCAAAGGTTTTGAATAGTCAATAAAACAGAAGTAGATGTTTTTCTGGAACTCTCTTGCTTTTTCAATGATCCAGCAGATGTTGGTAATTTCATCTCTGGTTCCTCTGCCTTTTCTAAATCCAACTTGAACATCTGGAATTTCATGGATCATGTACTGTTGAAGCCTGGTTTGGAGAATTTTGAGCATTACTTTGCTAACGTGTGAGATGAGTGCAATTGTGTGGTGGTGTGAGCATTCTTTGGCACTGCCTTTCTTTGGGATTGGAATGAAAACTGACCTTTTCCAGTCCTGTGTCCACTGCTGAGTTTTCCAAATTTGCTGGCATATTGAGTGCAGCACTTTCACAGCATCATCTTTTAGAATTTGAAATAGCTCAACTGGAATTCCATCACCTCCACTGGCTTTGTTCATAGTGATGCTTCCTAAAGCCCACTTGACTTCACATTCCAGCATGTCTGGTTCTAGGTGAGTGATCACACCATCATGATTATCTTGGTCATGAAGTTCTTTATATATATATATATAGTTCTTCTGTGTATTCTTACCACCTCTTCTTAATATCTTCTGCTTCTGTGAGTGTGGAGAGAATCTATTTGATATTCTCAAGATTCAAGAGCCTCTAGTAATCCATGAGGCATATACACTTTTTTTTGTCACAAAACAGCTGCAGGGGAACGTCTGTCCACCAGGGGGCGAGTCACCATTGTTTACCATTTAGGAAATTTCTAAAGTAATTTTGAGAACTCTCTCATTCACTCTGTCTTCTTTGTCGTCTCATTGATCATTTGGTTATCTTTCAAGACTATTTTTGTTCTCTTCTAATTTTATCTTGGCGCTCTAAGAGCTGAAGTTGGCTGGGAGTTAATATTGTGTAATTTAGAAGCCAACAGGAACCATTGTAAAATTGGAATAAAACTCTTCAAACTTTCCGTATTTAAAAGCCTAAACTCTTTGTTCTGTGAAGCTTGATGTTTCTGTTGAGGTAGAAACTTCTGCAAATAGGATGAGCACGACCTAGTTTTCCATGATTTACACGCTTTGGATGGTTGCAGTCCATTGCTAATTTGTTGAGGATCTTTTAGACCTTACTTAGAACAATTCTCATAAAAATCGATGCCAAAGCAGTAATACTTAAGGACACTTAGAAATAATCCTTTGCTACTGTTTAATGCTTCTCAAAGAAAAAAAAGCTCATTACCAAAATCCTTTATTTTCAGTTAATAAAGAGTATAGATCTTTGAAACTATATAACATAATCCTTGGTGTACAGAAGGTACTACTGGAGACATTTTGCTTTGTCAACATGAAAAAGGAGCTTTCTCTTTCTCTCCACACACACACACAGACACTCACACACACATACATCCTTATTATAATTTCAGGACATGTGGCAAATGTAAAATTGAGTGTAAAAACTGAGCTTTCTCAGCCAGTTGATTTTTAATACTTGGGCCTGATGAAAACAGAGGCTGTGTATCAATAATAGAAAACATGATTTTCTACGTGCCTTGCAAGGCACAGCCTTTGTAAGGCAAATGCCTTATAGAGATGAGAGTTAAGCAACATAATGGAGAACATCAGCTGATGTGGTTTCAGAGGCATGTCATAAATCATGTTTTATTTCACCCTGAAAATGTCTCTGCTGGCAATCACCTCTGCATTCAGGGGTCAAGTGGAATACTCATCTCCTATTAAATCCAATGCAAACTACAAAGCAAAGCTTAGTGGCTGTGCTGTGGTTTATTTCTCAAGGGACTCTGGTAATTACAAGTGAAAAAGCCCTGGACCTTTCTCATGATAGACAGTTTTGTAAAGAAATATACCAATGCACATGTGTTGCTTAGCAACATGGCTTTCATAAGGAAAAGCCAATGGTTGAGTCTTTCAGAAAGTCATCAGTGTGAGTATGCCATATCCCAATGCCTTCAGTGAAAAGTTGAGAAAATTGAAAAAAAAAAAAAAAGGTGCAAACACTTTTGACCCCACCATTGATGCTAAACTAGTAATGCTTATGTGTAAGTTCCAAAATTTATTTAGTCATGCAAGAAATCACATGTTTTGGAACATCTGCTACAAGCTAAGCACGCACTCCTACTGTGATGTCAATATCTTATGCTGTCAGAACAGCATCCACTATCTCTTGAAGAAGTAGATGATTACAAGTAAAATGATTACTTTATCATAGTATTCCCATATTTGTTAATGGCCGTAAAATGAGACAGAGGAGCAATACTGTAGGGACTGTTATATAAAACATGTTTTGTCTAGGTAGCCTTCTCTAATTATGTTAAGTCCAAAGCAATAAATAAGAATGGAAGTTCTAGTATATAATAAAAAAAAAAAAACCCGAGCTGGATGCTGTACTAGATTTTTAACAAAGTATGTACCCAAATTGTAGGAAACAAACATACAAGAATATCCCTTGTTCTTGAATACAAGAAAAGTGATTGTTATAAGTAGCAGTCTCATAGAGCAGAGGAACACTTCTGAACACTTCTTACACATTCTTCTATGTATAAGAATACACATAGAAGCAGTCAAGCATTCTAAAATGTGAAAACAATGGAGCAATATCTCAAATAAAAGCAAATGTGTATAAAAGTATTAGATGAGAGGAAATTGATAAATAATATGGAGTGTGGAAAGAAACAAATTAGAAAAAGAAGGTTGGACCCAAATCATAGATTATTATGAGAAAGAACTGTACTGAAAAGATGAGTTTGGATTCAGACTGA
The DNA here is from genome assembly GCF_014754425.2 of Oryx dammah. Lineage (NCBI taxonomy): Eukaryota > Metazoa > Chordata > Mammalia > Artiodactyla > Bovidae > Oryx > Oryx dammah. The sequence continues at coordinate 151,084,874 of NW_024070186.1, read as the reverse complement.
GCTAAGGTTCCCAGCTTCAGAAATTATTATCTGGGTGTTGTTTGGCATGTTATTTGTTTTCCCTGATTTCTAGTGCCAACCACACAGAGTTGTGAGAATTAAGTAAGTTATCTTGTGCAAAGGTGAGACCTCATATTTAAATCGCAACAAGAGACAGACAGTTTATATAAATGAGCACAAGAGAGTCTCACATAAGGATTCAGTACATCATATTTCAAATAGTATCTTAGGTTCTATTTTTATTTTTCATGAACACAGTTGGCCAGTATGGTTAGTGTATTCAGTATGTAGAAACAGTCTTTCACAAAGAAATATGTTCTTTCTTTTGTATTTTTTAAAACATAGGGACCTCAGTATTTTTTTCACTTTTGCTAGAGACTAGAGTTCAAGAAATATTTCACCACTTTTTAAATTTTACCTTATGACAAAAACCAGTGCAAATACATTAACAACTTCTAATTATGTTAATTCTCAGTTTAATAGAAAGTGGTGAACTGCAGGACTGTATCCCAGGATAAAAGGAAACATTTTGACAATTTTAGTAGATTGTCCTTTAGGAGTCAGGCTAAGACTTACAAGATTTAAAAAATAATCAGAGTACCAATATATCTTTCGATCTCTTCCTTTTAAAAATTTGAAAACCTGTTCAATTGAAAAAAAATTAAAACAACACTGGGGCAATTGATATAAGTCATTTGAATAAAATTGGAAAGAATCCTTGGGCTTCAGAGATTATAACTACTTACTGAAAAAATGATAACTGAATGATTCAATCATTGAATAGATGAACACAGGGCCAATTTGACCCACTATTTTGAATTCTGAAGTGAAGTTTGTATCATATATGCCAGCAAATAGTTCTCAGTAAATCTTTATTCTTGTTCTTGGCCAACCACTGAACAGCTTTAAGGAGAAGGATGCTGTTATCTGAACTGATTTAAGAAGGAAATTCTGTTTTATCAATTAAATTTAGTTGTATCCAGCACAGAGACTAGATTTACATAGGAAGTAATCAGACAGAGGGAAGTTCTTGCAATATTGCCTGACAAGAGCTTGCAAAGTTTATGTAAGAGAGAAGCAAAGAAATAGGAACAATTGGTAGCTACTGAGAACATTTTAAAAGAACAGGCTAATCTAATTTGTTGTAAATGAAGATTAAGAGAAGGATAAAAACCAAACCAACATGAAGATTTTGAGCCTTGGTTACAGAAGTAAAGGGGCTACCTTAGTAGAAATAAGGAGGCATAACAATGAGTCCAAATTTCACAAGCTGCCTTTGAGATATTCATGGTTAACAAACATGGCAAGAGATACCAAGGAATTAGTTGACATGCAAGACTTTTCTTTGAAAACTAGTTAAGAGTTTGAATGCAAAGTTTTGAATTACATGTAAAATTGATAGTGAAAGACATGAAAGAAGATGCAGCCATCTTGGGAGGAGTCATAGAGTATTAAAAAAAAAAAAAAGCATGGTACTCCATTTTGCAAAATGAGTACATTTTGAAGACTGAAAAGAAGGAAATACAATGGAGAATTTATGATGAGGTGGATACTGAGAGATCCAAGTGATGCAGAATCAAATAAATGATTCAAAGAAGAGAGTTCCAAGAAATGTAGAAAAGTAGTCCCATGAGACAGTTTAGAAAGGCAAGCAAGTATAAGAATGAGAAGAAACCACTAAATGTGATCACTAGCTGGGCATTGATGACCAGTAACCTAGCATTTCAGCAGAGAAAAACCAGTGGTGGTCAATAAAGAGTGAGCAGGCAAAGAGAAAAAAAAGAAAAAAAAGAAGAGACAGGTAGTATAAAGTTTATTTGTAGATATGAGTCGTGGAGTTGAAAAGTGGGGATGGGGTTGCAGCAATCAGATTTCACCAGCTCTTGTTCACTTATTCTCTGTTCTCTTGATATGTTTTTATATGTTTCATTTGTTACAGGTTGATGAGTTTGAGTGTAATTGTGCTGAGTCAGTCTAGATGTTAAAATCACCATTGGCATGAACACCTTGGATTATTATTAATCTATTGACTAGACCTCAAAAAAGATGCTGTGAAAGTGCTGCACTCAATATGTCAGCAAATTTGAAAAACTCAGCAGTGGCCACAGGACTGGAAAAGGTCAGTTTTCATTCCAATCCCCAAAAAAGACAATGCCAAAGAATGCTCAGAACTACCGCACAATTGCACTCATCTCACACACTAGTAAAGTAATACTTAAAATTTTCCAAGCCAAGCTTCAGCAATACGTGAACCGTGAACTTCCTGATGTTCAAGCTGGTTTTAGAAAAGGCAGAGGAACCAGAGATCAAATTGACAACATCTGCTGGATCATTGAAAAAGTAAGAGAGTTCCAGAAAAACATCTATTTCTGCTTTATTCACTATTCAAACCCTTTGACTGTAAGGATCACAACAAACTGTGGAAAGTTCTGAGAGAGATGGGAATACCATCTCAATTTCCTCTTGAGAAACCTATATGCAGGTCAGGAAGCAACAGTTAGACCTGGACATGGAACAACAGACTGGTTCCAAATAGGAAAAGAAGTACATCAGGGCTGTATATTATCACCCTGCTTATTTAACTTATATGCAGAGTACGTCATGAGAATCGCTGGGCTGGAGGAAGCACAAGCTGGAATCAGGATTGCTGGGAGAAGTATCAATAACCTCAGTATGCAGATGACACCACCCTTATGACAGAAAGTGAAGAAGAACTAAAGAGCCTCTTGATGAAAGTGGAAGAGGAGAGTGAAAAATTTGGCTGAAAACTCAACATTCAGAAAATGAAGATCATGACATCTGTTCCCATCACTTCATGGCAAATAGTTGGGGAAACAGTCGAAACAGTGGCTGACTTTATTTTTCTGGGCTCCAAAATCTCTTCAGATGATTGATACAATCAGATGCAATTACTGCAATCAGATGGTGATTGCAGCCATGAAATTAAGATGCTTACTCCTTAGAAGGAAAGTTATGACCATCCTAGACAGCATATTACGGAGAAGGCAATGCACCCCACTTCAGCGCTCTTGCCTGGAGAATCTCATGGACGGAGGGGCCTGGTAGGCTGCAGTCCGTGGGGTCCGAAGAGTCAGACATGACTGAGCGACTTCACTTTCACTTTTCCCTTTCCTGCATTGGAGAAGGAAATGGCAACCCACCCCAGTGTTCTTGCCTGGAGAATCCCAGGGACGGGGTAGCCTGGTGGACTGCCATCTATGGGGTCGCACAGGGTGGGACACGACTGAAGCAACTTAGCAGTAGCAGCAGCAGACAGCATATTGAAAAGCAGAGACATTACTTTGTCAACAAAGGTCCATCTAGTCAAGGCTATGGTTTTTACAGTAGTCATGTATGGGTGTGAGAGTTTGACTATAAAGAAATTTGAGCAAAAAGAATTCATGCTTTCGAACTGTGGTGTTGGAGAAGACTCTTGAGATTCCTTGGACTGCAAGGAGATCCAACCAATCTAGCCTAAAGGAAATCAGTCTGGATTATTCATTGGAAGGACTGATGCTGAAGCTGTAACTCCAATACTTTGGCCACCTGATGTGAGAAGCTGACTCATTTGAAAAGACCCTGATGCTGGGAAAGAGTGAGGACAGGAGGAGAAGGGGATAAGATGGTTGGATGGTATCACTGACTCAATGGACATGGGTTTGGGTGGACTCCAGGAGTTGGTGATGGATAGGGAGGCCTGGTGTGCTGCGGTTCATGGGGTCGCAAAGAGTCAGACATGTCTGAGAGACTGAACTGAACTGAACTGAAGACCTGGTAATGTCAGTGGAATGTAAGCTCTCTGAGATAAGGAATCATTCCAGTCTTGTTCAACACTCTATACACAGCACATGTCTGACATATATTGGGTCAAAAGATGCTAACTGTTTGGATGACTGATGAGAAATCCTCTCTGACTCACTTGTTCCAGGCTTTTGCTTGCATATATGTTTCCTTGATTGCATTCTAATTATCTTAATGACTAGAGGTGTCAGTTTTTAATTCTTTTGGTTTCCCACATTTCCTTTGAAGATATGTGATATTTCTGAAAGGTTTCCAACAAGGTGGGTGGCAATTAGATTAAATTATATTTTTTTATCTGGTAAAATTGTATCATTAGACTAATTTTAAAGGCCTACGTTTTAGTTGTCCTAGCTCAGTTTTCCTGAGATGCTTGGTCTTGTCAAATACTCTAATTCAGTGTTTTCAGAATTAATGGCTAAAATTATGTGAAATGATTACTTTAAAAAGAGAAATGATTTCTGAAAATGAAGTATTATACAAGATTTATTATGTATAAGTCTCTCTCACCACTAACTCCCAGGAGATTCAACTAAATATTAATGCATGTGACATAGTTCTACCTGCTGTTTCAGTAAGGTGATGGATTTATTCAAAATCATGTGTAGACGCTATGTCCATTACCAAGGCACAAATGGCAACCCACTCCAGTACTCTTGCCTGGAAAATCCCATGGATGGAGGAGCCTGGTAGGCTGCAGTCCATGGGGTCTCGAAGTCGGACACAACTGAGTGACTTCACTTTCACTTTTCACTTTCATGTATTGGAGAAGGAAATGGCAACCCACTCCAGTATTCTTGCCTGGAGAGTCTCAGGGATGGGGGAGCCTGGTAGGCTACCGTCTATGGGGTCGCACAGAGTTGGACACGACTGAAGCGATTTAGCAGCAGCAGCAGCAGCAGCAAGGCACAAAGGTTAGAATACTGGGTGAAACACTTTCTCAGACCACTCCCTAAAAATGAATACATCAGAACTGCTATCATCTGTCATTCTAGAAACTTCAGTTAGGTCCTTGGGGCTCCTTGTAGTTCTTTCTTTCAGTCTTCCTATCCAAGCCACTTTATCTATTTTTGCCTTGTGCCTTTCAAGACAATTCCTAAATCCATAATGGCTGCCATGATTCTTTCTACAATGCTATTGGCTCAGCTCCTGTATATCCAGCCAAAGCTTTCTTTCTGTCACATTCTTGACAAAGAATTTAATACTAGATAGTGGGATTATAGAAGTGGGTTCTACCATCTAAGCAGATTGTAGAGTTTGATCCCCAGGCGGGGAAGATCCCCTGGACTAGGAAATGGCAACCTGATCCAGTATTATTGCCTTGAAAATTCCGTGGACAGGGAAGTCTGATGGGTTCAGACTATGGTATCAAAAAGAGTCAGACATGGCTAAGAGACTGAGCACATACATGTACACACGTAATTCTCCATCAGGAGTACACTGTAATGCAAGATCTTTGTAAAAGAAGCAAGTGCCTAAATACTTTGTAATACATTATGTGATGTTCATAATGTAATGTATGTGCATTAAAGTGCCATATAAACTGTAAAACAAGATATGAACATTAAGGAATATTAAACTTTGTTAAGAGTTTAACTTGAAAAAATTCAAACTCGAACACATACTTGTTAGTATTCTTTTTGATTATGATATAAGCAGAGACATATATGAGATATTTTTAATAGATTTAAATTTGCCTCAATATGCTTTCCTAATTATTACTTATCCCTTTTAGAATAACAACTCTGATTTTATCCTAAATTATCTTTCCATAAAAAGTATTTATAAATCTAAAATTTCTTAATGTGGTCCACTGGAGAAGGAATGGCAAACCACTTCAGTATTCTTGCCTTGAGAACCCCATGAAAAGTATGAAAAGGAAAAATGATAGGATACTGAAAGAGGAACTCCCCAGGTCATTAGGTGCCCAGTGTGCTACTGGAGATTAATGGAAAAATAACTCCAGAAAAAATGAAGGGATGGAGCCAAAGCAAAAACAATACCCAGTTGTGGATGTGACTGGTGATAGAAGCAAGGTCCGATGCTGTAAAGAGCAATATTGCATAGGAACCTGGAATGTCAGGTCCATGAATCAAGGCAAATTGGAAGTGGTCAAACAAGAGATGGCAAGGGTGAACGTCGACATTCTAGGAATCAGCAAACTAAAATGGACTGGAATGGGTGAATTAAACTCAGATGACCATTATATCTACTACTGCAGGCAGGAATCCCTCAGAAGAAATGGAGTAGCCCTCATGGTCAACAAAAGAGTCCGAAATGCAGTACTTGGATGCAATCTCAAAAACGACAGAATGATCTCTGTTCATCTCCGAGGCAAACCATTCAGTATCACAGTAATCCAAGTCTATGCCCCAACCAGTAACGCTGAAGAAGCTGAAGATGAACGGTTCTATGAAGACCTACAAGACCTTTTAGAACTAACACCCAAAAAAGATGTCCTTTTCATTATAGGGGACTGGAATGCAAAAGTAGGAAGTCAAAAAACACGGAGTAACAGGCAAATTTGGCCTTGGAATGCAGAATGAAGCAGGGCAAAGATTAATAGAGTTTTGCCAAGAAAATGCACTGGTCATAGCAAACACCCTCTTCCAACAACACAAGAGAAGACTCTACACATGGACATCACCAGATGGTCAACACCAAAATCAGATTGATTATATTCTTTGCAGCCAAAGATGGAGAAGCTGTATACAGTCAACAAAAACAAGACCAGGAGCTGACTGTGGCTCAGATCATGAACTCCTTATTACCAAATTCAGACTCAAATTGAAGAAAGTAGGGAAAACTGCTAGACCATTCAGGTATGACCTCAATCAAATTCTGTATGATTATGCAGTGGAAGTGAGAAATAGATTTAAGAGCCTACATCTGATAGATAGAGTGCCTGATGAACTGTGGAATGAGGTTCGTGCCATTGTACAGGAGACAGGGATCAAGACCATCCCCATGGAAAAGAAATGCAAAAAAGCAAAATGGCTGTCTGGGGAGGCCTTACAAATAGCTGTGAAAAGAAGAGAGGCAAAAAGCAAAGGAGAAAAGGAAAGATATAAGCATCTGAATGCAGAATTGCAAAGAATAGCAAGAAGAGATAAGAAAGCCTTCTTCAGTGATCAATGCAAAGAAATAGAGGAAAACAACAGAATGGGAATGACTAGAGATCTCTTCAAGAAAATTAGAGATACCAGGGGAACATTTCATGCAAAGATGGGCTCGATAAAGGACAGAAATGGTCTGGACCTAACAGAAGCAGCAGATATTAAGAAGAGGTGGCAAGAATACACAGAAGAACTGTACAAAAAAGATCTTCACGACCCGGATAATCACGATGGTGTGATCACTCATCTAGAGCCAGACATCCTGGAATGTGAAGTCAAGTGGGCCTTAGAAAGCATCACTATGAACAAAGCTAGTGGAGGTGATGGAATTCCAGTGGAGCTATTTCAAATCCTGAAAGATGATGCTGTGAAAGTGCTGCACTCAATAAGCCAGCAAATTTGGAAAAGTCAGCAGTGGCCACAGGATGGGAAAAGGTCAGTTTTCATTCCAATCCCAAAGAAAGGCAATGTCAAAGAATGCTCAAACTACTGCACAATTGCCCTAATCTCACATGCTAGTAAAGTAATGCTCAAAATTCTCCAAGCCAGGCTTCAGCAATACATGAACCATGAACTTCCTGATGTTCAAGCTGGTTTTAGAAAAGGCAGAGGAACCAGAGATCAAATTGCCAACATCCACTGGATCATCAAAAAAGCAAGAGAGTTCCAGAAAAACATCTATTTCTGCTTTATTGACTATGCTAAAGCCTTTGACTGTGTGGATCACAATAAACTGTGGACAATTCTGAGAGAGATGGAAATAGCAGACCACCTAACCTGCCTCTTGAGAAATCTGTATGCAGGTCAGGAAGCAACAGTTAGAACTGGACATGGAACAACAGACTGGTTCCAAATAGGAAAAGGAGTACATCAAGGCTGTATATTGTCACCCTGCTTATTTAACTTATAGGCAGTGTACATCATGAGAAACACTGGGCTGGAAGAAGCACAAGCTGGAATCAAGATTGCTGGGAGAAATATCAGTAACCTCAGATATGCAGATGCCACCACCCTTATGGCAGAAAGTGAAGAGGAACTAAAAAGCCTCTTGATGAAAGTGAAAATGGAGAGTGAAAAAGTTGGCTGAAAACTCAACATTCAGAAAGTGAAGATCATGGCATCTGGTCCCATCACTTCATGGGAAATAGATGGGGAAACAGTGGAAACAGTGTCAGACTTTATTTTGGGGGGCTCCAAAATCACTGCAGATGGTGGCTGAAGCCATGAAATTAAAAGACGCTTACTCCTGGGAAGAAAAGTTATGACCAACCTAGATAGTATATTAAAAGGAGAGACATTACTTTGCTGAATAAGGTCCGTCTAGTCAAGGCTATGGTTTTTCCTGTGGTCATGTATGGATGTGAGAGTTGGACTGTGAAGAAGGCTGAGGGCCGAAGAATTGATGCTTTTGAACTGTGGTGTTGGAGAAGACTCTTGGAAGTCCCTTGGACTGCAAGGAGATCCAACCAGTCCATTCTGAAGGAGATCAGCCCTGGGATTTCTTTGGAAGGAATGATGATATAGCTGAAACTCCAGTACTTTGGCCACCTCATGCGAAGAATTGACTCATTGGAAAAGACTCTGATGATGGGAGAGATTGGGGGCAGGAGGAGAAGGGGACGACAGAGGATGAGATGGCTGGATGGCATCACTGACTCGATGGATGTGAATCTGAGTGAACTCTGGGTACTGGTGATGGACAAGGAGGCCTGGCGTGCTGCGATTCATGGGGTCGCCAAGAGTTGGATACGACTGAGCGACTGAATTGAACTGAGTGACCCAAGGTAGAACAATTGTCTAACAGGAATTTTGTTTCACTTACTGGGGGAGAGATAGTGTGCTGTTACATAAAATATAAGAAAATTTTTGTGATAAGATTAAGTAGGAAGACATGGAATTAGCTGCTTCAATAAATCCCATGTGGAAAATCTCCTTAGCAAAAGTTTTCAGTATGTGAGTTCTGTAGCATTAGTGGGTCACATAATCTACTTATTGATGGTGATCAGTACTTCTTCTAGTTAGAAATAATAGAATAGAATGAAATGGGATGGGATGGGATGGGATGGGATGGGATTGGAAAGAAACATTCAGAGTTATCTCACACATCTTTTTTCAGAAATTTTGGTTTTTGAGAGAAATACATACACACACAGAGAGAAAAAAGAAAGAGAAATAGATTCTATAGTAAAATGTATTTATCAGTCCAGGTCAAGCTTACACAGATTTGAAAACCGCTGATCTACAAAAACCTTCCCTGGCTCCAATTGCCCTGACTGCATGGTGTTGTCTACTGCATTGGGAACAGGGTGGACAGTCTCCTAGTAGAACTATTTAGGATGCGTTTTCTTTATTTTTAAATGTAGAATGCAGAGCATTTTTAAAATTTATTTTTATTGGAGTATAATTGCTTTACAGTGCTGTGTTCCTTTCTTCTGTGCAATGAAGTGAATCAGCTCTATGCATGCATACATGTATGCCCTCCGTCTTGAACCTCCCTTCCCCCCGACCCCCGTTCCACCCATGTAGGTCACCACAGAGCCCTGAGCTGAACTTCCTCTGCTCAGACATGAAATTAGTTGCTTCAGTAAATCTAATGTGGAAAATCTTAGCAAAATTTTTCAGGTTGTGAGTTCTATGTTATCGGTGGGTCATAAAATACAGCAGCTCCCCACCAGCCACCTAGTTTACATATGGTAGTGTGTATATTGCCAATCCCAATCTCCCAGTTCCTCCCTCCCTCCCGCCCTCCCCCGCCATAGAAAGAGAAACAGTAAAATTCCTGCTCCTGTCCACTTTACTCTTGCAGCACCACAAACTTCTTCTGCTAGATGGAGTCATTTATTTCTAATATACTTACATACACGTGGGGATTTTTTTTTTCTTTCCACTAATTTTTAAGACTGCTATATAAATTGTTTGAGGATAAGAAATGCCATTCAGTGTTAAGTATCAACTTAAGAAATTTCCCTGTTTTAGGATGTGTAAATTAAAACTAATAAAAATAGTAGCAAGAAAAACCTAATGTTGTCACCATCTTCCATTTAGGTAATAAGTGTTTTTCATATAATGTCTCCTTTAGTTCCTAGACTAATCCTGCCAAATATGTAATTTTAATCCAAGTGTTAAAATGATGAAATTGAGGCCAGAAGGTAAGTCACCAAGGTTAACCAGCTTGTATCTCAGGAATGAAAAAAAAAAAAAAATCATCCCTGATAACTAAGTTTAAAAGAAAAAAAAAAAATTAGGGAGATTTCTCAAGAAGATGTGGAAACTAAGAGATATATCATCCTGCTATAACAACTCAGAGGATATAAAAGATCTCAGTTTCTCAGTAAAACCAGTCTCTCTTTCTCTCTCTAACCTAGTGTTATCACTTTCAGGAAAATACTTTTTTTTTAAAAATGAGAGCATTTTATCCTTAATAGAGCTCATTTTATATGTAAATAGAAAATGGTTGCATATACTCAATGGTTGCTTATGCAATAGAATGAAAAACAGACGAATAGTGAATAGTTATGTGTAGTCATTGCAATATAAGCCATCTTTGGGGGTTGAGGTGAACAATGCACAAACTAAATCTTAATTCCTCATAATATAATTTGTTCAAAACTGGTCTCTGTCATGATTTTTAAGTGGCTAGAATGAATCTGACTGCTGCTTCAGAGGAGCCTGGTACTGTGAGCTTAAGCAATTTAGAATTTATCATTACATACTTGCATTTCTCTGTTTCAATAGGCAGCAAAATATTCTGTGTATGATATATAAAAGAGTAAAATGAAAATGTTTCTTAATTTTAATTTTCTGGTAGGTATTTTTTGTATTCCTTCTGTATTATATGAAATCCGTGACCTAAGTCAATCTCACAATAGTCGGAAATCTCTAATTTGGTTTTTATGAGAATGTGGTACCCGAATGGGTTTAATGAGAATGCGTTATATCACATGTAAGAAAGCCTGCTCTTTGCTTGGGTCTTCTGCATCAACATTCTTGTCTTTGTGTAGAAGGGTCACAATTTACGTAGAACTTCTCTTTGCAAGCAATACCATCCAATTCTCCATACTATTTCTTTCATATCATCATTCCTCCATTTGCATTCCACTTGCTCAAAATTCAATATTCTTTGATATTCATCATAAGTTTGGCTATAATTATTCAGAGCATTATTCAGCATTTATTTTAACTTTTACTGGGTTGTAAAATAAATATGAAGACATGCAATTTGTTAAGAGCATAGATTCTTAATAACAAAATGTGACATTTTTTCCAGACTTTTGAAAACTTAATGCTCAATATTTCCTTGATGTCAAATGCTTAGAAGATATTAATAAGGAAAATAGATACATTATTACCCAGAGGATTAGATGGTTGGATGGCATTATCAACTCAATGCCATGATTCTGAGTAAACTCAGGGAGATGGTGCAAGTCAGGGAAACTTGGCGTGCTGCAGTCCACGGGCTCACAAACAGTTGAACACAACTGAACAACTGACCAACAGCAAATTACCCAGAAGATTGTAATGGTTCACCATCATCAGGATGTGTTCTTTTCCAATTGATCCATTTTTACTTCTTGCATAGGGTGATATGTTAAAAAGAGTTTTAAAAGTAAAACTGAGTTTACAATACACCGCTAACTAGCTGTATGATCTTGGACAGATAAACATGTCTCTATGCTATTTCAAAACAAGGCAAAGCAAACAAGCAGAAAACTGAACTAATACCCAACCCAACTTTGTGTTTTTTTATGGATTATAAGAGTATATAGTTGTAGCATGTATTATTAAAAAGAGAAGTCCTATGAATTCCCTGGTGGTCCAGTGGTTGGGAGTCCACCTGTCAATCCAGGGGACATGGGCTCGATCCCTGATCCAGGAAGATTGCACATGCCACGGAGCAACTAAGCCAGTGTGCCCCAGCTAAAGAAGTGCTTGTGCCCCAGAGCCCATGATCTGCAACCCTGCCTCGAGAAGCCCCTGCACCTCAAGTAGAGAGCAACCCCATTTGCCGCAACTAGAGAAAGCCTGTGCATAGCAAAAAAGACCCAGCACAGCCAAAAGTAACCAAATAATAAATGATGAAACAAAAGAGGAAAACCCACAAAATTGAGTCCACTGTGTTTAAAAGTAACATAAAAGTGAATGGATTAATGATTGTAATTGCGGTCACCAGTTTTTATTTTTGTCTACAATGAATTATTTTTTTTAATGTTGTGATCTTTTTTTCAGCCAGAAGTAAAAACCCGACAATATAATTTGGTATTAATGGAGGGACATTGTTCAAAACATCTTTTATCCCTTTACACAGAACTGTGCTTAAAATTGTCATTAATAAGAAATATGCACTGCTTCTGAGATAAAACGTTCAGCCCCTTTGAGAGGATTGCTCTGTCTCGAACATTTTCCTGTGTTCATCAGAAAGCACAGCTGTGCAAAACTTAATGCGATATGTGTCAGAGACACCAAAAAATAATAGTCTTTTTCGATCAAGACAACTTCTGAGTAACAGAAGATATCAAGATAGTTTTCCACATTTAATAAACAGTTTATATCTAAAGTGCTGTTCTCCCCTGAAAGAAGAGTGAATCAACTGCTAACATTTGATATTCTGAAAGTAACAAATTACATAGAAGCTACAAGTCTTGTCTTGGGGTTTCCTTTCCAGAAAGTTGGCAGATAGCCCACAGACTACAAAATATTTCTAATACCTTTCTGGCAAGAATGATAAAATATGAGAAAAAAAAAGTGAACTGCAAATATATCATAAAACAAGTATTGACTAAAACAATAAAATGAAAGTTCTCATTTAAAAATCTGCCCCTCAAAATGCACACTAAATTTCAGTGACAGAATGAAATTCTAAAATGATTACTCAGAAATTTCTATTGACCTCTAGTTTCCTATATAATATAATCTAAATTTGTGACCATAATATCCATGGCCAAATAACCTTTGTAGTTCAAGCTCAAGCTTTTTCCCACACACAAAGGGCAAGGGAGTGTCTCCCGACAAACTACATATTTCACTTGTCCCATTTCCTGTCTTGTGACCTTCCTCTGCCTGTTCAGATGTACTGTCTTCTAGATTCTAACGTGATGTTTCCTTTTTCTGGGAAAGGTCTTCCAATCTTCATGTCTTGTCTTGTGAGATTATACCAGTCTAACTAAAATTATAGTTGGTTTATAATCTTGTTTATAACAGTGTATCAGTTCCGTTACACAATTACTTAAACTTGCATTCTCCAGGACCTAGCATAAACGCTGGTATATAGCAGGAACAAATAAATATTTGTTTAAATGAACTTGTTTTCTTGTATTTGAAATATGAATCTCTTTGAGTATATGCTTGTAGCATGAAATATTTGGTAGATACAGCTGAAGAAGTTCATAGTAAAGTACCCATATGATGAACTGAGATTTTAAGATACTTTTGAAACTGTCATGTCACCTTCAAAAACTCAAAATGAATAAATGTAGTTTGAGATCCACTTCATCACTGCTGGCACATACAGAAAGAGTTGATGTCTCTTTTGTGGAATATACTGAATGAGTCAGACAAATCGAAGAAAATGCTTAAAATGTCCAGGTGATATTGCAGAAGTCTATAAACCAGCAATTGGTCTTGACTATTTGAAATAGAGTGAGAAGATAACCTACATCTTACTGTTACTTCTTGGTCTAGGATGATGAGAATAGGTGTGATCCTAGCAGACAACCTAGCCATTCTAGAGCTGAGGAGCTTACCACAAAAATACCATTTTCTTTTCTCTAATTGCAATTGAACAGGTTATTACACTGGTGATGGTTGTAAACATAATTACAGCTACTGTATTTATGTGCAATTGTAGAATAATATTTGCTAAGTAAGTATACAACATTATTTATGAACTATAAATATATTTACTGGATAATCATCATTTACAACACCTCATTAATGCATAAAATGATATACTATTGCATTTTTACTGTCCAAGCCCTATCTGAAATATGGATAGGTCTAGTGTTCACTGTCAAGAACTATCCCAAACAACTCACTCTCAGGACATTGTCTAAATCCATGGTTCTAAACGCAGAATAAGCTCACTTCCAGAGGACGTTTGGTAACATCTGAAGACACACTTGATTGTCACAGTGAGGGTGGAGAGGAACGGCACTGACATTTAGTGGGAAGAGCCCAGGGATGTTGTTAAATGTCATGCAGTGGACAAGACAGCCCAATCCTAACAAAATTGTATCTGCCCTAGGTGTTATTAGTGCCAAAATTTTGGAAAGTGAAGAGGGTGAATACTTTTTTCAAGTGCAAGAAACAAAGCAGAAAAGTAGAAAATGATCAACGAAGGACATGACAAAAATGGGGGCACAAAAAAGACAAATGGATTGAGAAAACATGAGAAATATTATGACAGATATAAGTTGGGCAAATAGACTAAAAATGCTCCAGGAAATAAATTCTCTGAATATTGCCCTTTGCATTAGCAGGTCTCTTGTGCACGGCTGGGTCAGAGCTGTGTTCTCAGCAGAAATACAATGAAGAGGCTAAACAGCTCATAAACAGAGAAAAATTATTTTTGTGAATACACATAGACATTTTATTAAGAGGCTTAGTTCTTCTATTGAATGATCATGAAGTTGTGCTAGAAATCTCTCTTAAAAATGGACATAAGAATCTGAGAAAATGATCATTCAAAAATATGAGAATAATTTTATAAACTGAGAGGAAGAGTACTTATAAGCAAAACTAATTTACTATTGCCTTAAGTTTAGTGCAGTAATTTCAACTATATATTTATGAAATAGAAACTGTCAGCCCAGGTTTTCTAGAAAATGGAGACTTTGATGGTTCTGTTATGTGTCAGCTTGGCTAGGCTATGGAACCCATTTGTTTGGTCAAATACTATAGTCTAGCTGTTCTTGTTGGAGAAGGCAATGGCACCCCACTCCAGTACTCTTGCCTGGAAAATCCCATGGGCAGAGGAGCCTAATAGGCTGCAGTCCATGGGGTCGTGAAGAGTCGGGCATGACTGAGCGACTTCACTTTGACTTTTCATTTTCATGCATTGAAGAAGGAAATGGCAACCCACTCCAGTGTTCTTGCCTGGAGAATCCCAGGGACGGCGGAGCCTGGTGGGCTGCCATCTATGGGGTCACACAGAGTCGGACATGACTGAAGTGACTTAGCAGCAGCAGCAGCAGCAGCTGTTCTTGTAAAGGCCTTCTAAAGATGAATTTGTGGTTTATTATCAGTTGACTTTAAGTAAAGGAGTTTGCTGTCAATAATGTGAGCAGAGCTCATTCAATCAATTAAGACCTTTAGAGAAAAATATTTTCTGCCCATCTGAAGCATTCTGCCTGTCTCTGTTTCCATGAATAGTGTGGTAAGGGTATGTGTTCATTTCAGGCTAAGAGCATCATCTGCAGAGCAAATGGATGCTAGCAGAGGAAAGCTGGGTGGGGTGCAGAGCTGGTGGAATTGAGGGGGATGATTTAAGGAGACATTATAGAAGTCTACGCTATCAGGGGAATGGGTTAGTGCAGAGGGTCCCACAGAGGCTGGCAGAGAGGTAAGAAAGGGATTTCTGGAAAACATACCATTGTCTCCTCCAGAAAAGAGCTAGTATTCAGACATGGGTGATGAGTGAGGATCCTCAACAGCAAAGACAAACCACAGGTAGCACTTAGTGCTAGCTGAGCTAAAAGACTTTTTACGTCCCTCTTGGACATCTCAGAATACTACCAGACAATCTGTTAACTAAGCAAAGTGAAGAGTCAGAACTTCCTTCAGCAAAGGGGAACACCATTGCATCGAGACATTGAGCTGTTTGTGTCTCCATGTTCAGTTCAGTTCAGTCACTCAGTAGTGTCCAACACTTTGCGACTCCATGGACTGCAGCACACCAGGCCTCCCTATCTATCACCAACTCCCAGAGTTCACCCAGACTCATGTCTGTTGAGTAGGTGATGTCATCCAACCATCTCAACCTCTGTCGTCCCCTTCTCCTCCTGCCCTCAATCTTTCCCAGCATCAGGGTCTTTTCCAATGAGTCAGTTCTTCGCATCAGGTGGCCAAAGTATTGGAGTTTCAGCTTCAACATCATTCCTTCCAATGAACATTCAGGACTGATTTCCTTTAGGATGGACTAGTTGGATCTCCTTGCAGTCCAAAAGACTCTCAAGAGTCTTCTCCAACACCACAGTTCAAACGCATCAATTCTTCAGCACTCAGCCTTCTTTATAGTCCAACTCTCACATTCATATATGACTACTGAAAAAACCCATATAGCTTTGACTATATGAACCTTTGTTGGCAAAGTAATGTCTCTGCTTTTTAATATGCTGCCTAGGTTTGTCATAGCTTTTCTTTCAAAGAGTAAGCGTCTTTTAATTTCATGGCTGTAGTCACCACCTACAGTGATTTCGGAGCCCAAGAAAACAGTCTGTCACTGTTCCATTATTTCCCCATCTATTTGCCATGAAGGGATGGGACCAGATGCCATGATCTTAGTTTTCTGAATGTTGAGCTTTAAGTCAACTTTTTTCACTCTCCTCTTCCACTTTCATCAAGAGGCTTTTTAGTTCCTCTTCACTTTTTGCCATAAGGGTGGTGTCATCTGCATATCTGAGGTTATTGATGTTTCTCCCGGCAATCTATATTCTAGCTTGTACTTCATCCAGCCCAGTATTTCACATGATGTACTCTTTATAGAATTTAGACAAACAAGTTGACAATATACAGACTTGACATACCTCTTTCCCAATTTGGAACCAGTCTGTTGCTCCATGTCTGGTTCTATCTGTTGTTTCTCTGCCTGCATACAGGTTTCTATGGAGGCGGGTAAGGTGATCTGGTATCCCCATCTTTTTAAGAATTTTCCATAGTTTGTTGTGATCCACACAGTAAAAGGCTTTCAGTTCAGTCGCTCAGTCATGTCCGTCTCTTTGCAACCCCACGGACTGTGGAATGCCAGTCTTCCCTGTCCATCACCAACTCCCGGAGCTTGGTCAAACTCATGTCCATTGAGTTGGTGGTGAAGCAGAAGTGGATGATTTTCTGAAATTCTCTTGCTTTTTCTATGATCCAGTGGATGTTGGCAATTTGATCTCTGGTTCCTCTGCTTTTTCTAAATCAGGCATAGCCCTCCAATAATTCTCAATTCTTTCCTCACATTCTATTGCAGGGTTTGACTTTCACTCATTGCATCCTATACAGGATCTAATACAGTAATCAGTCTTTTCTTTTTTTGGATCAATGGACATGAAATAAAGTATATTAAATGTAATTCGTGTGAAAGTCTGTTTTCATTTATCATTTTGCTATTGGTCATTATTTTGGCTTACTTGAAATCAAGATGAATTTCTGAACAGGGAAGC
The DNA here is from genome assembly GCF_014754425.2 of Oryx dammah. NCBI lineage: Eukaryota > Metazoa > Chordata > Mammalia > Artiodactyla > Bovidae > Oryx > Oryx dammah. The sequence continues at coordinate 151,067,596 of NW_024070186.1, read as the reverse complement.
TATGGAAATGTAGCTCCCACTGCAGGGAGCATAATTGACTTACAGTCCCAGCTGCTAGTCTCTGAGTGTAGCCCCACATTTATGCCAAAGTCATGCTGTGACCTGTTCTTGGCCAGTGACTGAACTTGGCAAGGATATGCAGGCAAGGCAGTCTCTGTGACTTGCAGGTGACTCATCAAAACTTAGAACTGGCCTGAAGAAGGTTATTCTAACCCAAGCTTCCTTCCTTCTACCTTCCCTTCACTGAGTTCAGACCGGCGTTTCTGTCTGACGGCTCTCCCAGAACTCTCCAGCTACCTCCCCATTTTCACTGGCAGGTATTTTGTTCAACAAATATCTGTCATGTCAAGTCCTAGACCACAGCTATCTCTCAAAAGATTGCAACTAACACATTAGATGAGCACGGTTTGTTTTTTACGTGAACTAGTAACCTTATTGTCACTAATCAGTTTTCCGTGATATTCTCACCCTTTTCTGAACATCCTGTTCTTTGTATTCCCATTGAAACATGTTTTTATCAACATTATTGCACTTGCTAAATGACAGTAAGTTAAACTTGTGTGTGTGTGAACTCTGTGAAGGGAAGGAATTTACGTCTTCTTTCAGCATGAATGCGTCAACTGTAACCAGAACTCAGTAAATATTTTTCAACAAATGCCTACCTAAAAATGAAATTTTCTAAAATAATTAGATGAAAAAAATGCACCTAGGAGAGGATATGAATCTCTTAAGACATAAAATGTGCCATATATTTAGATTCTCTAAACTTCCTTTTTATACACAGCATAATATTAACGAAACAAAATGTTTAGCTAGTGAACACAGTTGAAGGTACTGGATGCATTCACTAAATGTACCATATGAATTAAAAAATGAAATGCTTTAATTCATTCTAAAGAAATACTTTTATTTTAAATGCCATATCTATTTGAAATGTACAAGTGAAAGAGTCTTAGGAGAAAAGTAGTAAAATAGGATTCTGAGTAAGACAGCAACGGAGATTCTGAGCATTGGATCAGGAATGAAGAAAATTCAAGACATATCTCATATGTTTGATTAAAAAGTCAAGATTACTTTGTCCACAGTGAATTGTATACTTCCAGAATGACTGTGATAGTAAGCCCCGGTGCTGAAGATGGTCAGTTATCAAAGATGTTGGAAATGCCGAGGGTTAAAATTTCATAAAGCATAGATATAACCATGAGGTGACTGGAGTCATTCAGAAAGTTGAGTCACAAAAGCGTGAGCTAAAGGCTGGTTAGTAATAAGATGACCGGCAACTCCTGGAGGAAACGTAAGTTGGGGAGCAGAAGTTGGATCCACAGCCCAGAGACTGGAAGCCAGTATTTCCACAACCAAAAGACCCAAGGCCAATATTTCCAAACCCTAGAGATCCAGTGTAAATTTTCTGGCAGGGACTGCGGAAGATGAAATTCTGTGGATGGGAGCAGGATGTCTGGAAAGATCTGGTCACAGCACAGGGTGTCTGGAAGCTGACGGGCCTAAAGAAGTTCTCCTGACAGTCACCGTAGAGAGTGGAGCCCAGCTGGAAAGTGCTGGGGGAGTAGACAACATCGCTGGGGTAGAAAGAATCACAGGTGGAAACTGGGACCCCCAAGTAACCTCCAAGGGAACGGGAGAAGTTTCCCGTGCTACAGTTGAAAGACATGCTGTTGGGAGTTCTGAGTTCAGCTGAGTTGCAAAGGGAAGTTTGTGACTGTGAATGTTACCTTCTACACCGGATACTTAAATACTCTAGCAATGGGTGTAATAGCATGCGTTCATTTTAATAAGAACGCTTAATTAGGCTCCAGTAAAAATGTAATGCATTAACCTTCAAAGACCTTTTTTATGATTACAGACTTTTAAATGAAAGAATTTCATTAAATTTTCAAAGCAGTTGTTCATGAAGCAAAAATGTTATTTCTCATTCATCTAGCTTGGGTAGGTGACTCTGATTGCACCATAATTGTACCTGTAAGATTGGGGTTTTATTCATCCTATCCTTCAACATAGTGTATTGAATGGGTAACACAGTGAGAACTTTGTTGTATTTAAAGCTCTAAAAAGTACTTTGTAGTCAGGAGGGAACATTCATTTTGTTCCAAGTTTAGGAATAGAGGGGAAAAAAATCAATATCTATTTTACATCCCAAATCTTGTGTACCTTATAGAAGAAATAATCCACTTATGATCCTTAATTGGTACAAATGTTAAATGAGCATCTAACACATTTATATTCTAGTTTTCTTATAGCATAAGTACCCAAGCTGCTCTTGTATGAGTGAGTTTCTGATTTAAGAATAAGGGATCCATATTTTCAGCAGTGCTTTGAAGTTTCCATTATAAAAATGCTTAAGAAATCCTTATTCTGAAGTTGACTTGCTTCTTGAGAGATCACATCAATAAATTTAATTTTCAAAAGAGTCTCTGCATAAAGTTTAAGTCATTTTTAATGGTGTTGATGTCATTGAGAACAAAATAATAAGCTCTATACATTAAAAAAGATGAACCTTTAGTCCCTTAGTTTTCTCTCATAGGGTGGGATTTTTACTAAATAAAATCAAGAAGTAAGGAAAATGCCTACTACCTGTAAACTTCAAAGAAAGATCAAGTTAGAAAAATTCATAATTACAAATGACCTTTGTAGATTGAAATGAGGGTAGAGAGTTCCAAAATATATGATAATGTAAAAAAAGAGAATTAATCCTTTTGAATTTACCTCTGATGTGGTAAATATATTAAATCATATATATATGTATATATATTTTGTTTATATATTCTGCATAGAGAACTAGTATAAGTATTTTTTATAGATTCTCCCATAAAGTTCATCATTGCTTTACTGTAAAGGCAGCAGCACATGTGTACAGAGAATAGCTTAAAATAACCTGTGGTGATGGGCAAATCTAAGACACCCATCTTCAAAAACTGATATATCATCCCGTAGAAATGAGCTGAGACTCATTCTATGAAGATTTGAAATTACTAAGTGGAAGTTTTTAGGAAAGATTCAACTAAAAATCTAAAACAAGGTACTTTTGCAGGTAATTGAGATTTCCATCTTGGGGGCACTTATTAGATATCCATCTGATAAGATATTGTAAATGGGATTACAACATGGCAGAGTACTGGAGATAATTGCTAAACTCCCTTCTAAATTGTAAACTTTATGACTTTGAATGTTTTCAGTACACAAATTGGTCTTCAGTCATATTCCATATATTTGGTAGGCAACATAATTTGTGCTCTGTTTCTAAAATAAACAGTTCTTATTTATCAGGCTTCTTAATTATGAATAGAAAATTGCTTTCTAGTCGATTCCAAACCTTCCTGTTTTGTTTATAACGTCAAAACATCCATATAAATATTTCACTCAGCTAGATTGAATTTGCTTGCTTCAATATCATCCACTCATATAAGCTATTTCTGTGGAAGAATATGCTATGAGATAAGATATTAAGTAATACTGAACATTTTTTTCTCAATGAAATGAATTTTTCGCACACAAGTACTTTTGTTCAAAAGTAGAAATTTTTTTTCTGTGATATGAACAAATTGAACAGCACAGAAGCCACAGGAAGATAAAGCTTCTCAATTTTTCTCCTTCAAGGTGTCAATCTTCATTACCCTACTACACAGAGGAGGAATACAAGTCATAGAATAACAACAAAAAATGACCACTACTTTAGAAATTGTGTAAGACTTGTCAGAAACACCTAAGAACAGTTTAAGTCAAAGTCACATATGTTGCTTTCGGAGGCAGAGGAAGAATCTCCTTAAGATGGCTACACTGGTCAAACACTTCAAGGCAAATACCTTATAAAATTTCTTTAAAACAAAGGCCTTTTTTCAGATTCTAGGGAGTCCTTTTGGTGGAAAACATTGCCTCTGAGCAGAGAGAGAAATACATTGGGCATTTTGGTCACATGTTTTGTTCTTATTTTTGATGTCTCTAAAAGTATCTTAGATGAATATTTCCAAAACAATATAAAGGTATTTATAATATTTAACTCATTCCACCATAAACACACAGGCTTCCCAGGTGGTGCTAGTGGAAAAGAACCTGCCTGCCAGTATATGAGATGCCTGACCCAGGGTTTTCAATTCCTGTGTCAGGAAGATCCCAGGGAGGAGGGCATGACCATCCACTCCAATATTTTTGCCTGGAGAATCCCATGGACAGAGGAGCCTGGTGGACTACAGTCACAGAGTCACAAAGATTCAGACATGACTGAAGCGTCTTAGCAGTCACACATGCACAGTAAACACACACATGCGTGTGAAAGAGTGACTGGCTAAGGTGGACTCTTGCTAGTTTGCATACAGTTTTAAGCAGGAGCATCAGAAATAAGGAGATCTCTCATTTAATATTTCATGAAAGCCATTAACATTGGGGTTCCATAAAAAAAATCATCATACATCTTGTGTGTTACCATTGCCACTTCCTTATGGCATTATCCATTAGGTAAACCTGCCACTTCCTGGTAAAAATCCATGTATGTTCTTGTTGAAAAAATGACTTTGAGTAGATCATTTAGCAACTTTGCTCTCCAGATGACAACAATTTTGAGACAGATTGTGAAAGGGGATTCAATTATTTTCAATTAAGCCAGCTTCCATCAGCCCAGTCACTGCCTCTAAAGTTTTCTGAGTGATCTGCTTGGTGACTTTGATAGAAAAGGATGACTAAGAGCTTTGAAGATTCCATACTATTACTTGAATTTCAAGGCACAAACATGATTATACTCTTCAGCTGTAAAACCACAAACACTCCATGTGTATAACTATGCTGATCTTTTGGATTCAATTAAAAAGATGATGGTAGCTTGTTTTTATGAGCCACGAGGATGACACAGCCGATGATAAGGATATATAAACGCCCCTGTCCAAGAAGTGACATTCAGACTCAGAACCTTCCCGTAGTAACTCACATCACCTGTGAAGATGTCCTACAACTGCTGCTCTGGAAACTTCTCCTCCCGCTCCCTCCGGGACCACCTGCACTACTCAGGCTCCTCCTATGGCTCCTCCTTCCCCAGCAACCTGGTCTACAGGACTGACCTCTGCTCTCCCAGCTCCTGCCAGCTGGACTCCTCTCTCTACAGTCAGGAGACCTGCTGTGAGCCCATCAGGACCCAGACTGTGGTGTCCAGTCCCTGCCAGACGTCCTGCTACCGCCCGAGGACCTCCACGTTCTTCAGTCCCTGCCAGACGACTTGCTCTGGGTCTCTGGGCTTCAGTTCCAGTAACTTTCCATCTGTTGGTCATGTTTTCCCATCTCTGGGCTTTGGATCCGGTGGTTTCCAATCCGTGGGTCACAGCCCCAACATTTTCTCATCCCTAAGTTGTAGATCCAGCTTTTATCGTCCCACCTTCTTCTCTTCTAGGAGTGGCCGATCTCTTTCTTTCCAACCAACCTGTGGATCTGGCTTCTACTAATGTCATACTTGAATGCAATACCTACTACGTCTAGAATTGTAATGCAATACTTACTATATTGAGATCTACACTATCTGTTGACCTCTTGTTTTACCTTTAGTGTATAAATTTGACTTCTGCTGTTACCTATGCTGGATTAGGAATAATTTGAATACCAGTAACTAAAAATGTATTCATTGAAGAAAGGTGCCATAACTACTCCCTTGTAGCTATATAGACATGGGATACTGAAGCACATTTATTTCCTGTGTATTTCTCCTGGTTGTTTCCCCAAATGCATCTATTTCAAATTTTACTGGTAGAAAAAAAAATGGTGTGAGTTTAAATAAAGTATGGTATATGACATCCACACATATTGGTTTTGTCTCATTTTGTTTGCTTTGTTTCTTCAGTGGAGGAGGGCATGGCAACCCACTCCAGTATTCTTGCCTGGAGAATCCCATGGACAGACAAGCCTGGCAGGCTACAGTTCATAGGGTCACAAAGAGCTGGACACAACTGAAGCAACTTAGGACATGTCTTCAAATCTAATTCTAAATATCTGGCTGTGTTTTTCTGCATCTTGTACTCATAATTTAAATTTTCTCAATTTAAAAGGTAAAATTGTTCAGTGTCCTTTAGGTTTGGAAGAAATTATTTCATCTTTATGTTTACCCTTCTGTTAATACAGAAGGAGTAAATACATTCTGTTAATATGGTAAAATCTGAAATTACATTTTTAAGACTACAGACAAGTAACTGTGACCTTTGGTTTTGTAGGGGGTTAGAAACTTGAATATTTTTATATAATTATAAATAAGTATATTAAATTGACTACATCACATGATTTTGGAAGGAAGATTACTCATAGATAGATTCTAAAATAATATATTCAGTAAGAAGTTAGTGAGTTAGATTTGGTGAGAATTTCAGTTGCCCCAGATTTACTGCTTTCATAAGAAAGCAAATGAAATGTCCAATTGACTGATGATAATTGAAAACATCTAATACACCCCAATACTTATTAGAAGTAAGCTCAGCATTTTTTGTACAATCATTAATACAGTTGGTTTGCAACCAGTTTTTAAGTTGTTCTGTTGATAACATTTACTTAGAGAAAAAGCAAAAAAAAAAGGAAAATGAAACTCAAAAACAATGCAAATATTCTCGTGTTACAAGAGTTAACTAAATGTTTAGGAAGCTGATTACACCTGAATCAGCAGTTATACTCCAAACTTTTACCCGTTAAGTCAAGGACAATATTACTAAAAGGTACAGATGATCTAGATTCTCACCCCCAGGGTAACCATATGTCTTGGTTTATTCTGTTTGTCTCAGCATCCAGTCCCACTTGGTAATTGTCTTAGATTTATCACTTTTTATATGTAATGAATAATTGAGTCAACATAAGTGATGACTGGTTTAGGAAACTTCCACTTTGCTTTTGCTATGGTTTCATCTAGTGGAGTGCTTATAAGATGCATACAAGGTGAACAGTTTTTACTTTAACCAGTGTTAAATCTGAAGACAAGCCATATCCTATTCTTTGCTCTGACTGAAAAAAATAGAACTACTCCTTTTATTGCTGAGGGATCATGGAAAACACATTACACTTAAATACAGTGGTAGGACAGTTCACGTGTTCAAATCTTGGCAGACGTTCATTTATTGTTCTAACCTAGCCAATACTGCTACGGCTGTTTCCACATCCTGCAAGATGCCATAATAGACACCAAGCTACCAGTAGGTGGAGATAGTGGGAAATTTAGGATTACGGATTAGGGAGAAGGCAATGGCACCCCACTCCAGTACTCTTGCCTGGAAAATCCCATGGACGGAGGAGCCTGGTGGGCTGCAGTCCATGGGGTTGCTAAGAGTCAGATGCGACTGAGCGACTTCACTTTCACTTTTCATTTTCGTGCATTGGAGAAGGAAATGGCAATCCACTCCAGTGTTCTTGCCTGGAGAATCCCAGGGACGGGAGAGCCTGGTGGGCTGCTGTCCCTGGGGTCGCACAGAGTCGGACACGACTGAAGTGACTTAGCAGCAGCAGCAGCAGTACATAAAATATGGGCATAAAACTGAGGGTGGTACACAGCATATACTTGCTTCACAGGTGGTGCAGTGGTAAAGCATCCATCTGCCAATGTGGGAGGCCAAGAGACTCAGGTTAGGCCACTGAGATGGGAAGATCCCTGAAGAAGGGAATGGCCACCCACTCCAGTGTTCTTGCCTGAAAAAAGTCCCATGGACAGAGGAGCCTGGCAGGCTACCATCCATGAGGTCGTAAAGAGTCAGACATGACTGTGTGCAGAAGCACACAGCATATAAAGATTAATCTAAATGCTCTTGCTGCAGTGGCTTGGCCGCATATTGTACTGCTTAAATTTACAACTATTTATTTTATTGTTTGGGAGAATTTATTATGTTTTTAGACTTTGCGAAAGAATATCTTATTAGGAGCAATGAACTAAAGCTAAAAGTTCATATGTTAATTTAAAGTGTGAGTACTTAGTTTCTATTCGTAAAGCAAGTTGATGGTGAAATATGACTTGTACAACAATTTTTTGACATTTACTCTCCACCATGGGGGTCAGAAGTATCACTTATCAGATAAAAAGTCAAAGAGATGATTTTGCTGGAGAAGCATCAGTATCTATTTCAAAAGACAGAAGTTTTAAAAAGATTACTTCCAAAGATGATTATCTATCACTAACAGTTGTAAAAACTCTGTTCATGTATCACTCTGATGCATACGTTTCATTTAGGTCAAATAGCTACTCTAAATCATTTTTTGCCATGTTAAATCCTAAGTTTTCTTGTACAAGTAAAACATACACATGCATGCATGCACCAAACAGCAAAAGCATGGACAAAACAGTAGTTGATGATGTGCTCCTCCATTAACAAAAGAAAAGCTTCACTAAGGATTAATGAAGCCAGTATTATGTCAATATTTTTAAATACTTCAAATAAAAAATGAATTTAATTCCAATAGTGATTTGATTTCTTCATCCAGTCCAAAGAGTCCATGTAAAGCTAATGAAAGTTCATAATACTCAGGCAGCTCTAATGCAAAATTATTTAAACAGTTCAAATCAAAGATAAAATGACTGGTTGTCTCAGTAACAATAAAAACAAAAATTTGCTGAAGGACCACATCATGGTAAAAATAATCAAGTAAGATTTCCATGAAGAAAAAAATACTGTTGTAATTACTGTAAATGCATAACCCATAATTGGATCCAAAGCTGTAATATTCTGCTATTCAAAGCAGAAGCTGTAGTTTTAAAGCATTTTTTGTGTATACCCAGAGTAGGTTCTTTTGGCATGCTTTTCCTTACCTCATCAATCACCTCTTCCATCTCTGTTGTATTTTTTTTTTTCCTGGTGCCTTTTTTGTTGTTGGTTTTTATGTCATTAGCATGTTGCTTTATATAACAAAGCACACACAGTGGGGGGCGGGGGTGGTACATTCTTTCATGCTTGATATGAGGTCTTTATTCCATATTCTATGTTACTTTTACATCCAATTACACGACTTTTCCCTTCTCAAGGACTTCCCCATGGTTCTATCCTGATCGACTCCTGATTGCTCCTTCAGTCTGACTCACCAAAATGGGAATGTAGTTTACAAATTAGTGAGACATCATGGTTTGGCAATTTTACTCTTTTCTTTTTTAATTTTCAGAGAAAAGCTTCTAGGAGTGACAGTGTTTATGTTGGGGGAGTTCAGAGGGAAGAGAAGAAATCTGTCAAGTTACATAGAAATTACCTTTATCTCTTATTTTTTAAAAAATATTAACAAAAAAAAAACACACACACACACACACAAAAAAATATTAACAGTAAGTTCTTCTTCAATTTTGGGGTTGCTGATATTAAAATTATGCATGTGTGACTGTGAAAGAGAGGTTTTTTTGTGTGTGTGTGTCTGTTTTTTTTTTTTTTACTATTCTTGTTCATAGTGGTAGTTATTGAGGAAGGGAACATTTTAATGTGACATTAATAATGATAATTAAAGTGAATAATATAGGGTTTGTCATTGCACTCAGAATTTCTAGCAATATCTTCCTGAGGGATAATAATGTATTTCTCTCAGTCTATTATTAAGTATTATGGTTAATGCAAATCTTTTTAAGAGAAATTAGCTCATTTTTCTTTAGTGTTCTTTTCCTAAACTCTACATTTATTTATTGTTTTTCTCTTTATTAGGAATACTACTCGTGAGGCTAATGAAACTAGATCCAAGGAGCTGAAGTCTATTCAGGTAAAGCAATCTCCGTAGTAGGGGGTATATTCAAGGCTCTTGGTTAAAAAAGTAGGTAAAAAAAAAAAAGTTCAGAAAATAACGAGAATAGGTTGATTCAAGAGATGGAATTCTACTAGATCTTTGATGAACAAATTTGGGCAAATTTCTAATTCTTTTTGACTTTTCTTTCTCTCGTGTCTGGGAAGGTCTATAGCACAGAATGTTTGTCTTTCTCGTGAGGATGTTTGAGTAATTAAACTCAAGTTGTGTTCAGGTACCCCTTGTACCCTCTGTTATATATTAATCCTTTCAACTGTGATCCCAGACACAGCTATGGTACCTGAAACAATTGCATGCAAGTTTCAACCCTCTTTGCATTGTCAGTATCTCCCCTCCTGCATAAACAACATTTCTTTCACTTTCTACCTGGGTTCTCAGAGATCACAGCCAGAAAAACAAAAGGAGCACACTGAATCTTCTCACATGTTTAATGAGGTTCCAGAAAATTAATACACAGCCAGGCAACATTCCAGCAATGGGAAGCACAAGTTGAGGGATAAATGATTCTCATTGTTGATCAGATCCAGGGGTGGACAATTCCAAAATCATACCATATGTTCCTAAAAAAACCTTGAAAGAACAAGTCCTCATTGCCCATCATAAAGTCAGCAACAAAAAACCATATTCCTTTGTAAGATTTTTTCTCTTTGATTCTTTCACCTTCCATGGTCTTCCATACTATTTGCGTGATGCATGCTGTGCACGTGTGCGTGCTAAGTTGCTTCAGTCATGTCTGACTGTACAATCTATTGGACTGTAGCCCACCAGGTTCCTCTGTCTGTGGGATTCTTGAGGCAAGGACACTGAGTGGGTTGCCATGCCCTCCTCCAGGGGATCTTCTTGACCTAAGTAGCAAACCCATATCTCTCACGTCTCCTGCACTGGCAGGCGGGTTCTTTACCACTAGCACCACCTGGGAAGTCCTAGTTGCCTGATATCTTGTGACAAATACACAGTCTGTACTCAAGGTGTTGACTTCAGCTCTGCTTTAGAGTTAGGAAAAGGATACAGGAGGAAAAAGATACTAGGGGAAAAGGATACAGCCTAAGCCTAGAAGATACAAATATTTATTCAACACTGCTCCGTGTATGTTGCTGTTAGTAATTCAGGTTGAGCCTTGAGGAAGCCTTGGGAGGTTATCCCACATCTCCTTAACCCAGTGGGCTTCCCAGGTGGCACTAGTGGTAAAGAATTTGCCTGCCAGTGCAGAGGACGTAAGAGACACTGGTTCAATCCCTGAGTCAGGAAGATCCCCTGGAGAAAGAAATGGCAACCCACTTCAGGATTCTTGCCTGGAAAATTCCATGGACAGAGGAGTCTGGCGGGATACAATCCATGGGTTGCAAAGAGTTAGATACGACTGGAAAGAATTAGCGCTCACTGCTTAACCCAGTTACTCCCCAATTAAAATCATTGTGAATCTCTTTATGAATGTTCATAGGTACGGCTCAGAAAGGATCATCACTGGGACCAGGCTCAGGGAAGGATTACGGCACTTATGCCAACCAACAGAGAACAAAACGTCTATCCTTGGAGTTGTTTAAAGGCTTATTTTTTCTCTTAGCTGAAAATCTACATTGAGATACTAAACTTTCAGTATGTTATGTACATATTTTCTCATCTTGTAAATTATACTGCATTTGTGTTGCCTGCATTTCTAGTTATACACCAATTTCTCTGTTTCCCATTATTAGCAGAAATCCATGCCTCCATCCTCAGGCAAATATCACTGATATTGAGGCAAATAAAATATGGACCTCCAGGAAATAATTACTCCCACTAGGAAACATTTGCAATAACAACGGAAATTTGCTAAAATCTTTCAAAATGTGTGTTTTCACATCCAGTTTCAGATGCGCATTGATCTTTATTTAAAATTCTCGAATCTTGATTAAACTATAGGCAAATAATAAGACAAACAATACATTTCAATGTCAGATGATGTAAATTTATTAGATTAAAATTTTCATTTTCAAATGCTTTTCCATGAAAATCCAATAGTATATTTTCAATCCAATAGTACAGGCAATAGAAACTCATATTGGGTTATTCATTAAGTTTAGAGTCCCTCAAAAGTTGATGATGCAAGAAACTGATGGTTTAAGATGGTAAATGTGAGAAGGAAAACGATGGGTATACTGAGAGAGACTTTGATCTCAATATGCAAAAGGATTTAGACCTTCAACAAATTGAACGATAGAAGCCAGATCCACAGGATGGTCTGTAACAGGATGATTGGCAGCTACTGGACAAAAAGTAGGTTGGATAACAGAATCCAGATCCATGGCTCAGGGAAGGGAAGCCACAGATTCCATAACCCAGTCGTCTGAAGCCACGGCCTCCACAGCCCACTGAGTAGCAGCTTCTGGATCCAGAGCTCAGGGAGCTGCAGCTGCTGGACCTATAGCCCAGAGACCCAGGGAAAGTCGTCTGGCAGGGACTGGAGAACGTGGAGGTCCTCGGGCGGTAGCAGGACGTCTGGCAGGGACGGGACGCCACAGTCCGGGTCCTGATGGGCTCACAGCAGGTCTCCTGACTGTAGAGAGAGGATCCCAGTTGGCAGGAGCTGGGAGAGCAGAGGTCAGTGCTGTAGACGAGGTTGCTGGGGAAGGAGGAACCTGGGTAGCACCGGTAGCTCCCAAGGGAGCAAGAAGAGAAGTTTCCAGAGCAGTGGCTGTAGGACATGTTGACAGGAGATGGGAGTTCAGTTGAGTTACAGTGAGAAGATTCTGAGTTTGAATGTCTCTCCTGCACTGTGGCATTTATACACTTCCAGCAAGGGGTGTGGCACACCAAGGGATCATGGTTCCTAATGAGATTTCCTCTTTTGCATATGTGTAATTCAGTAGTCTTCTCGGTAATTGCAGTTGCAGGTGAATGGTTTCTCACATTTGTTTTTATGGATGCTATAATTCTGTTGTTATAGCCAAAGCCAATGAACTACTGCTATGTCAGAAATGCTATGACTGTTTCCTACTAATGCGCATCCCATCAAGGCCAGGGAAGCGTCATGACCAGGAAAGCTTTTTTTCTGATTTACCCTAACCTGCTTCCTATGTATTTACATCTGTTTTTCCTGGTGACTGTTTCCCTTCTGAGTGTGGAATAAGATGGATTTTCCTCTGGTACCATGGATCAGAGACACAGTTTCGAAGCTTTTATGAAATGATCCTCTTTGTCACCATTTACTCTCATTCTCCAGAATCACTCACTGGTAATCTGTTATGGCAGCAATAGAAAATACACCGAGGATCACAGTTATACAGTATGTCCCTAATCCAATAGATACCAAAAATAGATAAAATAAGAGACTGAGAGAGAAATGGCAGGAACATAAAGACAGCTTCTGTGTATGTAAAGATAAGATGACCGAAAAAGAGGCTCAGCTGAAACAGTATCCAGGAGAGATCAATCTGGCCCATGTCTATTTAGTTAAGACGGAAACGCTGATGTATGGTGAGAGAAGGAAGCAATCGAAAGTGAAACACAGAGAAGGCTTAGGAAAATTTTTTTTTCTATTGCACTCAAATTATTACTTATTCCCTAATGTCTTTATAATTAAAAATATCAAAATTAGTATATTTTATGAATCTTGATATGTTGTTCCTTTTATTATCTGCTGAAGCTGCCCCTCCAATCCGTTGCAACCTGATGCGAAGGCCGACTCATTGGAAAAGACCCTGATGCTGGGAAAGATTGAAGGTGGGAGGAGAAGGGGACAACAGAGGATGAGATGGTTGGATGGCATCACTGACTCAATGGACATGAGTGTGAGCAAACTCCGGGAGATAGTGAAGGACAAAAGAGCCTGGTGTGCTGCAGTCCATGCGGTCGCAAAGAGTCAGACACGATTTAGCAACTGAACAGCAATGTAGGATTTCTATTGTCTTAGAATATCTCTAGTTTTTCTCTGCACAGGCTTTGACTTCCTGGCATCTGCAGAGCTGCAGTTTCCTGCCTATATGTGAAGATTTTTTTCCACTTCTCTTTTATTCTGTAGGGTGTATAAATCTCTCTTTTTCTCTCCTCTTTCTGTTCTCACCCTACCATTTTTCCTTCCTCTTTTTAATGTATTTAACTTAGATTTTCTCTCCCTTCTGTTTTTCAAATATATATATAGCTTCTCTTTAACTATAGAGTCAAAGGTTAAAAACAAAGTTTACTAAATTTTATCATATTCTGAGTGTGTAAATAGCTACAGCTACTTTCAAAGTTCATTCACAAAATATTCAGTGTTAAAATAAAACTAGTTAAACTATACTCCAGACTCAAGGAAATATAATGTTATTGTTGATAGCAATATTTTCTTATTTTATTTTTTAATAAAGCTATTATAAACTTACCAAAAATAATAACATTAGAATACTGAATATAACAAAATAAAACTGGAACAAAATATAACAGCAGAAAATACAATCTGAAATCCATAATCCATATAATAGTCTTGGGAAAATCAGACATTAAACTACTTATGTTATGAATTTGATAGTAGGAAACAGGGAAATATTGCTATCAAGGAAGACCTGTGTTTCAGAATTGAAGATAATTTGAGGATTGGGGGCAGAAAATGAAAACTAGACAACAGAATCTAACTGAAAGTTTAGAAATTTATAAAATAATAAGTGATTTGGAAAAACTAGTGATATCTTTTATCAGTAGATTAAACATTGCCTAATAGATGATGCTTTTGAACTGTCGTATTGGAGAAGACTGTTGAGAGTCCCTTGGACTACACAGAGATCAAACCAGTCCATCCTAAAGGAAATCAGTCCTGACTATTCATTGGAAGGACTGATGCTGAAGCTGAAGCTCCAATACTTGGGCCACCTGATGCAAAGAACTGATTCATTGGAAAAGACCCTGATGGATTCATTGGGGAAGACTGAAGGCAGGAGGAAAAGGATACAACAGAGGATGAAATGGCTGGATGGTATCACCGACTCGATGGACATGAGTTTGAACAACCTCCAGGAGCTGGCGATGGACAGGGAGGCCTGGCGTGCTGCAGTCCATGGGGTTACAAAGAGTCAGACGTGACTGAGTGACTGAACTGAATATACAGTGAATTAGAAGATGGAATAGAAGGAAATCCCAAACTAAAGCATGAAAAAGACAAAAAGACTGAATATAGAGAAAAGACTGTGAGAGGCATATATATAATGTCTAGTGTATTTTGCTTATAATTGGATCTCAGGAAAAAAGGGGATAAAAAGGGGATGGAAATAGTATTTGAAGAAATAATAGTTTTGTTGTTCTTCAGTCACTAAGTCATGTCTGACTCTTTGTGACCCCATGGACTGCAGCATGCCAAGCTCCTCTGTCCTCCACTGTCTCCTGGAGTTTGCTCAGATTCATGTCCATTAAGTTGATGATACTATCTAACATACCTAAACAATAGGTTAGGATTTATCAAAGTTGATGCATCATCTGACGTGTGAAATGGTACTCAAGAAATGAGTAGAACTGGCTTAACGTTGAGGTGACTGAAAGATGGGCTTTAGCAGAAATGACCCCAAGATGGAATGAAAGGTACAAAGACTTATGGGGAGATGGCTGTGAGAGAAGAGTGTTGGGGAAGGGGGGGAGAAGGCTAGGAGACTTGTCAGACTTCCATGAGAGTCTCATCAGAGTGAAGGAGATAGACAGACATGCCCCAGGCAGCCGTGGATTGCGGACAGTTTCTCAAGACCATTAGAGATCCTCAATTGTTGGCCAGCAAAGGATCTCACGTGTCTTAAGAAGGAGGCCTTCTAATATCTCTCCTGTGCTCCGTCATTGCCTGGGAGCAGCCCCATGGAAAGAGAGGCTTTCCTACCAATGCAGTGTTAGATTTTGGGCCATAGCATGGAGTTGGGGCAGGGGCGTCCTTGATCAATCAAGCCTCCTGTATATGGAGATCTGAGAAGGAAATTCTTAGGGTGTCTACATGTACAGATGACAATCTGTTAAGACTACAGGGCTCATGCCAGGTCCACTGAATCTGAAACTCAATTGCTTCCTTCCCTCATCTCAATATTTCTTAGCTCTTTGATGCTTTCCAAGCTGGCTTTCCTTATGACTCTGTCTTAGTTCTGTCCCTCACTGTCACCATGTCTCCAAATAGCTATGCAGGTTTCTTTCTGGCTCTAGCCATCAATGGCACTCAAAAAATGTCTTGACTGATAATTTTTCCTTTCCATTGTATCTGAGACACATGTATAAGAGAATGTAGTAGATTGACAATAATGCAGGATGAGAAGATATCAGTTCAGTTCAGTTCAGTCACTCAATCACATCCGACTCTTTGTGATCCCATGGACCACAGCACGGCAGGCCTCTCTGTCCATCACCAACTCCCAGAGTTCACCCAAACTCATGTCCATTGAGTCGGTGATGCCATCCACCCATCTCATCCTCTGAGAAGACATGGGAACAAGTAAAGTCAGTATTTAGTAGGTTCTTTGTTGAAGCCAAAGTTACACCTCTGATCTATTGACACAGAAGAAAAATGAGTTTATCTTATGTAACTGCCATTTGAGAAAAGCATTTTCTCTTCATTGGCAGAAGCAAAACACCCAAAGATTATGGCAAGAGGAAGCAGAAAGGCTTTCTCGACTATGATGGAATAAGCATTAGTGTGAAACAGTCATAGCATTTCTAACATAGGTGTAGTTCATTGGCCTTGGCTATAACACCAAAATTATAGCATCCATAAATACAATATGTGGAGAACCATTCCAACTACAATTATAGAGAAGATTGCTAAGTTACACACATGTAAACAAGGGAACACACATATGGAAAAAATGACCCTGTAGGTTACCACACCTATTGCTGAGAGTATATATAAGCACATCTGTCCAGAAGGTTACATTCAAACTCAGAATCTTCTCACTGTAGCTCAGCTGAACTCACATCTCCTGTCAACATGTCCTACAACTGTTGTTCCAGAAACTTCTCCTCCTGCTCCCTTGGGGGCCACCTGAGCTACTCAGGCTCCTCCTGTGGCTCCTCCTTCCCCTGCAACCTGGTCTACAGCACTGATCTCTGCCCTCGAAGCTCCTGCCAGCTGGGCTCTTCTCTCTACAGTCAAGAGACCTGCTGTGAGCCCATCAGGACCCAGACGTTCCGTGTGGTGTCCCGTCCCTGCCAGACATCCTGCCACCGTCGGAGGACCTCCACCTTCTCCAGTCCCTGCAAGACGACTCACTGTGGATCTCTGGGCTGTAAGTCCAGCAGCTGCAACTCCCTGAGCTCTGGATCCAGAAGGTGCTACTCAGTGGGCTGTGGATCCCGTGTCTTCAGACCCCTGGGCTATGGAGTCTGTGGCTTCCCTTCCCTGGGCTGTGGATCCAGATTCTGGCACCCAATTAATTTTCCCTGCAGAAGTTTCCATTAATCTTGCTACTGACCAACCTGTAGATCTGGCTTCTACTGATTAACTTGTAGAAGAGCCAAATTCATTTGAGAAATTTAGATTGTGTACCCTAATTATCTGCTATCTTAATCTGCTCCATTGAAAAATATTCTAATATTTCCTGATCACTGGCAATTCTTTACTTCTCTAACCCTGAGATTGGGGAGATAAATTAACTCTGTCAACCTACAAAGTTAATAAGAAATTCAAATTGAATGGTAGATAGAATTTATGGTTTTGCACTTCTCCCAAAGATAGATGGAAGGTCAAATAATTTGATTTTAATAAACTCTTTATTCTGCCATCCAAATATGCTGTGAATGTTGTTATTTATTAACAATGTGTCAACTAAGATTTGTATTGTTATTGTTTCTATTAATGGGCTTTGGAAAGCTCAGATTTAGGGGGCTATGCACTAATTTTGGTTGTGCCCAGTCATGTCCAACTCTTTTCAACCCCATGGACTGTAGCCCACCAGTCTCCTTTGTCCATAGCATTTTACAGACAAGAATACTGGTTTTTGTTACTGTTCAGTCACTCAATCATGTCCAGCAGAGTAGCTTGCCATCTCCTACTCCAGACGTTTTTCTTTCTTTAACTAAGAATTTTCTCTGGATGTCCACAGCTTCTACATACAGCCTTACTGTAAAAGAAAATCTCAAGAGATTTGAATATCTTTATCCACACAGACCATACATCTTGAAAGGCCTTATGTACAAGAGTGGTTTTAAGAATGCAGGATGCGTTCTCTCTTCTGTGATGAGACCTGGGCATGAAGGGTATCAAAATGGAAGACTAGTGTGTGGCTGTACATTTTTAGAGAAAAGAACACCTCTGAGCTTTAGATAATCACCTTGCAGGAAATTTTCTCTCTCGCTCTTTTTTTAAATTGACTAAATCCCTGTACCCCAATTACTGTTTTCAATTTGCTCAAATTATCACCATTTGTATAAAAAGATAGGCAACAAACTTAGATGAGAAGGAACTAGGCTCAGCAGGTGTGAGGTTGAACCTGGGTTTCTTAAGCAACATTAACAGAATCTAATTGTTCTCAAGAAAGCTTTAATGTCATCAAAAATGAATGTTTCAATTGTATATTGAAATAAAATTGGATATTCTTTTTTTAAGTGTTATTCTTCTATCTTACATACAAATGTTATAGAAAGTAAAGTAGTAACAGAGACAGTACAATGATAACTGGAAATTTAATCTTTATGCAGAACAAGTAGCATTCTATATAGGAAAAATAAATATTTTCCTATTCTTTGTAAGATTTTCAAACATCCCTAAAATTAGGAAATTAGATGCAAATTATGAAATTAAATTTAGTTGAATGAGATATCTCACTCAACTAAAATCATTGTGCTAGCAGGGCGTCTTTTCTTTCCAGAGGATCTAGGGGAAAGCCTATTTACTTGTCTTCTTTTTGTTTGTTTGTTTTCTAGAGGCCACCCACTTCCTCCAAAGTACTTCCTCCAAAATCAGCAGTGGTGGGCAAAATCCTCCTTGTATTGCTATGACCCTGGTCTATTCTTCCGCCTTTCTCTTCCATTTTCAAGAATGTTTATAAACACATTGGACTCACCTGATGATCTCTCTGTTTAGTATCAACTGATTAGTAACTTTAATTCTTTTCTACTTTCATTACTCTTGCTATATAACATACCATATTCGCAAGATATGTGAATACATTTAAGGGGCTATTATTCTCCTTACCAAAACTAGTAAGCAAATTTGTAAAAATAACTCAAAGATTGATTGAGTGTAAATAGTGATACGATGAGATCCCAAATAATCACTAAAATTTGGTGGTAGAGACAATGAATTTATAATGTTACAATTACACCTGAAGTTAAATATAGTATCC
The DNA here is from genome assembly GCF_014754425.2 of Oryx dammah. Taxonomy (NCBI): domain Eukaryota; kingdom Metazoa; phylum Chordata; class Mammalia; order Artiodactyla; family Bovidae; genus Oryx; species Oryx dammah. The sequence goes on along the minus strand of NW_024070186.1, from coordinate 151,048,601 downwards.
CATTTCAGGTTGATAGTCAAAATAAGAAAACTGTATTATTTTACAACAGGAAACACATAACTCCTGAGCTGATATTTTTGCCATTACCACTTGGGAAACTGCATATTCCTCTGTTCTAAATCTCTGGCATTATAAATTTCCTGGAATACAGATTTTATTCTTTCTGTATTTCATCAATTAATTTTAGGATAGTGAATAGTATAGTGTTCATTCAGATTTCACTAACTTAATCCTACTCTATACAACTAAGAGCACTTATTTGGCTGCTAGCTTCCTGATTCCACCTGCTGTGTGCTTCCACAGATGCCTAACACCATGGAAATGTGAACCCAGGGTTTTGTGTCCCAATCTGCTGCCCACACAACTAAAGTTCCAGAAACTGCTGATTATCTGTCCACCGACTTGTTTCCAGTTCTGATTTCTGAGAATAAATATATCCCATTTTTCCAGGAAATTTTCTCATGAATCATTTTTAGGCATCTGATTTCAACAATTTCCATTTATTAATAACTTTTACCTCATTAGTGATTACAATGAACAACTGTATCCTCCCCAAACCCCTTATGTCCCTTTTTTAAATTAGTCACACCTCAGAACACATAGCCAAACATTTGGCCAGTATTACTATTTTTCACAATATTTTCATTAAACCTTTACTGTGAGCCAAAGTCTGTGCTATGGAAATATACTGTTGAATATATTTCTTTAATAAAATTATTTTGTGTATTACTCCATAATGAGAAATGAAAAACAGAGTAAGAAACATATCTATTTGTTCTAACTAGAATAAAAGTCTAACAGAGAAAGCGAATGTTATATAAATAATGAGCTGTGAATAAGTCCTTGATGCTACAGTAACATACATTGAGCAACATATATCTTATAAGTAAAGAAAGAATTCCCAGAGAAAGAGCATTTGAAATGGGTCTAAATAATAAGTAGGGAGAAAAAAGATTAAAAAAAAAAAAAGGTAGGGGCTAGATACATGAGACATGGAGAACAAGTGTTTTAGCATCAAAGCCTTGATATGTGCACTATAAGATGGAAAGCCATTTTGTCTGGTCATTGAAGGAAAAGGGAAGAATGACTTGAAATTAGGCCAGAACGATTTAGGAGCTATTTTCTCTAGGTCTCAGGTGTCTAATTCTGGATCACTTACTTCTAAAAGCAACAAAGACTGTTTAATGGTTTTCAGCAGAAGTATTATGCCGGGAGCCACCACGGGAGATCCTACCCATGACAAGGTCATGTGGAAGTGAACTGCTAAGCAAGGCTTCAGAACTCAACGGGCTCCCTAGGCTTTCTCGAGCATCTACACCAAAATCAGAATCTGTCTGTTTTACTATTTCATGACTTTCACCAACTCCTCTGACATTAACAGGGGGCTAACCCTGACCACCTTTCTCTGGAAAAAATTAACTTAGGGCTATAGCTAGTAAGTCTCCTTGACATGAGAGGAATATTTCCTATCAAAACCCCTCTGTTAGCATTATAGCTTGCTTGGCAGGTATATCCAGACTCTTGCAGCTACACATATGATTATTTACATCCTCCCAACTGTGAGAGGCATGGAAAGCCTAAAACATAGAGCCTTTCAAAGAGTTAAAAGTTATTAGAGTAGTGCTAGGCATAGGATTTCATTATTGGGCCAATGCTTGTTGCTAAGTTCCCATATCTCTTATCCACTGTGCACCTGGGAGTACATTAGTTAACATAGTTGGAAAGTAAGAAAAACAAGTGTAGCCTTGAAATTAACCACTTCAGACTTTTGAGCTAAATGGTTATTTCTTATAACTCACTGCACCTTTGCTCTGTGAGAAAAGTAACTTTGTTTAATACTTTTTGAGGCTGACATAGATTAGAAATATAAGAAAAACATTTCAAGGGAAAATAAGTTTTCTGATTGAGCAGCCTTTATCAAAAGAGGGTCATAAAATGTTCACAGGCCTCCAAGGCCAGAAGATAATGTACACAATATTGTTTATGGGAAAGGTTTGCAGAAAAATCCTGGTTTCGATAAAGACAAAACAGATGTAATGTTTGGGCTGACTCTGTATGACTTTGCCTCTTTCATTTCCTTCTACTTACAAGTAAAGGTATAAAAGACCCTTTTGAAAATAAAAACAATGGGCCTCGCTTGAAGAAGCTTGGTCACCCCATGTTTTTCTTTTTTCTCTCTTTTTCTCTCTTACTTTCTTTTTCAGGCTGATCCCTTGGAGCATAGAGGCTCCCTGCGTTCACTTATCTGCCTGGGTTTCTAAGACCTGAACAGGAAGACGTTCTACGTCTTCACTCCCTCGGGAGACCGGGAAGGCACCTGTGGCCTCCGTGAACAGGGCAAACTTCTTGTCTCGAAGTTTTATTGGCTTTCTATGTAAACCAAGGAATATCAGCCTCTTCCTCTCCTCTATTTTCTTATCTTCAATATTCTTTCCTTATCTCTCTCTAAATCATCCGCCGACGCCATTTTTCCTTCAAGTTCCCCTGGATCCTGCGGGGGCTGGACCCCAGCAGTATAATATTGTTGCACAACACATTTTCACCCCTTTAAAAAAATCACTTTAATACATCCAGCAATTTTAATGCCATTTGTTGAAAACATATTTTCCACATTTGAATTATTTGACATTTTGTAAAAAGAAATTGATAATATACATGTGAGTCTCTTTCAGATCTACATTCTGTTACACTGAATAATCACCTATAATTTTCTCTGTACCAAAATACATTCATATATCTTTATATTAAGTACTGAAATGATATAATAAAAGTCTTTCAAATTTAATTCTCTTTTTGAAAGTTGTTTTGGCTATTCTTACTCTCCTATGTAGATTTCACAGTCGATCTTTCAGATTCTATAAAATGCCTCCTGGCATTTTTGTTCAGAATGTATTGAATCTATCAATGTACATTAAGATGTAATAAAAGCTTTCAACCCATGATATGTATCTCTATTTGAGTCTTATTTAATTTCTTTCTGAAATATTTTATAAGAATTAATATGGGAATCTGGAATCATGAAATCTATTTCTAGATTATATATTTTGTTTTTAAAACGTATTTTAGACTTAATTGTTCAAGCAATGTTGGTTTTATATATAGAAATAAAATAGTTTTCTATAGTAATTGCATACATTCCTTAGGATGTTTTGTGTAGACAATCATTCTGCCTGTGAATAAAGACAACTTTCTTATTCTCTTGGTGATATTTTAAGCCCTTTATTTGTTTTTCTTGCCTTACTGCTCTGGCTAAGACATATAGTACAATGATGATCAGAAATGTGGGAATATGTTACTGTAGCTGAATTTGTGTGTGTTTATATGCCTGAGTAGCGTCCTACCTTCTCTGTTAAGAGCAGTTAATAAATATGTATCTTTTTGCTTTTAAAAGTCTGGGGTTTATAGTACCAACTTGTATCTGAGCTGAGGAGTGAATGAAAGTTGATTCAATAGTATTTACCTAGTTCACTTAGGAGGCATTTGCAACAAAATGCCTGCTCTCTTATCCTCATAAGCCTGAAATCTGTGTTTTCAAACTCTTTAGATTAGGAAATTGGAGAAGGCAATGGCACCCCATTCCAGTACTCTTGCCTGGAAGATCCCATGGACGGAGGAGCCTGGTGGGCTTACGGTCCATGGGGTCTCTAGGAGTCGGACATGACTGAGTGACTTCACTTTCATGCATTGGAGAAGGAAACAGCAACTCACTCCAGTGTTCTTCCCTGGAGAATCCTAGGGCCTGGTGGGCTGCTGTCTATGGAGTCGCACAGAGTTAGACACGACTGAAGTGACTTAGCAGATTAGGAAATGGGACCTTTGCATATAGCATTTTGCTAACTAAATGTCTTCTAATTTTAAACTGCCATACTCACTGGACCATATTATCTTTATCGCCTCACTCTTTAAATTTCCCTGTAATTCATTTTAGCTCCAATTTCAAAAGATGAAAAGAAAACTTCTATTTGGTGGTGGAATAATTATAAAGGAAAGGGCATTTAAAAGAATCTAAAAGTTGGAATTGTCTTAAATATCAAAAACAAAGAACCATGAGAATCAATTAAGGAAAATAGATGAAGCTGAAGTGAAATGGAGAAATAACTCCAGAAAGAATGAAGGGATGGAGCCAAAGCAAAAACAATACCCAGCTGTGGATGTGACTGGTGATAGAAGCAAGATCTGATGCTGTAAAGAGCAATATTGCATAGGAACCTGGAATGTCAAGTCCATGAATCAAGGCAAATTGGAAGTGGTCAAACAAGAGATGGCAAGGGTGAACGTCAACATTCTAGGAATCAGCGAACTAAAATGGACTGGAACGGGTGAATTAAACTCAGATGACCATTACATCTACTACTGTGGGCAGGAATCCCTCAGAAGAAATGGAGTAGCCGTCATGATCAACCAAAAAGTCCGAAATGCAGTACTTGGATGCAATCTCAAAAACTACAGAATGATCTCTGTTCGTCTCCAAGGCAAACCATTCAATATCACAGTTATCCAAGTCTATGCCCCAAACAGTAATGCTGAAGAAACTGAATTTGAATGGTTTTATGAAGACCTACAAGACCTTTTAGAACTAACACCCACAAAAGATGTCCTTTTCATTATAGGGGACTGGAATGCAAAAGTAGGAAGTCAAGAAACACCTGGAGTAACAGGCAAATTTGGCCTTGGAATGCAGAATGAAGCAGGGCAAAGACTAATAGAGTTTTGCCAAGAAAATGCACTGGTCATAGCAAACACCCTCTTCCAACAACACAAGAGAAGACTCTACACATGGACATCACCAGATGGTCAACACCAAAATCAGATTGATTATATTCTTTGCAGCCAAAGATGGAGAAGCTCTATATAGTCAATAAAAACAAGACCGGGAGCTGACTGTGGCTCAAATCATGAACTCCTTATTGCCAAATTCAGACTGAAATTGAAGAAAGTAGGGAAAACCGCTAAACCATTCAGGTATGACCTAAATCAAATCCCTTATGATTATACAGTGGAAGTGAGAAATAGATTTAAGAGCCTAGATCTGATAGATAGAGTGCCTGATGAACTGTGGAATGAGGTTCGTGCCATTGTACAGGAGACAGGGATCAAGACCATCCCCATGGAAAAGAAATACAAAAAAGCAAAATGGCTGTCTGGGGAGGCCTTACAAATAGCTGTGAAGAGAAGAGAGGCGAAAAGCAAAGGAGAAAAGGAAAGATATAAGCATCTGAATGCAGAATTCCAAAGAATAGCAAGAAGAGATAAGAAAGCCTTCTTCAGCGATCAATGCAAAGAAATAGAGGAAAACAACAGAATGGGAATGACTAGAGATCTCTTCAAGAAAATTAGAGATACCAGGGGAACATTTCATGCAAAGATGGGCTCGATAAAGGACAGAAATGGTCTGGACCTAACAGAAGCAGAAGATATTAAGAAGAGGTGGCAAGAATACACAGAAGAACTGTACAAAAAAGATCTTCACGACCCGGATAATCACGATGGTGTGATCACTCATCTAGAGCCAGACATCCTGGAATGTGAGGTCAAGTGGGCCTTAGAAAGCATCACTATGAACAAAGCTAGTGGAGGTGATCGAATTCCATGTGAGCTGTTTCAAATCCTGAAAGATGATGCTGGGAAAGTGCTACACTCAATATGCCAGCAAATTTGGAAAACTCAGCAGTGGCCACAGGACTGGAAAAGGTCAGTTTTCATTCCAATTCCAAAGAAAGGCAATGTCAAAGAATGCTCAAACTACCGCACAACTGCACTCATCTCACTTGCTAGTAAAGTAATGCTCAAAATTCTCCAAGCCAGGCTTCAGCAATATGTGAACCGTGAACTCCCTGATGTTCAAGCTGGTTTCAGAAAAGGCAGAGGAACCACAGATCAAATTGCCAACATCTGCTGGATCACGGAACAAGCAAGAGCATTCCAGAAAAAACATCTATTTCTGCTTTATTGACTATGCCAAAGCCTTTGACTGTGTGGATCACAATAAACTGTGGAAAATTCTGAGAGAGATGGGAATACCAGACCACCTGACCTGCCTCTTGAGAAATCTGTATGCAGGTCAGGAAGCAACAGTTAGAACTGGACATGGAACAACAGACTGGTTCCAAATAGGAAAAGGAGTACATCAAGCCTGTATATTGTCACCCTGCTTATTTAACTTACATGAAGAGTACATCATGAGAAACGCTGGGCTGGAAGAAGCACAAGCTGGAATCAAGATTGCCAGGAGAAATATCAAAAACCTCAGATATGCAGATGACACCACCCTTATGGCAGAAAGTGAAAAGGAGCTAAAAAGCCTCTTGATGGAAGTGAAAGAGGAGAGTGAAAAACTTGGCTTAAAGCTCAACATTCAGAAAACAAAGATCATGGCATCTGGTCCCATCACTTCATTGGAAATAGATGGGGAAACAGTAGAAACAGTTTCAGACTTTATTTTTTGGGTTCCAAAATCACTGCAGATGGTGACTGCAGCAATGAAATTAAAAGATGCTTACTCCTTGGAAGAAAAGTTATGACCAACCTAGATAGTATATTCAAAAGAGGAGACATTACCTTGCCGACTAAGGTCCGTCTAGTCAAGGTTATGGTTTTTCCTGTGGTCATGTATGGATGTGAGAGTTGGACTGTGAAGAAGGCTGAGTGCCAAAGAATTGATGCTTTTGAACTGTGGTGTTGGAGAAAACTCTTGAGAGTCACTTGGACTGTAAGGAGATCCAACCAGTCCATTCTGAAGGAGATAAGCCCTGGGTGTTCTTTGGAAGGAATGATGCTAAAGCTGAAGCTCCAGTACTTTGGACACCTCATGCGAAGAGTTGACTCATTGGAAAAGACTCTGATGCTGGCAGGGATTGGGGGCAGGAGGAGAAGGGGAAGACCCAGGATGAGATGGCTGGATGGCATCAAAGACTCTATGGACGGGAGTCTGAGTGAACTCCGGGAGTTGGTGATGGATAGGGAGGCCTGGCGTGCTGCGGTTCATGGGGTCGCAAAGAGTCGGACATGACTGAGTGACTGAACTGAACTGAAGTGAAGTGAAGCGACCAAGTAGACGGTAAAAATACACAATTGTGTTCAGGGGAGAACAGAAGTTCAGTTGGTTTACAGTAAAAGGAGAAATTTATGTAGAAATGAGAGACAGAGGTAGCAATATATGATGGGCATGTTAGGTATGCTGACTTCATTAATTAAGGTTTTGTTATTTCTGTTCAAATTGGTGCAGTTATCTAATTGGGTACTGTGGCTCCAGTTTCCATCTGAATAAAACTATTTTTACTCATTCTCCAGACTGAGCTTATAAAATACTTTCTCTGGGAAGCTTTGTTTGCATCTCTGACATCTGATTGTTATTAAGATCTTGTTGTTAAATGTACTTATGTAAGATGCTCATTTACAGCTTTATTTACCATTGCTATTAAATCATTATTTGATTAACCTTGATAGTTGGTAAGGTCAGAGAAATGGAAACACATTTTAAAAATAATTTTATACTTTTCTTAACATAGAGAATAATATGAATGAATGCATTCTCCCTGAAAAAAGAATGTAATAAAATGTTTATCACGCAATTTGTTCATCAAGTATTCTATAAGAATAGAGTTGAAAGAATGTTATTTTGTGAGCTCACTGGTGCTGACAAGATGTTTGACAGGGTACTACTGAGGCATGGCTAATAAAAAAATATGGGAATTAAGGTTGGGAGAGAACAAAGCTGTTACCTATAATCACTAAAGTGACGAGAGTAAATAAATAGAAATTGGTGAAATCAATTGCATGGAAATGACTCATGATGAGTTTCCTGGGAAACTGAATAAATTAATTCCTAGAAGTAGGAACCACATGCTGGTTGGTAAAAAGATGACTGGCAATTCCTGGAAATAAAGTAGCTTAGGCAGCAGGAGCTTGGGAATAGAACTCCTGAATTCAAATTTCACAGAGCCACTGAGTATAACATTTGGACAAGGGATACAGCAGGAGGAAATCAGCTTAGTAGGGGCAGGATCTACAAGAGAGATAATGGGAATCTGGTAGAGAGAGGCTGCTTTTGCAGGGAACTGAAGACCCAGAATCACTGTTGCTGGGACAGAGACCTTTACCTTGATCCCGATAAATTCAGAATGTTACAAAAGACTTGAATCTGGCCTTTGTAGCCCAACACTGCTTTCAATCTCATAGACAGAGCTTTGGGTGAAGTAGAAGAAGAATAGCTTTATTGCTTTGCAAAGAGGGCCACAGCCAGCTAATGCCCTCAAAACTGCAGACGGGGGAGGGTTGCAAGGTGTTTTGTAGTCAAGGAGCAAGGTGGCTGAAAAGGCTCAGGGTGCCTGCATATCCCTCATTCCTTCAGTCCAGAGATCATCTGGCATCAGGTGATGATGAGACAAACCGTCTCTGGAATGAAGAGTGCTTCATCAAGTAGCACTTCCGTTTGATGAGGTTTTTAACTCTGCAAAAGAGTTCAATGATATTGTTCTATGTATCCCTCCAGGAGGGGATTCACAGAGCAGGACTTTGCCCCAAGGCTGCACTATTGTTTCTTGGCTTCTCCTCCCCTGTTTCCGCATTTCCCCTCCCTTCCCTGACTAGCAAATGTTTGAACTTGCTCCCTGAACTCAAAGAAAGGGACACAGAAAGACTTTTGTGCCCAGAAGCCCCCAGGGTCCTGCTTGGTTTCAGGGATATGAACTGGCTGTTTCCAGAGCAGCCTTTGTATGGGACTGCACCGATTTCTGGAGAAATAATGATATCATTTTTACACTTTGATTCTTACATATTGAAGGATATAAAGCAGTAGCATACTTAACTTCAGCACCAGTTGTGATATTACAAATGTACTCTTTCCAACACTGTAATTTCTAGTTATGTGTTAGTATATCACTGTAAGTAGCTCTGAAGTGAAGTCGCTCAGTCGTGTCCGACTCTTTGCGACCACATAGACTGTAGCCTATCAGGCTCCTCAGTCCATGGGATTTTCCAGGCAAGAGCACTGGAGTGGATTGCCATTTCCTTCTCCAGGGGATCTTCCCGACCCAGGAATCGAACCCAGGTCTCCTGCATTGCAGGCAGACGCTTTACCGTCTGAGCCACCAGGGAAGCCCTCTGTATGGGCGTCTAACTCTTTGCAACCCCATGGACTGTAGCCCATCAGGCTCCTCTGTCCTTTAAATTCTTGAAGCAAGAATACTGGAGTGGGTTGCCATGCCCTCCTCCAGGGGATCTTCCCCACCCAGGGATTGAACCCGTGTCTCTTGCATTGCAGGCATATTCTTTACCGTCTGAGCCACCAGGGAAGCCCTATTACATCACTTTATTGCTGTATAATTATTGTTGAATATATCCCTGATTGTTTTTTAAAAAGAGGCTTGCTTTTCAACTAGAAAATTTCCAGTGGTCAGAGAAACACTTTCACATCTGAAATATGCAGCTGATTTCTAATCATCAGAGACTGCCCTAAGCCAAATAGGGGAACTGCATGTGGGGGTAACTTGAATTATTACATTTTCAAAAATTATGGATGCTATAGACAAAATAAGACTGTGTTCACAGGGGAGCAACATGACATTACTGTTTCAGTTTCTGTCAACAGATGCCAAATTAAATTTTCTGTTTTCTTTCATTATTTTTTTCCCTTTAGATTTCCCAGTAGCAGTTTAAGAACCCTGAAAATCTCTCAAGCATTCTGATAGCAGTAATGATGGAGATGATAATGGGGAAGAGAAGAAGAGAGAGAGATGGATGAATAGGAGAGAGAATGAGATCACGTGGCAGAACTGAAAATGCATTAAAATGAAGCTTAGGAGTTAGGTGCTCTGTTGTTAGCCTTAATATTAACTTTTTTTTTGAGATCTGCTGCTACTGCTAAGTCAATTCAGTCGTGTCTGACTCTGTGTCTGACTCTGACCCCATGGATGGCAGCCCACCAGGCTCCCCCATCCCTGGGATTCTCCAGGCACGAACACTGGAGTGAGCTGCCATTTCCTTCTCCAATGCATGAAAATGAAAAGTGAAAGGGAAGTCGTTCAGTCGTGTAAGACTCTTCGCAACCCTATGGACTGCAACCCACCAGGCTCCTCCATCCATGGGATTTTCCAGGATAGAAACAAATAATTCTAGTTCTCAAGTTTTACATCTATGCAATAAGTAAGATCTACTTGGGGATCTATACAGTGATTTGAGTCTTATATTTAATGCATCTTATGAAGAGAGTAGAGCATTTTCATATCCTTAAAAAAATGTCATCTTTGGCCAGTCTGATTCTCTTTGAGCCTCTCTTTTCTCTTATGCTAAAAGGACCTTAAATGTAATGAGTGAATTCCTCACAGATCCATTTGAAGGTATAATGAAATAAGGCATGGGAAGTTTCTTTAGATTCCTTGGCTCTGGACAAAGATAAGCACTTATTTTTATGTTTGGCTCATTTACAAGTTGTATTTTTATATATTTATAAAAGCATAGAAAGTAACTATAAAAAAAAATCAAATTTCATGGTGAGGTGCAACCAAAACAGACATATGGGCAGCTCTAGAAGCTCATTTTCAGCTGCTTTGAGTTTGAGACTTGGGAAGGCATCAAGATGAAACCCATGCCTTCTGAACCTAAACCCTTCCAGAGCTGCCCATATATCTGTTTTGGTGGGTCTAGTGGTAAAGAACATACCTACCAATATGGTAGGCATAAAAGACATGAGTTCAGCCTCTGACTCAGGAAGATCCCCTGGAGGAGGGCATGGAAACCCACTCCAGTATCCTTTCCTGGGGAATCACAAGGACGGAGGGAGCCTGGCCAGCTGGAGTCCATAGGGCTGCAGATAGTCAGAAATGACTGAAGCGACTTAACACACACGTATGTACCTAGGTTGAGTGATAACCTCCTTACATATACATTAGAGAAATTACACAAGAAACTGGTTGTTGAAATGTTAAATTCAGAAACTTTTGTCACCCAAAATGGGGTAAATCAATTTTAGTTATTGAAAGCTCATAGACATTCTATTTTCAAGCTGACAAATTTAAACTAGTTCTTTATTTACTTTTTTTTAATGTGAACCAAATCATGTGAACTAAATTATTTCCTTACTTTCTTAATTCTGTACTTCTGCAGAAATAGACACATAGAAAATTGCTCAGGAGTGAATTCAGCTCTCCTCTGCTTCTGAGATTTATAGCCAGAGAAAGTTATGACTTCAAACTATGAACTTCCAGGAAATTACCACATTAACACACTTAAAATTCTAAAGATATTAGTTAAGGACTTGGACACACTTAGAATTTCAAAGCCCATTCACAAGGGAATATTGATCTCTCATTTTAATAGCTCAAATAGACAAGAGAACAAAATTAGAAAAACAACAGATAACAAACCACCATATTATTTTTGGATTAAGGGGTTTATTACATTTAATTCATGTGAATTTCATTTGGAGGAGAAAATTCTATCGCAAATGCTGGCATTAGACTTTAAATTTGGGCTTTTGTTCAACTTACTGCTGGCAATAAATTTTTAAAAGGTTAAAAATCAGTTGATATATGATAAAAGTAAACTACAAAATTATAAATTAAAAGAACCTCATGTGACTGTAAACTAATTAATATTATTCATAACAATTTAAACATCAAAGAAAAAACCACAATGGAAATTGAAAATATTTTAAAATGCATGATAATGATGGTACAACCCAGTAAAAATGTAAAGATATAGGTGTGTAGAAGGAAAATTTTAGATTTTAATGCATCCATGATAGTTCATATTCTTGTACCTGAGGCCTGGCTCAGATGGTAAAGAATCTGCCTGCAATGCAAGAGACCTGGGTTTGATTCCTGGGTGGAGAAGATCCCCTGGAGAAGGGGATGGCTGCTCACTCCAGTATTCTTGCCTAGAGAATTCCATGGACAGAGGAGCCTGGCAAGCTACAGTCCATAAGGTTGCAAAGAGTCAGACATGACTGAGCAACTAACACTTTCACAATTCAAGAAAACTTGAAACTTTAGTACTTTATAGTGAGGAAGTTAGGCAAAATAGCAATTTAAGCCAAAAGTAAATTTAAGATAGAAATTACAACGGTAAGAACAGAAATCAATGAAATAGAAGTCAAACATAAAACAGAGAAAACCAAAGTAAAAATTTAGATTTTGAGAAAATCAACAAAATCAATTATTTCATTTTTTAAAAGAAACATCATGTGAAAAGAGAAGTGACCAATAGCTTCATAGAATTTACATAATTATTTAAGAAGCTACTCATTTTCCTATATTCTAAAGCAGAATTTTTTTTCATTTTCTCCAGCAATTGAGGTAAATATCTTAGCCATCCTCATTTTATCTGTTTTACAACACTTCTTCAAAATAGCCTTCTTGTCAAACTTGAGTAATCAAATAATGAATAAAGAGGAGAACTACTCTTGAACAAGGTGAAAAATTAATAAATTTGTTTTTAAAAGGTGCAGAATCTTAGTTCATATCCTGTGCACCAATCATAGAGGCTTTTAGCTTCATTCTCTCCCAGTTTATTTTCGTCTATAATTATGCATTTGTATTACAGTGAATGATAAAGGAGACTTCCCAGACATTTGGATCCTGGTCAACCCAGCTCCAATTTTGTACTGATTATTGCTGTCCACAGTAGGCTTCCAGGAGATTATTTTCTTAAGGAAAAAAGCTGCATTATTTGTCAATATCATAGAACTGGATAACTTCAAAATATATGTGCTCTTTACTATAGAAATATTGATTTGCAATATTTAGTCTGTGACTCTGCATTCTTTAGATATGGACACAATTATTTTATATAAGAAGTGTTGTCCATAGTTTATAGCACTTTTCAACTGCACCCACTTCTAGAAACTGTTTTGAGGGATATCTTGAACTGAAGTAAAATCCTAGGTTGACTTTTTAAAATTTTAAATCCTTAACTTGCTGTTTGAGAATATCTGTTAGGCTTTTTTATATCCATATCTCTTAAAATTCCTCATATATTTACCAATTATATTCATATTTTTCTTAAATAACTCACCTGTCCATGACTGTCATTTCAGTCTATGCCAACTAATTGTAATATGTGTGTTTAAGGTGAATTTGTTCCTATTGATTGTTATTCTTTTGTTGTGGGGGAGGAATAACATTTTTATATTTTTGGTAATATTTTATTGCATTACAGACATTGTATATAAAAGAGTTATGTATTTTATAAATATATATCTTTTTATATACATATGATTGCTTTCACACACTATGGTTAGAAAATTACATGATTGATACATTGTTGTTCAGCTGCTCAGTTCTGTCTGACTGCTTGTGACCCAATGGACTATAGCATTCCGGGTTTCAGCATTCTTCACTGTCTCCCAGAGTTTGTTCAAATTCATATCCATTGAGTCGATGATTCCATCCAACCATCTCATCCTCTATCACCCCCTTCTCATTCTGCCCTCAATATTTCCCAAGATCAGGGTCATTTATAAGGAGTCAGCTCTTCACATCAGGTGGCCAGAATACTGAGCTTCAGTTTTAGCATCAGTCCTTTCAATGAATATTCAGAGTTGATGTCCTTTAGGATTCACTGGTTTGATCTCATTGCTCTCAAAGGGACTCTCAAGAGTCTTCTCCAACACCAGTTCTTTGACCCAGTTCTCACATCTGTACATGACTACTGAAAAAACCACAACTTTGACTATATGGACATTTATCAGCAAAGTGATGTCTCTGTTTTTTAATATGCTGTCTAGGTTTATCACAGCATTTCTTCCTATAAGCAAATGTCTTTTAATTTCATGGCTGCAGTCACCATCCACAGTAATTTTTGAGCCCAAGAAAATAAAGTCTGTCACTGTTTCCATTTTTTCCCCATTTATTTGCCATGAAATGGTGGGATTGGATACCATGATTTTAGTTTTTTGAATGTTGAGTTTTCAACTAGCTTTTTTACTCTTACCTTCATCAAGAGGCTCTTTAGTTCCTCTTTGCTTTTTCCCATTAGAATGGTGTCATCTGCATACATGAGGTTACTGATAAATCTCCAGGCAATCTTAATTTCAGCTTGTGCTTCATCCAGCCTTACATTTCTTGTGATGTACTCTGCATGCTAGTTAAATAAGCATGGTGACAGTATGTACTCCTTTCCAAATCTGGAACCAGTTCATTGTTCCATGTCTGGTTCTGACTGCTGCTTCTTGACCTTCATACAGGTTTCTCAGGAGGCAGATCAGGTTGGTCTGGTGTTCCCATCTCTTTAAGAATTTTCCACAATTTTTTGTGATCCACATAGTCAAAGGCTTTAGTGTAGTCAATAAAGCAGAAGTAGATATTTTTCTGGAATTCTCTTGCTTTTCCTATGGTCCAACAGATTGGGCAATTTGATCTCTAGTTCCTCTGTCTTTTCTAAATCCAGCTTGAAAATCAGGTAGTTCTCAATTCACGTACTGTTGAAGCCTAGCTTGAAGGATTTTGAGCATCACCTTGCTAGCGTGTGAAAGGAGTGCATATATACACACAAATATATGTACAAAAATATTTTGATGTAATGTTTTCCAGAGATTGCAAGCCCTTTTTTCTTCATGTTAGAAAGGTACAGGGCTTATCAATAAGCTTCCTCAAAAAATTAAATTAGGTAGGCAATGTCTTCAATTTAAATGTGGTTGATTGAACCTCCAGTTTGCCTACACTTAGACCAGATACACTGCCACTCCCTGATCTGAACCACTATTATATTTTATTTCAGATGGGAGATATATTGGCCAATAGTTTCAGAATGCTTTAGTTTAACTTTGAATTCATTTGAGTTTTGCCCATTATTTTACTGTATTTTACAATTTTCAAATTTTCATTTTTATACATTCTCATACTCTGTCAAAATTCTTAAATTTATCATTAATTTCTCAAGAAAAATAGCCATAATTATTTGTGTGTATATTTCTAATATGTCCATTATCTGGACCTTTTGTAGACTTGTTTGTCACTTCATGGCAAATAGATGGGGAAACAGTGGAAACAGTGTCAGACTTTATTTTGGGGGGCTCCAAAATCACTGCAGATGGTGATTTCAGCCATGAAATTAAAAGACACTTACTCCTTGGAAGAAAAGTTATGACCAACCTAGATAGTATATTCAAAAGCAGAGACATTACTTTGCCGACTAAGGTCCGTCTAGTCAAGGCTATACTTTTTCCAATAGTCATGTATAGATGTGACAGCTGGACTATAAAGAAAGCTGAATGCAGAAGAATTGATGCTTTTGAACTGTGGTGTTTGAGAAGACTCTTGAGAGTCCCTTGGGCTGCAAAGAGATCCAACCAGTCCATTCTAAAGGAGATCAGTCTTGGGTGATCATTGGAAGGACTGATGTTGAAGCTGAAACTCCAATACTTTGGCCACCTGATGTGAAGAACTGACTCATTTGTAGAGACCCTGATGCTGGGAAAGATTGAGGGCAGAAAGAGAAAGGGACGACAGGATGAGATGGTTGGATGGCTTCACCGACTCAGTGGACATGAGTTTGGGTAAACTCCAGGAGTTGGTGATGGACAGGGAGGCCTGGAATGCTGCAGTCCATGGGGTTGCAAAGAGTTGGACACTACTGAGCGACTGAACTGAACTATAGACTTTTTTGTACCCTGTGTTGCCTCTTGGTTTGTTCTTTTCTAGCCCTTTTGTAGCACTGATCATGTTTAATCAATTACTATAGGTAATTTGAAGCTCTTAATGGATCTATCTGCAGAGGAATTTACTTTGGATGAACCAAGCTGTTGTAAGATTGCTAGCATCATATCATCAAAATCAATGCAACTCTGTCTATGGCCAAACCACCATGAACGTGTCCGATATTGTCTGATTTGAAGTATCCAATCTGATGATGACAAAAGTTTTATTTGGTAAAAGGCTTCCCTTGTGTGTAAAGAATCCCGTGGACCGAGCAACCTTTTGGGCTACTATGGGATTCTCCAGGCAAGATTGCTGCAGTGGGTTGCCATTCACATCTTCCATGGATCTTCCTGACCTAGGGATTAAACCAGGATCTCCTGCATTGCAGGCAGATTCTTTACCTGCTGAGCCACCAGGGAAGCCCTTCATCATGTTACCCTTCTACATATTAAATACAAAGGTGGTTAGTAAAAATATTTATTTTACAATGCATGCAAAGTCATTTAGAATAGATGAGAAATCTAGTGAAGACTATCACCAAAAATCTTTTCCAGTAAATCGACTAGATGGAAAGGAAAACTAGGATTAATGTCTTTCAAAATGCAAACTTCAAAATGATGGGCGTGAAGCCATTAGAAATGTTGTCCAAACCTATTTACCAAATTAATTAATAACTCCATTGCAAATCAATTCTCCGAATGTTCCTGGAATATACCAGACAATTTCTATCTCTGTGTGTCAGAGAGATAAAAATTTTATTTTTCCAAATTTTCTCTAATTCAATTCTATACTACTTCTCTTTTAGCTTTTCATAACAGCCTCCCTCATTTAGGAAAATTGTGAAGAACAGTTTCTCTGTGAGACTGGGATGTTTGGCCAGATCTTGACTCCCTTTGAACTTTCATTGCCTCATGCTTAGAAAAAAAAAAAAAAAAAAGTATCACACAAAATTGACCTTCCTCTGAGTACTATTTAAAATTCTGAAGAAATAATGACTTGAAAATCTCTTTGAACATTTATTTACCTCAACACAAAGATAACGCTCCTTTATTATTAGATTTGCCTCCTTTTCAAACTGTCTGACTGTGTATCGTCTTCTGGAATCTGTGTCTTGTTAAAAAGATTAGCACATGACTATAAAAAAGTAAAGAATATCCATTTTTGCTGACATAAAGGCTGTGATGATTCTCAGCCATATATAGTTTGAGCCATTGGAAAGCATAGAGATAAAAGCCCACACATCCTGAATCAAAATTCTTCACAAGAAGAATAATTGGCTTCCTTCTTGCATGCTGTAAAGAGATGAATTTCATGGAAAAGTACTCACCAAGATTCACGAATCTGATCACTTTTACCAACCAACTTTGGATGAACTTAATGGAAGTTACTTTAGATATATATTTAGCATTTTCTGAAAATATACTGCCACAAGTTAGATGTATATTTTTGTTTTATGTACAAATCTAGCAGTATATCTAAATTTTATTCTTTCTCTCTGCATTCCATATATATCCGCTAACTTTTGTTCTTTTCTTTTCCTGTGAAGAGAGATCTAAGACCTCATGTGATTTAAATAATGAGGTTTTTATAGATTTTGAGGGACTTCCCTGGTGGCGCTCGTGGTAAAAAACCCACTAGCCAGTGCAGGAGACGGAAGAGACATGGGTTCCATCCCTGAGTCGGGAAGATCCCCTGGACGAAGGAATGGCAGCCGCCTCCATTGTTCTTGCCTGGAGAATCCCATGGCTAGAGGAGCCTGGCAGGCTATAGTCGATAGGGTCACAAAGAATCGGACATGACTAAAGTGACTTAGCACACAGCACATAACTTTTGAGATGCTTATTCATACCAATTCATATAAAAAAGTTAAAAGAAATCTAAATAACAAATTTTTTATCTCAAATTCTTCAATCTTTATTATCCCAAAGTTTGCATTATAAAACAAATTAATCTTTTACATTTATAAATCCAATAAACAGTAAAAGAAACTCCTGGTCAATAATTAATAATAATGATAACAATACCGTATATGGCTACCAGAATAAGTGTGTTTATTTATATGTATATTAGTTGCTCAGGCATGTTTGACTCTTTGTGACCCTGTGGACTGTAGCCCACCAGGCTCCTCTGTTTATTTACTTAGGTAATTAAATAATGTTGAATTATGAAGTATATTTAATAACTGGGTGATTTCCTTCACCAGTGCAGCTATATGATTTAAAGTTTAGGTCTATTACTTACTTTTACATTATGCAAGAACCAATTTCTAAGTGAGGCTGGGTGGTCTATAAATGGGTGAACAAGACTTTGGGACCACAAAAAGGGTTGTTTCTTATGAGATTTGAGAATTGACATTTTTCAAAAATATCTGTATATTCTATAAGTTAATGTCTAAAGCTAGATCAACAGATTGGCCAAAAATCAAGATAGGTTGAGTGGCAGGATCTTGATCCATAGCCCAAGGTAGGGGAACCCCAGACTCCATAACCCAGGGGTCTGAAGCCACTGGATCCACAACCCAGTAAGCAGCAGCCTTTGGATCCAGGGTTCAGGGAACAGTCCTTGCTGGACCTAAAGCCCAGAGACCCTAGGTGAGTTGTCCAGCAGGGACTGAAGAATGTGGAAGTCCTTGGGTGGTAGCAGGATGTCAGGCAGGGACTGGACACCACATGAGATGTCTGGGTCCTGATGGGCTCACAGCAGATCTCCTGGTTGTAGAGAGAGGAGCCCAGCTGGCAGGAGCTGGGAGAGCAGAAGTCAGTGCTGTAGACCAGGTTGCTGGGGAAGGAGGAGCCTGAGTAGTGCTGGTGGTCCCCCAGGAGCAGGAGGAGTTTCCAGAGCAGTAGTTATAGGATGCATTGACAGGAGATGCGAGGACAATTTCTACCTCCTGGACTGTGGCATTTATACACTCTTAGCAATAGGTATTAACAACTACAAGGTCATCATTTCCACATTTCTACTCCCTCATTTGCATGATCTCTCAATCATAATTTCTGTAAGTGCAGCTGGCTAGTTTCCTACACATTGTACTTAATGTGTGAAAAAAGTAAAAGTGAAGTCACTCAGTCATGTCTGACTGTTTGTGACCCCATAGACTGTAGCCAGCCAGGCTCCTCTGTCCATGGGATTCTCCAGGCAAGAGAATCCCCACTGGAGTGGGGTGCCATTTTCTTCTCCAGTATTTATGTGGGCTGTAATAATTTTCATTATAACACAAACCCAGTAAACTACTCATGTCACAAAGGTATGTCCCTTTTGTATTCATGACCACCCCATTGTGGTCAGGAATATTCCTTCATTTCTTCCTGGTATATGCTGCATGTGTATCTGAGTCTGGTTTTGCTGGAATATGCAGTCCTTCTAAGGATGAAGATTGAAATGGTACCATCTTTCATTTTTATTTGGTCAGAGGCATAGATTTGGCCTTCAAAACAGCCTTCTAAACATTGAACCTGCTTGTGACATTCATTTATTTCCTCCAAGATTAATTTCCAAGTATTAAAATTAATGTAGAGACCTCACAGCCAATGCAAAAGGCCCAACCCTGTTACAGATTGACTGAAGGAGTAACAGGAACAGAGGGAAGTCTAGACTAGCATTTGGAAGACACAAGACCAATGAATAGGAACACTCACAAATGGAGACCAATCGGAGCCTCTCAGAGGAAACTCGGGTGACGACTCTACTGAGGTGTACGTGTGTGTGTTAGTCACTCAGTCGTGTCTGACTCTTTGCGACCCCATGGACTGTAGCCCACCAGGCTCCTCTGTCCATGGGCTGCTCCAGGCAAGAATACTGGGGTGGGTTGCCACTCCCTTCTCTGTGGGATCTTCCAACCCAGGGATGGAATTCGGGTCTCCTGTGAATTCTTTACCATCTGAAGCCCTCTGTTGAGGTGAGTAGAAGTAAATGACAGAGCACAGAATGACACATTCAGGTTTCTTCTCTACCTGATTTCAAACCTACGATTTGCTGAATAAATATTATTCAAATCAAAAGAGTTTCAAATGGATTAACTTTATGAATTTTGAGATACGTTTTGCCTTTTTGCTATCCACATTTACAGTACAACCAGATATGCTGCTCTTCTAGAAAAGTCCCAGTTAGACACTGCTGCCCCATCATGTAGGTGACTACATTTCCTCCCTGTTAAACATCCTCTTTCTTCCTTAGACCACTTTCTTACTGTTATTTCTTTAGTGCAGGATACCTGAATGTATCTTTTGTATTATCTCTCTAAAAGCACTAAAGGGGAATTCCCTGGCAGTCCAGTGGTTGAGACACCACACTTCCACTGTAGGGTCACAGGTTGATACCTGGTCAGAGAACTAAGATGCCATATACCTTGTGGCCAAAAAAAAAAAAAAAAAAGAAAGAAAAGAAAGAAAAACTAAACACTAAAGCACTTTCTTCAGGTACAAAGTTTCTCTGGTGACTCAGATGGTAAAGAACCCGCCTGCAATGTAGGGTACCTGGGTTGGATCCCTGGATTGGGAAGAGCCCCTGGAGAAGGGAATGGCTACGCACTCCAGTATTCTTGCCTGGAGAATCCCATGGACAGAGGAACTTAGCTGGCTACAGTCCAAGGCGTCATAAAGAGTTGGATGGGACTAACACTTTTACTTGATGGGCTTCCTTGGTGGCTTAGATGCTAAAGAAATTGCAGGCAATGTGCGACACCCAGGTTCAGTCCCAGGATTGGGAAGATCCCCTGCAGAAGGAATGCACAACCCATTCCATCATTCTTGCCTGGGAAATTCCATGGACAAGGGAGGCTTGTGGGCTGTAGTTCATAGGATCGCAAAGAGTCAGAATGATTGAAGCTACTAACACACACACACAGACAGTAAACGATTTTCTTCAAGTAGATACAAAGAAAATATTCCTAGAGAGCAACATGGAAATGTAAGAAGAAATGTGAATATATAGATAAACACAGTTTACATTTAAGTAAAAACTTTATAAATCATTAATTGAAAAGATTATTGGTTTTAAAATATATATAGTATTAAAATGCCTAAAGACAACAATACCAAAAAAGAGAACAATTGGATTTAAGGTTTTCCAAGGTTTTAGCATTATTGTGGAAATTGTAAAATAATAATTTACATTAACAAGAAGTAAATCAGGAATGTACATTGAAATTTCTAAAAAAAACACTAAAATCAGTACAACCCCACAGATATTACATTAAAAATGGGAAATGATAATATAAAAAGTTTTGTTAATCAAAAAAAGGAAAAAAATTAATCTAAAAGATTAGATAAAAAAATACAAATTTTTAGATAGACATTTTTATATGTGTATATATACACATGTGCATGCTCAGTCACTCAGTCTTGTCAGATTCTTTGTGACCATATGGACTGCAGCCCTCCGGGCTCCTGGGTCCATGGAATTTTTCTAGGCATGAATACTGGAATAGGTTGCCATTGCCTGTACTTAGTCATTCAGTCATGTCCGATTCTTTGCAACCCCATGGACTGTAGCCCACCAGGCCCCTCTGTCCTTGAGGATTCTCCAGAAAAGAATACTGGGGTGTGTTGCCATGCCCTCCTCCAGGGGATCTTCCCAACCCAGGAATTGAACCCAGGTCTCCCGCATTGTAGGCTGATTCTTTATCTATTGAGCCACCAGGGAAGCCCAGCCATTTCCTACTCCAGGGGATCTTCCCAACACAGGGATAGAACCCATGTCTCCTCCATCTCCTGCACTGGCAGGTGCATACTTCACACTTTGCCCCCTGGGACCATATATGCATATACACATATGCATATATTTAGACATATCTTTATCTATATATCTATATGACACATAAAAGGAAGAAGAGTCTAATAGATTCAGATTCAATTTTAAAAGAGTACCACAATATTCTGCTTTCAAGAGTAATCAATAAAAATAAAAGCATACAGAAATTTTGAAAGAAATGATATGAATTATCTAAAAAAAAAACAAAAGGGAGCTATTAAGTTATTAATCTCAGTTATAGAAACTTTACTAATGATAAAGAGGAATGATCATAATTTTTAAAAAGGTGTGAATCCTCCATAGATATCACACTCAATGCTTAAGGATATGAAAAAGGAAGACAAAAGCTAGTTAGGGTGTAGAACACTTGACCAACACAGTTAAGAGAACTGATCAAACGGTGGATGCATTGCACTCAAGTTCAACAAGCACAATCATCTGAAGCACTCAGGGAGTTTAACTGAAAATACTCCAATCATAAAGCAAACCTCCAACTCACATGATTATAATAACTCTTAGTAATGCTCTTGTCATCGAGGAAATAATTATAAGGCAGTGAAATACACTTGTAAATAATCTGTTTTGGTTCTTTGCAGCTGCTATTACAGATTATCATGGAATGGATGCTTTATCAGAACATTGATTTCTTATGTTCTGGATGCTAAGAAGTTCAAGTTCAAGGCACCATGAGATGTCTGAATGTCTGATGAGACCCTTTCCTTGATGTCCATCTTTTCACTGTAACCTCAATAATAGAAGGACTGAGAGTTCTCTGGGGTTTCTTCTTTCAAGGGCACTAATCCTATTCAAAAGATTTCCATCTCTGATAACCACTGTGTTCAGAACTAGAAGTTAGCATTTGGATTTTGGGGGCAAATAACAATTCGAGACATTGTGTAATTCATGATTCAAAGAAAATATATCAATATGGACAATAGAAAATTCCTTGATCAGAATGCTTTTGAAGATAAAACACTAAAACTTAACAGGTTTTGGCTAATTCAGTTCTTTGAGGGTATTTTATACACTAAATGGGTATGTTTGAAAAGAAGAAATGCTGAAAATCAAGAAGTTAGAATAAGGAATAACAGATCAAGACACAAGAAAACAAAAAGAGGAAACAAATTAAAGGTAGAAATCAATATAAGAGTAAAAAATTATTTGTATAGAATATAACCAGGTTCAGAGTTGGTTCTTCAAAATTAATAACAAGAATAGCATTCAAATTGAAAAAGAAACATTATACAAGACTCCTACAAGAGAGAGCAAAGTGAGGAAATAACTGTTCCAAATGTAAATAACTCTTTTGCACATCTTTTATTTTCAGATATCCCAAATTAGAATTGCAATCTCATTCTTTCTTGCCAACCAAGCAGGGGAAATTTTCCGCTTAGTAATATCTTGTGTGTCTATATTTTCCATTTTGTTTTATTGCCAAACTTTCTCTCTTTCCCCCAAAGTAGCCTTGGTGGAACAAATTCAGAGTTGATGAATGAAGAGCAAGGTCATTCTCAAACAAAATGAAGAGCAAGGTCATACTCAAACTACCTTGGAGTAAGTGCATTTTCCTTAGGAACTATTTCTTCTCTAAGAGTATCTTTTTACCAAACTAATCCATAAGTCCAGTAGTTCCCTGCATTTTCTCCTCTCTAGTCATTCCTTAATAATAAGATATGAGTAGCAAATATTTTAATGAAACTGCTAACTCTCAGATGGTTACTAAATGGAGATCATGTGTTATATTTGTATAAATTATGTTTCTGAAGATAGATTTTTTTTCTAAAGGAAATTTATTTATTCATATTTTAAAATATTGGAGAATTTTAAATTAAAATGTTGGCTCCAAACTATGGAAATAGTGGTCTCTAAAAATTGTTTCATATCTGATTTCTATATATTTATTTTCAAATCTGTGGTTTATGGAACCATTATATTGTATAGATCCAATTTTTTCTGTTCAATTATTTAAAAGACAAAAACTCCCTGGTGTCTCAGCTGATAAATAATCTGCCTGCAATGCTGGAGACCAGGTTCGATCCCTGAGTTGGGAAGACCCCCTGGAGAAAGGAACGGCTACCAACTCCAGTATTCTGGCCTGGAGAATTCCATGGGCTGTGTAGTCCATGGGGTCACAAAGAGTCGAACAGATCTGAGTGACTTTCACCTAACATACTAGCCATCCAGAGTCTTCAACTTTGATTAATCATCTTAATAAGCAGGCAGGTATCATAAGTCATGACTTGGAGTATTAAGATTGATGCCACCAGATGGTGTCTTGTACACCTATTATCTAGAAAATTGTTATTGTGGTTCAGTCACTAAGTCATGTCCAACTCCTTGCAAGTCCATTGACAGCAGCACTCCAGGCTTCTCTGTCCTTCACTATTTCCTGTAGTTTTCTCAGACTCATGTCCATCGAGTCAGTGTTGCCATCCAACCATCTCATCCTCTGTCGTCCCCTTCTCCACCTGCCCTCAATCTTTTCCAGTGTCAGGGCCTTTTCCAATGAGTCGGTTCTTCGCATCAGGTGGCCAAATTATTGGAGCTTCAACTTTAGCATTCATAGTCTTTCCAATAAATATTCAGGGTTGATTTCCTTTGAATTGGCTGGTTTGAACTCCCTGAAGTCCTAGGGACTCTCAAGAGTCTTATTTAGCATCACAATTCAAAAGCATCAATTCTTCAAAGCTCAGCCTTCTACATGGTTCAACTCTCACATCCATACATGACTACTGGAAAAACCATGAGTGAGTGAATGAAGTCACTCAGTCGTGTCCGACTCTTTGTGACCCCATGGACTGTAGCCTACCAGGCTCCTCTGTCCATGGGATTTTCCAGGCAATAGTACTGGAGTGGATTGCCATTTCCTTCTCCAGGAGATCTTCCCAACCCAGGGATTTAACCCAGGTCTCCCGCATCGTAGACAGACACTTTACCATCTGAGCCACCAAACCATAGCTTTGATTATATGGACCTTTGTCACAAAGTGATATCTCTGTTTTTTAATATGTTGCCTAGGTTTGTCACAGATTTTCTTCCAAGGAGAAAGTATCTTTTAATTTCATAGGTGCAGTCATTGTCCACAGTGATTTTGGAGCCCAAGAATATGAAATATGACTCTGTTTCCAGAGACCAGGCTTTCCTGTCCCTCACCATCACCTGTTCAGTTCAGTTCAGTCACTCAGTCATGTCCAACTCTTTGCAACCCCATGAACCGCAGCATGCTAGGCCTCCCTGTCCATCACCATCTCCTGGAGTTTACACAAAATCATGTCCATTGAGTTGGCAATGCCATCCAACCATCTCATCCTCTGTTGTCCCCTTCTCCTCCTGCCTTCAATCTTTCCCAGCATCAGGGTCTTTTCAAATGAGTCAGCTCTTCACATCAGGTGGCCAAAGTATTGGGGCTTCAGCTTCAACACCAGTCCTTCCAATGAATATTCAGGAGGACTGTTTTCCTTTCTGATGGACTGGTTTGATCTCCTTGCAGTCCAAGGGATTCTCAAGAGTCTTCTCCAGCACTACAGTTTAAAGGCATCAATTCTTCTGCACTTAGTCTTTTTTTATTGTCCAACTGTCACATCCATACATGACTGCTGGAAAAAGCATAGCTTTGACTATATGGACCGTTGTTGGCAAAGTGATGTCACACTTTTGTGTGAGACACAAAAGACAATTTTCTTCCAAGGAAAAAGTGTCTTTTAATTTCATAGGTGCAGTCTTTGTCCACAGTGATTTTGGAGCTCAAGAATATGAAATATGACTCAGTTTCCAATTTTTCCCCATCTATTTGCCATAAAGTGATAGGACCTGATGTCATCATCTTCATTTTTTTGAATGCTGAGTTTTAAGCCAGCTTTTTCACTCTCTTCTTTCACCCTCATCAAGAGGCTCTTTCCTCTGTGCTTTCTGCCATTAGAGTGGTATCATATGCATATCTGAGGCTCTTGATATTTCTTCTGACAATCTTGATTCCAGCCTGTGCTTCATCCAACCTGGCATTTTGCATGATGTACTCTGAATATAGGGCTTCCCTTGTGGCTCAGCTAGTAAAGAATCTGCCTGCACTGCAGGAGACTTGGGTTCAATCCCTGGGTTGGGAAGATCCTCTGGGGAAGGGAAAGGCTACCCACTCCAGTATTCTTGCCTGGAGAATTCCATGGACTGTCTAGGCCATGGGGGTCACAAAGAGTCTGACACAAGTGAGGGACTTCACTCACTTCACTCGGCATATAAGTTAAATAAGCAGGGTGACAATATACAGGCTTGATAGACTCCTTTCCCAATTTTAAACTAGTCTGTTGTTCCATGTCTGGTTCTAGAGAATATTTCTATTATATATATTTACCCAGTGGAGACTAGGAGTCATTTTGCATCCCACAAAATGGTAACTAGTCACTGGTCAGGCTACCATAACTAAGAAAGAATCTTAAGAATGGGAAAACAATTTAACCCATATCTTAATGTCATATTTTCTTCCATTGTCCAGTAAATGTATTTTCCTTCTTCACTAATAGTCAACTCAAACTATGGATTCAGTCAGTCTGCTGGTGAGACATTTTCTCAGCCTTTTGTTATCTGCAATTCTCTTCAGTTTTGAAGCACATGTTTCCTGTCCCTAGTATTCAAACATGAAATCTTCATTTTGTCATAGTTTTTAATATTTCAGTCAATTTTCTCTTAAAATAATTTATATTTCAGTCCTATTGTTACTTTTTGAAGGTAATCAGCTTTCTTCCCCACGTAACTTAGAAATGTTTCTCTTGTCACTGATTTAGGTGTGTGTAGGTGTATTCTCTGTATTTCTCCAAATTTCAGTTGGCAACACTTATTTGAATTTGTTTTAAAAAATTCATAGCATTTTATCCCTGAATATATTTCCTCCTCCATTCTCTCTCTTTTCTATTTTTAGGACTTCAAACACAAATATGCTAAATCTTTTCACTATGATCCATATCTTCTTAAACTCTGTTCTCTACTTTTTATCTCCTCTTTTCTCTGTGCATTAGTTTAGATAAATGTTTCTCAATCAGAAGATAATTTCCCTTTAGTCCACTAGGGATTATTTGACAATATCTGGAGAGACAATTTTGTTTGTAATGACTTGGGAATCCCCTGATCTGCTTTAGGTATCCATTGCTTCTTTTTTAAAAGAGCTTGAATTTTAAATACATATCTTTGTCACAAATCTATTCAAGGACCTAAACATACATTGAGTAAGTTATTCTTTGAACATTGATTAAAGCACTATTTAGGGATAATGTCTTTTTGTGTTTGTGTGGTCCTGCTCAGTCATGTCTGACTCTTTGTGACCCCATAGACTGTAGCCTGCCAGGCTCCTCTGTCAATGAGATTTTCCAGGCAAGAATACTGGAGTGGGTCGCCATTTCCTCCTCCACAGGATCTCCCCGACCCAGAGATTAAAGCCACATCTCCTGTGTAATCCACTTTCATTACTCAAATATATATTTATCTTGGTCTCTTAAGGTTTCATTAAATACTCAGCCTGTAAATATTGAGCATGTTACCAAAATAATAAATAAACAAATAGTGTCTCCAACTTTATATTGAGATCAGATTGAAACAGTCAAATTGGCTGAAAGTTTTTGTTTTCATCTAAATTTCATTTGGGCTTTAAGAAAGCACTGATGTGGAATCACAAGCTGTATCTGTGATTCTGAAGCTGTATCCTTCCCATTAAAATCATTGTCTATATCTTCTCATACATATGAAAAAGTGGATTACATTAGAAATACACCATTAGAAATATGAATCTGGTCAATTTTAACAAATAGTTGGTAAACTCAGAATTTATTCAGTGTTCATGTGGATTTTTAAATTGGTCTTTTCTCAAGTTTTTCTTTCATTTATTACACTAGCCATATAAATCTAACAATGTAAATCTATTCATGAAATTCCCCTTGAATCTGTCAGCTTCACAATTACATTCCCTCTGTCCATATATATAAGATTCATATTCTTTGATAGAATCAAAATTTATCCTGATTCTGACAGTTTTATTCAATAAAGCTCCAAAACTTCAAAACATGAATATTTAGTAACCATAGTCTGAATGAGAAAAATATCCATTGTTCAAAGAAATTATATCAAATCTACAACACTTTTTGTTGTTGTTGTTTAGTCACTAAGTCATTTTCAACACTTTGGCAACCCCATGGACTGTAGCCTGCCAGGCTCCTTTGTCCATGGGATTTCCCAGGCAAGAATATTGGAGAAGATTGCCATTTCCTTCTGCAGGGAATCTTCCTGACCCAGGAATCAAACTCAAGTCTCCTCTGACTCTTGCATTGCCAGGCAAAATCCTTACCACTAAGCCACCAGGGAATACCCTACAACATTTTAGGCTTCCAAAATGTCCTCCACAATCATGTTGAGCTTTGGCTTAGCTGATAAATCGAATCAGCACAAACTCTGGTCAAAATGTATAAACAATAACAAAAATATTTCAATGCCAGGATGAATTAGTTTATTGGGTTATAATCCTTTAACTTTGTATCCATTTGGGGCAGAAAGTAAATTAGCATAAGTTCCATTAGTAATGCTGATGTTATACTTATTTGGGGGGTTATGTTTTTAAATTCATAGGATTCAGGAATCAGTCTGTTAGCCTGAATTTGACGGAAAGAGATTGAGTGAGGAACTGATGACCAAGGAGTAAGAAGATATGTGCCAATGGAAATAATGAGTATGATGGAACTCTGAGCAGGCATTTTGATGAATTGACTTAGAAAGTACTGGAACTCAACAAATTGATCAGTAGAGGGCAGATGGATAGGTAGGTTGGTTACAAAATAGCTAGAGGCTCCTAGAAGACAAGTAGGTTGGATGGCAGAAACTGGGTACAAAGCCCAAGGTAGGGAAGTCCCAGACTCCATAAATCAGGGCTCTGAAGCCATGGGATCCACAGTCCAGTAAGTAGCAGCTCTGGACCCAGAGTTTAGGGAACTAAACCCCAGAGATCCAAACCCCAGAGACCCAGGGTCCTGATGGGCTCACAGCAGGTCTCCTGGCTGTAGAGAGAGGAGCTCAGCTGGCAGGAGCTGGGAGAGCAGAGGTCAGTGCTGTAGACCAGGTGGCTGGGGAAGGAGGAGACACAGGAATGAGAGAGTCAATTCCTAGGAAGCTTGATAAGAAATCCGAGGTCCCTGAGGAGGAGAGAGTGGTCTGGGACTTTCGAAGAAGAGATAGGGGTCTGGAATTCTCAAGGAGGAGGAAAGGACAAACTGTTTTTTCCCTCTACATTCCTTAGTCTTAGTCACATAGAACGTTTTTTTTTTTTCTTTAAGCCCAGAAATGATGATTACACAACTAACAACTCAGTTTAAACTCTGTGCTAGGGATTCAGTTCAGTTCAATTCAGTTCAGTCACTCAGTTGTATTTGACTTTTTGTAATCCCATGGACTGCAGGACACCAGGCCTCCCTGTCCATCACCAACTCCTGGGGTTTACTGAAACGTCCATTGAGTTGGTGATGCCATTCTACCATCTCATCTGCTGTCCCCTTCTCCTCTTGCCCTCAATCTTTCCCAGCATCAGGGTCTTTTCCAATGAGTCAGCTCTTTGCCTCAGGTCGCCAAAATATTGGAGTTTCAGCTTCAACATCAGCCCTTCCAATGAATATTCAGGAATGATATCCTTTAGGATGGACTGGTTGGATCTTCTTGAAGTTCAAGGGACTCTCAAGAATCTTCTCCAACACCACAGTTCAAAAGCGTCAATTCTTCAGTACTCAGCTTTCTTTATAGTGCAACTCTCACACCAGTACTGACTACTGGAAAAACCTTGACTAGATGGACATTTGTTGGCAAAGTAATGTCTCTGCTTGTATTATGCTGTCTAAGTTGGTTATAACTTTTCTTCCAAGGAACAAGCATCTTTTAATTTCATGGCTGCAGTCACCATCTTTGGTGATTTTGAAAATCTGCCAGTTTCCACTGTTTCCCCATCTATTTGCCATGAAGTGATGGGACCAGATGCCATGATCCTAGTTTTCTGAATGTTGAGCTTTAAGCCAACTTTTTCACTTTCCTCTTTCACTTACTAGGGATTATATAACAACAATGTATCCTGCTTGAGGACAGTTTCTCCTTCCTGAAAACCTTCTGACTAATCCTGATACCTTAGAATGTAAATTATGGGAGTGGGTCTGGTAGGATCTTTCTGTTGCTAAATTCTAATCCTGTTACCTTGAAATGTAAATTGTGGGAGTGGGTCTGGTAAAGTTTTTACAACCTTGAGACATTCTTTTGATTTACTGCAATAATTAATTTAAAAAGTATATAACTCCCTTGCTAACATTAGCAAGGGGGGCACTCTCCATCCCCCTTCTGCTGTCTATGTCAGAAACTTTCACTGTCCCTTTTCATACTTTAATAAAATCTGCTACACAAAAGCTCTTTAGTGATAGACCCAAAGCTAAATCTTCTTTGGAGATCAAGAATCCGACACTGTTCATGGTAAGCTATCAGGAGGAGCCTAGGTAGCATTGATAGACCCCAAGGGAGTTTGAGAAGTTTGCAGAGGAGCAGTTATAAGACATCGTGCTGGGAGATGTGATTTCAGCAGAATTACACTGAAAATATTCTGAGGTCTAAGATCATCTTGTGCATTAGGTAATTATACGCTTCTTGTCAGCTGGAATGGCAGAGGACTAGTGCAATCCTCTCCCATTTGCACTCCTCGCCTGCATGTGTGTGGTGGCTTAGAGGTTAAAGTCTCTGCCTGCAATGCAGGAGACCTGGGTTTGATCCCTATGTCGGAAAGATCCCCCTGGAGAAGGAGATGGCAACCCACTCCAGTATTCTTACCTGGAGAATCCCATGGATGGAGGAACCTGGTGGGCTACAGTCCATGGGGTTGCAAAGAGTTGGACACGACTGAGTGACTTCACTTTCACTTTCACTTTCTGCATGTGTGTAATTCATTAATAAGTGTGTTGTTCTGTAATTACATGTAAATTACTAGCTTCCTATTTATTGTATTTATGGATGCCATGATTTCAGTTTAGTTCAGTTCAGTCGCTCAATCATGTCTGGCTCTTTGCAACCCCATGGACTGCAGCACACAAGGCCTCCCTGTCCATCACCAACTCCCGGAGTTTACTCAAACTCATGTCCATTCAGTCAGTGATGTCATCCAACAATCTCATCCTCTGTTGTCCCCTTCTCTTCCTGCCTTCAGTCTTTCCTAGCATCAAGGTCTTTTCAAATGAATCAGTTCTTCACATCAGGGGGCCAAAGTATTGGAGTTTCAACTTCAACATCAGTCCTTCCAATGAATATTCAGGAGTGATCTTCTTTAGGATGGACTGGTTGGATCTCCTTGCAGTCCAAGGGACTCTCAAGAGTCTCCTCCAACACCACAGTTCAAAAGCATCAATTCTTTGGTGCTCAGATTTCTTTATAATCCACCTCTCACATCCATACATGACTACTGGAGAATGATGACTGCTGGAGAATGATGACTACTGCCATGATTTATTATAACACAAAGCTAATGACTATTCCTATACAGAAAGTCTAGCACAATTTGTCAGTTATCTTCATTCTATTAAGGCCAGGAAAGCACTCCCCATCCCTGCTTTTTTGTTGTTCCCTGCCTGTGATGCCATGTACATCTATTCTTGCTTTGCTCTGCAATTTTTTTTTGTCCCTTGTCTAGGGTGCCAAGTGATCAGTGGCTTTGCTTCCTATAAGGGTGCTTCTAATGATTGATTCCCCTTGTCACTACTGATTCACATGTTTCAAATTTATTTTCCATCTGTCACACATTATTATACAATGCTGCTCACATCCAACAGAGGCAAGAAAAATGGCACATAATGAGAAGTGGCTAGAAACAGAAAGGAAGCAGGCAAACATTTAAAGACAAAGTGACTTCAGAAGACTGAACTGGGATGGAGTCACAAGAGAAATTGATATGGGGCATGTGGAGAGGGAGTGGGGATAATGACGGTAGTGTGAGAAACTGGGAAAAGGGATGAAGAGAGGGAAGTCAGGTGTCTTTTCTACTTACCTTGAGACTATGGATCTAAATGCCATTAAGAAAAATAAATACAGTAGAAAAATATAGAAAGCAAATATAGTTTATGTACAGTAAGACCCTTAAACATGAACTTTCATGCTGCAAACTTTAAAAGGTGCAAACACACATTCCGTCAGTGTCAGGCATGAGTGAAATTACAGCTCTCCCTCCATCTCCTATTGCTGACGATCCTTCAGATCTCCCATCTCCCACCTCCTCTCTCTCCTCTAGTAAGTAACTGTTGCCTATTCACTCTATGCCAGCCCCTGTATCCCAGCTGCTGTACTGTACCACCGTACTTTTCAAGGTACTGTACCATAAGGTTAAAATATTTTATTTTTGCGTGTGTTTGTTTTTTATGTATTATTTGTGTGCAAAGTATTATAAACTTATTATAGTATGGTATTGTATAGCCAACTCTGTTCCTTGGGTACCTAGGCTAGCTTTCTTGGACTTATGAACACATTCTTGGAACTGAACTTATTCATCTGTAGGAGACTTACTGTATTTTCATATACTCTTATTAACATCATAAAAACTTAAAAAGAATCTGAGATCTGCATCCTAGAACAACTCAGGCTTTTCTCCCCTTAGACTTGTTTTTTGTGCACTTTTCAAAGTCAATTCCTTTTCTATAATTTCTTTCAAAAATTCCTTTTTCTTTTGTCACTCCTGTTCTCCATTTTATGTTTTCCTTTGAGTAGCACGATAACTGAGTCCTAATTTCCAGTGAGTTAATTATCTCAGATAAATTTGCATTGAAATGAACACAGAAATTCTTTAGACTGAAGGAAATAATTTTAAAAGGAAACATCAAACTTCAAGAAAGAGTAGAGAGAGTATGTGCTAGTTGGATTCTCTAGGAAGCAGGCAATAAGACAGGAATGGGAGAGCAAGAGTTTGCCAAAGAGTAGGACGTGTGAAAGAAAAAAAAGCCACTTGACCACCTTGTTCAGTCATTGACAAAGGGGTGCTATGAGAAAAACCTGACTGTGGCTTGAAATCTGAGACAGGTCTGAACGAAGCCAGAAGAGAGAGGCTGTCCAGTAACCTCACTTGTCACAGCTGGATAGCTATTCCTTTTTGGAAGAGATGTCATGTGAGTTTCAATGCGTATTTTTCCCTGTCACAGTCCGCCATTTATTTGCACCTTGAGAGTCAACCTATCAGGAGAGAGATTCTCTGTGGCTCTGGTCAGCTTCCCTTCCTAGGGAAATGTACAAGAGTGACTCAGCCTGATGAAACAGACTCTGTCTCCGTATTTGATCCTAGAGCTGCCATGGGTATTCATTATCTCCCTCCTTCACAAGCCACTGTAACTTTGCCTTGCCCTCAGTTACCATCTCTATTGGTCTCAGTGGATTTCTGGGTGGTATCATCCCTGCCTTTATTCCC
The DNA here is from genome assembly GCF_014754425.2 of Oryx dammah. NCBI lineage: Eukaryota > Metazoa > Chordata > Mammalia > Artiodactyla > Bovidae > Oryx > Oryx dammah. The sequence goes on along the minus strand of NW_024070186.1, from coordinate 151,015,775 downwards.
AGGAGGTATAAGAAGGCAATGCTAATCCACTGCAGTATTCTTGCCTGGAGAATTCCATGGACAAAAGAGCCTGGAGGGCTACTTACTGCCCATGGGGTTGCAAAGAGTTGTATACACTTGGCATGAACTCTGATAGCCATATCCTTTTCTTGCCAGAGTTACTGTATAGGACAAATTATATCCACAATTGGACAGCAGATTTCAAGGGCCATCCAAGTAAGCCCAGTGAGCTCCACACATATTCCCTCCTACCTTCACTGTGCAGTAGTAACCTTGCTTGCTCTGTCTTTTCAGTTGTGTCTGATTCTTTGTGACCCTATGGACTATAGCCCTCCAGGCTTCTCTGTCCATGGAGATTCTCCAGGCCAGAATACTGGAGTGGGTTGCCATTTCCTCCTCCAGGGCATCATCCCCACAGTAACCTTACCACTTTCTATTAATCAGGATTATCTACCCTTAGATTAGATATTAATTCTTTTTTTCTTCTTTTTTTTTAGCCTGAAACAAGCAACCCAAAGTGCTCAGCCAGCAAACATATTTGTAGTTTAATGAAACCCTTGATTGATGTGTCCTTTAGTAAGTTTGTCTTTGGGAACAGTGCTTCTATCTTTGGAAATTCCAGTTGCAGAAATAGGAAGCACAAAGCACTTTAATGGGTCATTGAGGATGATAATAACTGGATATTTGAAACCCAGTGTTTGAGGACATTGCTTGTGTGCTCCAAGCAAACTTCAGTTTTTGCTGGCAGTGGGACTATTTAATGCACCATAAGGCAGAGAACTTCAGGGTCCGGTGGGTTTTGATATATATTAATGGACCTCAGTTCTTGCTGCCTATACTATGAAGTGGATTTCCTGATTGGACCCTGCATTGTGAGTAATTCCATGCTGGTGGATCAATTTTTTCATCAGCTTCTGAATAATGATGCTGCTGAGATAAACACGAGAAAACAGACTTACTTTGAATAAGTAAGCATGTTTGAGGATGAACCACTGGTCCTTTCACGACAGAAGGGGGCCATTTTTAATTGCAACCTAATGACCAGTTGGTTTCCTTGAGGAATTGTGCCACACTGGGAGTTTAGTCTTGCTCTCTACTGCTGACTGATTGGACCTTTGCTGTGGCATTGATTGTATCAGATGTGTAAGTGGGAGTTTATGCTGTTGGACCCATCTATAGTCTCTTGTGGTCACTTATTCACATGTTCACCTTGCCAGCATTGTTAGGACTTCTGGCAAAGGCAAGCTGGCATCAACTGACAGTCATTTTTTTCCACTTGATTTTTCAGTTCCTCTTCCATGATGGATGCATTCTGGTAGGCACTGAAAATAAATAATAAAGATCTTCACACTTTGGACCCACTGGTGTATATCCATCCACAAGTCTGTATCCCAGGTTTTACTGTCTCATTGTTCTAATATTTTTCCTTCCAGCTCTATTACTAGCTGGCCAGGTCAATTACCACTGTCTAGGAATCTAGTTGTATTACCAACTGGGGCCACTTTTCTCTTTTACATGAGTGGATAACCAGATCCAGACCTACAATTCTACCCATAGAGGAAATGTTTTTTTCTCATCATGGTCTTTAAGGTATCCATGTAATGGGTCAACCCTTCTGCAAGCGTCACTGAGATTGTTCCCTTCTTCCTTCAGCTGATCCTTTGAGGCACCCAATGTGACCACACATGTGACCTGAGAAAGGAGTGGTTGTACAACGCTGGTTATACCAGGTGGTCTGGGCCTGCTTTCTTGTTTTACTAGTGCTCATTTCTGAATAAGCTACTTTTTGTTTAAAAGATTTTTTGATGTGGACCAGTTTTAAAGGCTTTATTGAACTTGTTACAGTATTGCTTCTCTTCTATGTTTTAGTTTTTAGACCACAAGGCATGTGAGATCTTAATGCCACAACCAGGGATTCAAACCACATCCCCTGCATTGGAAAGTGAAGTTTTAACCACTGGACCGCCAGGGAAGTTCCAAGCTATTTCTGTCTTAGCATGAATTGCTACTGAGTCCACCGACTTGATGATTTGGAAATTTCATCAGAACGCAGCTCATAATGGAAAGCTACGACTCATGATCACTTGGTCCATGGTCAAGTTTTGTACCTCTACCATGCTTAAGTGTTAAAGAATTAGATTTTCCAAAGATATGTTAATTTTGCACTATAGATTTTAAAATCTACAACTTTATTTGCCTATGTTGTGATTTTTCCATTGAGGTTGCCATGAACGTCATGTTGCAGGTTTCTTTATTTCTTTCAAGTACCACAGATGTCAGTTCAGTTCAGTTCAGTCACTCAGTCGTGTCCGACTCTTTGCAACCCCATGAATCGCGGCATACCAGGCCTCCCTGTCCATCACCAACTCCTGGACTTCACTCAGACTCAGACTCACGTCCATTGAGTCCGTGATGCCATCCAGCCATCTCATCCTCTATCATCCCCTTATCCTCCTGCCTCCAATCCCTCCCAGCATCAGAATCTTTTCCAATGAGTCAACTCTTCACATGAGGTGGCAAAGTACTGGAGTTTCAGCTTTAGCATCATTCCCTCCAAAGAAATCCCAGGGCTGATCTCCTTCAGAATGGACTGGTTGGATCTCCTTGCAGTCCAAGGGACTCTCAAGAGTCTTCTCCAACACCTCAGTACAAAAGCATCAATTCTTCGGCACTCACCTTTCTTCACAGTCCAACTGTCACTTCCATACATCACCACCGGAAAAACCATAGCCTTGACTAGATGGACCTTAGTTGGCAAAGTAATGTCTCTGCTTTTCAATATGCTATCTAGGTTGGTCATAACTTTTCTTTTAAGGAGTAAGCATCTTTTAAATTCATGACTGCAATCACCATCTGCAGTGATTTGGAGCCCAAAACAGTAAAGTCTGACACTGTTTCCACTGTTTCCCCATCTATTTCCCATGAAGTGATGGGACCAGATGCCATGATCTTCGTTTTTGAATGTTGAGCTTTCATCAAACAAATACATCAATAAATTTTTCTTAAAGAAAAAAAAAAAAGAGGCTTTTTAGTTCCTCTTCACTTTCTGCCATAAGGATGGTGTCATCTGCATATCTGAGGTTACTGATATTTTTCCTGGCAATCTTGATTCCAGCTTGTACTTCTTCCAGCCCAGCGTTTCTCATAATGTACTCTGCATAGAAGTTAAATAAGCAGGGCGACAATATATAACCTTGACGTACTCCTTTTCCTATTTGGAACCAGTCTGTTCCATGTCCAGTTCTAACTGTTGCTTCCTGACCTGCATATAGGTTTCTTAAGAGGCAGGTCAGGTGCTCTGGTGTTCCCATCTCGTTCAGAATTTTCCACAGTTTATTGTGATCCACACAGTCAAAGGCTTTGGCATAGTCAATAAAGCAGAAGTAGATGTTTTTCTGGAACTCTCTTGCTTTCTCAATGATCCAGTGGATGTTAGCAATTTGATCTCTGGTTCCTCTGCCTTTTCTAAAACTAGCTTGAACATCTGGAAAGTTCATGGTTCACATGTTGCTGAAGCCTGGCTTGGAGAATTTTGAGCATTACCTTACTAGCGTGTGAGATGAGTGCAATTGTGTGGTAGTTTGAGCATTCTTTGGCATTGCCTTTCTTTGGGATTGGAATGAAAACTGACCTTTTCCTGTCCTGTGGCCACTGCTGAGTTTTCCAAATTTGCTGGCATATTGAGTGCAGCACTTTCACAGCATCATCTTTTAGAATTTGACAAAGCTCCACTGGAATTCCATCACCTCCACTAGCCACAGATGTCACCAACACCATATGGTTTGCCAAACTGTTTGACCCAACCACTGGGTTTGCTTGCATCTGAAACTCAGCTTAGAGAATCCTGCTCCTGGCCTAAAGGAAGCTGTCCATATAGGCCAGAGGGATATTTACTTGGGGAGCCTGATTGCTCCAGAACCCAAAAAATTCTATCAGAAACTCTGCTACTCTATTTGGAGTATGGGATTTAAGAGTTTAACTGTTTATTATATATTTTATATTGTGTTATATATTAATAGGAACATATTTATATAAAATGAGGAAATATAGTGATATACTACTTTACATAATATTTGGCAAAAGCTTTATTTTTTAAATATTTGAGAATGTTTAAACAGGTATAGAAAATAGAATGAAAATGAGCAAGCAGAAAGCTATTTCAACAGTATAAATAAGACGAGATGAATCTTAAGACGAATGTGACCCAAAATTCAAGATGTCCAAAACCATGAAGTGAAACAGACCTATTAAATATCTGTAGCCTGATTTTCCATTACTAATCCATACAAACTGTAAGTTGATTTTCAATAATTCCCTAAACACAGGTACATTTGTACCTCTCATCTTTGTTCATTTCATTTCATCTTCTCAAAGTTCTCCTTATTCTGTCCCAGTTTGCTTGTGTCTTCACTTCTTAAGTTAGTCATTTGTCATAAAATCTTGTATCTTGATTTCATTGTAAGACTGGGGCCTACAATGAATCCTTGATCTGCTTTGGGTCTTCATCTCCTTATGTATAAAATTACTAGTTCATAAAATGTGTTTCTCATGATCCTTATAGTGATCTGAAATACAATGAAAGGGAAATTTATTGAACACTTCTCTTTATCTCTGTATAAAGATACTGGTTTTTTTTTTTTGTTATTAGCTGTAGATCATATCAACATGTTATCTATTTTAACTTCATGTTCTTTTCTGAAGCATTTAACCTATAAAATACCAGAATGGCAACGTAAAGTCAGGAAGTGTGTAAATATGTGATAAGATATGAATGAAGCAGTAATTTCTAAAATGAAAGGCTTGTGTTTTTCCAGCCATGTTTAGTTGGATTTTGGATACAAGAAGGTGAGACTCTACATCTCATGAACCTAATTAATTCTTACCAGAGGTAATTGACTTCCTCCTTGCACCTATGAAGAAATTAATTACACATAACAGTTTCAGTGAGATGAAGGAATAAGGTTTTTTTTTGTCACCCAACATGGATTGAATGAAAGAAAGCTCTTTAAGCTAGTGTACAAAACTTCCCATATAACCTAAAACCTTCCCCCACTTGGCTGTATTTTCTCAGTTCCTTGTTTCCTCCTTCAATCAACAAACATCAATGCCCCACATCTTTTGAAGAAAATGTGTTTTATGCCACTCCTGAGATTTTATGCATACGAAGTCTATGTTTGCAATATAAGGATTCCGGAAAGCAGAAGTTTTGAAGGAAAATATTTAAAGCCCACGATGTGCATGCTCAGTCACTTCAGTCGTATCCAACTCCTAGGGACCCCATGGGATCCAGTCCTCCAGGCTTCTCTGTCCATGGCTTCTCCCAGCAAGAACACTGGAGCGGGTTGCCATGCCTTCCTCCAGGGGATCCTCCCAACCCAGGGATAGAACCCTCATCTCCTGCATTGTAGGCAGATTCTTTTACCACTGAGTCACAGGGTAAGCTCCAAAGCTCACAAGAAATTCCTTCAAATCTATCAATATTGGGTTTCCAAAGTTGGCTTTCAAAGGTATAGTAAACTTGAACCTAAATATCCCTCCATAAAAAAGCAAAAAGAAAAAAAAAAAAAATTTAACCAGTTAAAACTAACAATAAAATTAGCAGCATATTTAGAAGCCAGATTGAAAGAGTTTATTATATTTATTTAGGCTTTTATATATTTTGTGAATACATGAACAAGGATTCCATTAATTCATTAACATTAATTCGTTTCTTAACATAAATTTCATTAATTGATCTAGTAATATATTGAATTCATTTTACTAACTCCATTATGCATTCAGTAAATCAATGAATAAAATTAATCATTAAGTATGCATGGCAGACCGTTTTTGGTAAGTATTTTATGACTGGAAAAAATGTGACGCGCCGTTAATCTTTCTGAAGATCATGAAGAGGATAGAAGCTCTGTTAAGAGATTGGACACATTGCAGAAAACATCTGAACTCTTCTCAAGCTGATCAATAGAAGACAGAGCCACAGGTGGGCCTGTAACAGGAAGAGTGGCAACTGCTGGAGGCAAAGACGGTTGGCCGGCAGAATCCGGATCCACTGCTCAGGACAGGGAAGCCACAGATTCCATACCCCAGTCGTCTGAAGCCACGGCCTCCACAGCGCACTGAGCAGCAGCTTCTGGATCCAGAGCTCAGGGAGCTGCAGCTGCTGGACCTATAGCCCAGAGACCCAGGGAAAGTCGTCTGGCAGGGACTGGAGAACGTGGAGGTCCTCGGGCGGTAGCAGGACGTCTGGCAGGGACGGGACACCACAGTCTGGGTCCTGATGGGCTCACAGCAGGTCTCCTGACTGTAGAGAGAGGAGCGCAGCTGGCAGGAGCTGGGAGAGCAGAGGTCAGTCCTGTAGACCAGGTTGCTGGGGAAGGAGGAGCCACAGGAGGAGCCTGAGTAGCGCAGGTGGTCCCGGAGGGAGCGGGAGGAGAATTTTCCAGAGCAGCAGTTGTAGGACATCTTCGCAGGTGATGGGAGTTCAGGTGAGTGACTAGGAGAAGATTTTGAGGTTTAATGTCACCTCCCAGACTGGGGTGTTTTTATACTCTCAGCCACAGGTGTGGCATTCTACACAGTCACCTTTCTCATGCGTGTGATCTTTCATCTCCAAATGTGTAATTCAATAATATTTTCTGCAACTGCTGATGAAAAATTCCTTTCATCTCATATTCATGGGTGAATTCACCATGTTGTTAAAGGACTAAGGTGATGACGTGTTCCTAAGTCAGAAATTCTATGACTACCTGCCTTTAATGTCATCACTACCAGGAAATCCCCTACTCTTCTCAATGGTTTGAGATTCTTCGTGCATTTGACTGTATATCAGCTGGGGATGCTTAGCTCTAAGGGCAGGGGTTAAGATGAAGTAAATATGAATAGCCTTTCTTTGTCAGTGGTATAAAGACACTCTATTTGCCATCAATAAGCTTCTTTTCTAAATTTATTTCATTGCCTAAAATTATTTTTATATACATTTGGTTCTCAAATTCTTTGGAAAGGGAAAATTTAAAAGTTCAGTATCATTATAGTTTGTGGGTTTTCATGCATACAGATTGTCCCTCTTGTCTTCTGTATTTAAAATTTTCTAGAGATCTTTCTCTTCTGAACAACTCCAATCAAGCAATACTTTCTGAATATTTTTACTTTTTCAGGTTCTTTCATACAATTTTCTTTTTCACTGTAAAACATACTTTTTATTGATTCTATTTCTTTAAGATTATTTTCTACTGTAAAATAACCAAATAGGTTCTTTTTACAGTTTTCTGTATCAGGTAAACCCAAAATGAACAAATTAAAAAGATAATAATTGCAAAAGGAAATTTGGAATTGCATGCAGGAGTATTAAAAAAGACTAAATAAAAGTGAATTATATGTAAATACACATTGTGCACAATTCTAACAAAATTCTTAATCTATAAGTGGGACTAAACACTAACAAATTTAAGAATGATCATTAAAATCTAAGATACTACTGCTTAAAATTAAAAGTTTGGAAAAAATAACAAAATAATAAAATTATGGCATTAAACCATTTTATTATGCCCCCAAAGCATGAAAGGCAACATAAAGAAATTTAAAGATGGACCAAATGGCAACAAAATAGTAAATACATAGGTAGAAATCTGACTTCATATATAATTAAATATCATGTGACAAAATAGTCCATATATAAAACTGAACTGAAAATGAAATTTGTTTTCTACATAAACTAGATTTTCTTAACTATAACAAAACAGAAAAGGGAAAAGTAAAAGATATATCCAGGAAAAGAAACAAACAAACAAAAACAATACTAGGACCACTTTATTAGTCTCAAAGTTTGTTATATGATGGTTTTTTTTTTTTTCTCAACATATTAAGCAAGATATTTCTTGACAGTCATCCTGTCAGACTTCCAGGATGATACACATTATTAGTCATTCAAATGTTCCATGAAAGGCACACCATCCATTAGAGTAGCCTCTAGTCATATATTTCAAGCTCAATTTCTGTAAATTATATTAAATTTCAGTTCCTCAGCCATATTCACCACATTTCAAGTGCACAACAGATAATATGTGACTAATGGATACTTAATATTGGAAATTGCTAGTAAAAAATATTTCAGCATCAAGAAAAGCTCTATGGGATAGTACTACCTTAGGGACCATGGGCAATTGTTGATTTGCTAATTAATACTTTTACTGTTTTTTGTACAATACAAAATGTGGGAAACCCATTTATCCTTATCCCAATTCACATGTTATGATTTCACTATTTTCATTTTGTGTATGCTTACTCATATTCTATTCATATTGTATGTATTTCCCTATGTTGCTATATGCAATATTTGATTATATATTTGTTGTTGTTTTTGTTTAGTTGTCTAGTCAAGTCTCACTCTTGAGATTCCATGGATTGGGATTTCCCAGGCAAGAATACTGGAGTAGGTTGCTGTTTCCTTCTCCAGGGGATCTTCCCAACACAGGGACTGAACTTGGGTCTCCTGCACTGCAGATAGATCCTTTACCACTGAGCCACCGGGGAATATTTTCTGTTTACTCTTCATTCCTTCTCACATCTTTTTGCCGTATGTTAGGGCTTCCCGGGTGGCTTAGTGGTAAAGAATTCACCTGCCAATGCAGGAGACGCTGTTTTGATCCCTAGGTGGGCAAGATTCATCTGGAGAAGGAAATGGCAACCCATTCCAGTATTCTTGCCTGGGAAATCCCATGGATAGAGGAGCCTGGTGGTCTACAGTTCATCAGGTCACAGAGTGGGACACAACTGAGCCACTGAACACACAGGATTATTTTGGTTTTGACTTTGTATAGCTATTAATTATATATTTTACAGCTGGAAGGCTAGTGACAAGTTATCTAAACTTTTAGTTTTCTGAAAATGTCTATTCCATTTTGAAACAGATGCTAGTCGAGTATTCTAGTTTCAAAGTTTTCATAAACAAACCCACATAAATGTGTTTACTGCACAAGCACAGGTCTCTACAGGTTTTTTATTAAATTTCAAATTAGTTGTCAATATTTAGAAATCAAAAGAATCACATGGAATGTGGATTTATGGCTTTCAAAATTTCTGAAGATCTGGTTATACTTGGCTCCCTTTCTTGCCATTGCCTGGAGCTGAACACAAACTGCTCCATTCATATGGAGTATGTGTCCACTAGTTGCCCAAATCTCTGAACACTCAGCTAATTTCAGTTACCATTAATCATAAAGCCAGCACAGCTTTTATCCTGTTAATGCTATTATCAGTAGGAGAAGGAGGTATGACTTAGCGACTAAAAGAATTATACAAATGAACTCAAAACAGAAGCAGACTCAAGGCCTTAGAAAACAATTATGGGCTGTGGGGGGTGGAGGATGGAGTATGAAATGGCAACACACTCCAGTATTCTTGCCTGCAAAATTCCACAGACAGAGCTTGGCAGGCTGCAGTCCATGGAGTCTCAAAGAGTCAGACATGACTGAGCTACTGAGTATGAGCATTGGTTGGGGGGAAGGTGGAAGGGGAAAAGGTGGGAGAGAGGGGTAGATTAGGAATTTGGGATTGATATATACACACAGCTGTATGTAAAACAGATAACCAACAAAGACCCACTCTATACCACAAGACACTCTAGTCAACAATCTGTAATAACCTAAATGGGAAAAGAATTTGAGAAAGAATAGATATAAGTATATGTATAACTGAATCACTTTGTGGTACACCTGAAACTAACACATTATAAATCAACTGTGCTGCTGCTGCTGCTAAGTCGCTTCAGTCATGTCCAATTCTGCGCGACCCCATAGACAGCAGCCCACCAGGCTCCGCCGTCCCTGGGATTCTCCAGGCAAGAACACTGGAGTGGGTTGCCATTTCCTTCTCCAATGCATGAAAGTGAAAAGTGAAAGTGAAGTCACTCAATCGTGTCTGACCCTCAGCGACCCCATGGACTGCAGACTTCCAGGCTCCTTCATCCATGGGATTTTCCAGGCAAGCGTACTGGAGTGGGGTGCCATTGCCTTCTCCAATAAATCAACTGTACTCTATTATAAAATGAAAATTAAAAAAGACAATTTGTGAAAACAAACTCTCTTGTGTGCTAGAAGGATATTCTCCTGTGTTTTATAGAAAAATATCGTGTATCTGTGCTCTTGGGCTGGAATATAAAACATCAGTTATGGAACAGATCACAAGTCAATTAGACTACCTCACTTATGTTTGTGATCCTCTGACTTTATACATCAGCAGGATTTTATATACTGGGCAAAGACTTAAATCTTAATGCTGAATACACAACAAACCAACCTGAAACTAAATAATTTTTAAAAATCTCAAGTGATTGAACTCTTTTCCCGGCCACTCCACTTGTGACTGTGATGCACCAGCATTGTTAAATTAAAGATTTAACGTCTAGCCAGCTGCCCATAGGAGATACTTATTGCTGGGTGAAATCGTGCCACATGCCTGACAAGTGTAACCACTTTTGTACAAGAATTGCATTTCCAAGAAAGTCAAGCAAAATATTAAAAAAAAAAAAGGAAATCTATTTTCTGTTTATAACATCATAATTCTATTGTAATGGACAGTTCCTACTAATAATATGCTATATTCCTTCTTGCTACTGCAGACATATAATAGCTGTTACATATGCTATTGTTTAGGAATGCTGAAGATGGATTTAGCAGCACAAGTATCCTTCCTGCAGAATGCAGCATTAAACAAAAGCTGCATGTCTCTTCTCAGTGACTTTGCGCAGATGGCCTCATGGTGACTAGTAATGACTCACTACAAATACGGGAGAAAGCAGCAGTTTTGACAGACATAGCTACATTTGAGAGGCAGAATAAAAAGGAGGTTTTAGTTAAAAATCAGATGATTGGCATATTGAGTATGAGTGAAACTGAAATGGTCCATGGCATATAGTAAGTACTCTATAAATATATGTCGATTTACTGAAGAGAATTCAGATGGCAGATATCTTAAATGAAATAAAGCATAAAAAGATTGTACAATTACTAGCTACTTTTTGTTTTTTCTTTGATTGGGTAGCTGAGGGAAGGTTGACAATACCTATTAACAGATTTGGAAGTTTTTCAACTCAGAATTTATGGTCATTATAAGACCTCAGTTCAGTTTAGTCGCTCAGTCGTGTCTGACTCTTTGCGACCCCATGAATCGCAGCACACCGAGCCTCCCTGTTAATCACCAACTCCCAGACTTCACTCAGACTCACGTCCATCGAGTCAGTGGTGCCATCCAGCCATCTCATCCTCGGTCATCCCCTTCTCCTCCTGCCCCCAATCCCTCCCAGCATCAGAGTCTTTTCTAATGAGTCAACACTTTGCATGAGATGGCCAAAGTACTGGAGTTTCAGCTTCAGCATCATTCCTTCCAAAGAAATCCCAGGGTTGATCTCCTTCAGAATGGGCTGGTTGGATCTCCTTGCAGTCCAAGGGACTCTCAAGAGTCTTCTCCAACATCACAGTTCAAAAGCATCAATTCTTCGGTGCTCAACCTTCTTCACAGTCCAACTCTCACATCCATACATGACCACAAGAAAAACCATAGCCTTAACTAGACGGACCTTAGTTGGCAAAGTAATGTCTCTGCTTTTGAATATGCTGTCTAGGTTGGTCATAACTTTTCTTCCAAGGAGTAAGCATCTTTTAATTTCATGGCTGCAGTCACCATCTACAGTGATTTTGGGTTTATCCAGTTGGTACCAAGTCTTTGGCTTGGAAAGTAGTGAGACAGCAAAAAAGAGAAAATGCTGGAAGATGTGTGGTTGAGTAAGTTTCCTCTCCTGCCACTTTGAAGATATTGGCCTCTTCCTGATCAGAGGCATCACCATCTCCTGCCTCATTTCTTTCTTGCCAAAGTCTTTATTGACTGAAGGCGTGACGAGTGGCATACAGAAAGCAGCTCCATATTTACTCTTTGTTCATCTGACCTCTGAAAGGAAACATAGGATTGAATTTGCTTTCTGTTCATGAACCCTCTTCATCTGCAGAGATGGGTTAGGCAGGTTGGGGAGAATATGGGTAGAAAATACACAGAGAAGAGACCAGAAAAAAGGATACTGAAAAGTAAGAATTTATTCCAAGGTGTTTCTGGATTTTCAAGGTTTAAAAGTAGAGGATTACTTGAGATTTTTTGTTTCCTAGGCAGTTCACCCTTCTAACTAGACAGATCCCTAGACAAGAATGGAGCCCTATTTTCTCTGGAGTGAACTGGTCTTGTAGTGATAGGTTGGTTAAGTTAAGTACAGCAGTGGACATAGCAGAGACCAAGATAGAGTTTCAATTCCTGGGTTGGAAAGATTACCTGGATTAGGAAATGGCAACCTGCTCCAATATTCTTGCCTGGAAAATTCCATGGACAGAGGAGCCCAGAGGGCTACAGTCCATGGGTTACAAAGAGTTGGACATGGTTGAGCACCCTCATGGTACCCCAATATCTGTTGGAGGCAACTGGAAAGAGCTCTGACTACAGATAAATCTCTAATTTAGGGTCTTTCTTTTTGTTTTCTTGCTCAATTTGCAGTGTAAACTGCTTAATTCAGTTTACTCATTTTCCCATTTCAGTGCTCAAATTCTATGATGCAAAAATTTTGTTCTGGCAACATTGTTGGTGCCCAGAGAGTTCTATCCTAGACAAAGTAGACTGAGGTTTTGATAAAAGTAGTTAAAGGGCTGTAAGACATAGTTTGGGCTTGCCTAGTGGCTCAGATGGTAAAGAATTTGCCTCCAATGTGGAAGACCTAGGTTTGATTCCTAGGTTGGGAAGATCCCCTGAAGGAGAGCATGGCAACCCTCTTCAGTATTCTTGCCTGGAGAAACCCATGGACAGAGGAGCCTGGCAGGGTACATTCCATGGGGTTGCAAAGAGTTGGACATGACTGAGCAACTAAGCATAGCACAAAGCATAGTTTAGCCTATTTATTCCTAGAATTAAGCCCAGGTTCCTCCATCCTTTCTTGGTATCTTTTTTTAATGCTGACTTTTAAACTTATCCTAATACCAAGATTTGAGTATTTCAAAATACATTAAATTTAAATAAAACTAACAAACATATAAGGTATTCTGGAATACAGTATGCTTGGTTACTCCAAATATTTCTTTTTTTTAATTATTGGAATATAGTTAATTTACAATGTTGTGTTAGTTTCAGGTGTACAGCAAAGTTACATGTATATTTTTTTCAGATTCTTTTCCATTATAGGTTATTACAAGAAACTGAGTATACTTACCTGTTCTATAGAGTAGGCTCTTGTTGTTTATTTGTTTTATGTATTGTAGTGTATATTAGCTAATACAAAATTCCCAATCTATCTCTCCAAAAGGGGCTTTGATAGCCATAAATTTAGCATGTTTTGTAAATAAGTTTATTTGTATTATTTCCTAGATTCCACATATAAGTGATATCATATAATATTTGTCTTTCTCCAACTTACTTCACCTAGTGTAATAATCTCTAGGTCCACTCATCTTGCTGCAAAGGGCATCATTTCATTACTTTTATGGCTGAGTTATATCTCATCTACTTCTGCTTCATTGATTATGCTAAAACCTTTGACTATGTAGATCACAACAAACTGTGGCAAATTCTTAAGGAGATGGAAATAGCAGACTACCATATCTGTCTCCAGAGAAATCTGTATGCAAGTCAAGAAGCAACAGAAGCAAACATGGCACAACAGACTGGTTCAAAATTAGGAAAGAAGTACATAAACACTATATATTCTCACCCTACTTATTTAACTTCTATGTGGAGTACATCATGCAAAATGATAGACTGCGTGACTCACAAGCTGGAATCAAGATTGCTGGGAGAAATATCAACAGCCTCAGATGAGCAGACGATAACACTCTAATGGCAGAAAGTGAAAAAGAACTAAAGAGCCTCTTGATGAGGGTAAACGAGGAGAGAGTGAAAAAAACCTGGCTTAAAACTCAACATGCAAAAAAATGAAGATCATGGCTTCTGGTCCCATCACTTCATGGCAAATAGAAGGGGAAAAAGTGGAAACAGTGGCAGACTTAATTTTCTTGGGCTCCAAAATCACTTCAGACCATGACTGCAGCCGTGAAATTAAAAGAAACTTGCTCCTTAGAAGGAAAGCTGTGACAAACCTAGACAGCATGTTAAAAAACAGAGAAATCACTGCCACCAAGTGTCCATATAATCAAATTTCTGATTTTTCCAGTGGTCATGTATGGATGTGAGAGGTAGACCATAAAGAAGGCTGAGCACTGAAGAACTGGTGCTTTTGAACTGTGGTGCTGAAGGAGACTCTTGAGAGTCCCTTGGACAGCAAGGAGATTAAACCACTCAATTATAAAGGAAATCAATCCTGAATATTCACTGCAACTGCAATCTGCAATCCCATGTAGAAAGCATTAGTTTAAACCTTTACAGTATTAATCAGTGGTTCAAAATCCATTATAAATGACTTCCTAACTTAGTAAGTCAGTGTTTCACTAACAGGCTGTTTTGCTTCTTTTATTCTTTTTGTCTCATTTCCCTTTTTTTTTCCTCATCACCATCCATCTCTTAGTTTCTCCTTTTTTTCATTCTCTTTTTTTTTTCCCCTTACTTGTTTTTCATTTGCTATTCATTTTGATTTAGCTTTCTAAATTGGCAATACTCTCAGCAAGGATATCAAATCGTTTTCAAAAGGAAATCAATCCTGAATATTCAACTCTGATGCCAAAGCTCCAATACTGTGACCACCTGATGTGAAGGGCTGACTCATTAGAAAAGACCCTGGTGCTGGGAACGATTGAGGGCAAGAAGAGACGGGGGGGGAGGGGGCAAGAGAGGATGAGATGGATGTTTGACATCAGTGACTCAAATGGAGTTTGAGCAAACTCCAGGAGATAGTGGAGAACAGGAAATCTGTTCTGTGCTGTAGTCCATGGAGTCACAGAGTCAGATACAACTTGGTGACTGAACAACAGCAACAACAAATACTCTCATGGAAATCTATTCATTTCATTGGTTGAATAGAACCATGCTTTATGTTCATTTTCAGGAGTAGTTAAGCATTTCTACTCATTTCTCTTAAAAAGCTTGATGTTTAATTAGCTTTATTGCTATTTAATTTTAGAATAGAAATAATTAATGAAGAATTTCCAGCACTCATTTTAAATGCTGAAATCTCAGAGTAATAATGCCTTTTTAATAGAGTATTTCCAAAGACAAGCAATTTCAAGATAATTTACAACTGTGGCCCTGAAAACCTGAGTTCATAATTGTGCATATCTGTTTTTCAAAGCATTGGTCTGTTTCTTACAGAATGCTTTAGAAAGCTGCATGTCTGAACATCATGATTTTTTTCATTTTAATCACTTTTTAAAATTGAAGTATAGTTAATTTACAAAGATGTGTTACTTTCAGGTGTACTGTAAAGTCATTAAGTTATACACACACACACACACACACACACACACATACACATATGGGTTTCCTTTGTGCTCAACTGGTAAAGAATCTGCCTGCAATGCGGGAAACCTAGGTTTGATCCCTGGGTTGGGAAGGTCCCCTGAAGACGGGAAAGGCTACCATTCCAGTATTCTGGCTTAGAGAATTCCATGGACTCTATAGTCCATGGTGTCACAAAGAGTCAGATATGACTGAGTGACTTTCACTTTCAATATTTTCTGTTTCAGATTTAGTATCTTGATAGTAAATACAGTTCCCCATGCTGTTCAGCAGGTATTTTTGTTCATCTCTTTTATATTCAGTAGCATGTATATATTGGGCTTCCCAGGTGGCTCTAGTGGTAAAGAACCCACTTGCCAATGCAAGAGACATAAGAGGCGCAGGTTTGATCCCTGTGTTTGGAAGTTCCCCTGGAGGAGGAATCATAGCAATCCATTCCAATATTTTTGCTTGGAGAATCCTGTGGACAGAGGGTTCAGTAACCTGATGGGTTACTGTCCATAGAGTTGCAAAGAGTCAGACATAACTGAAGCAATTTAGCATGTACACATGTATATGTTAATTCCAAACTTCCAATTTATCCCTCTTCCTCATTCCCCTTTGGCAGCCATAAGTTTATTTTCCGTGTGTGTGTGTGTGTGTGTGTGTGTGTGTGTCTATTTGTGTTTTCTAAATAAGCTAATTTGTATCATCTCCTTTTAGATTTAACATATAAATTATATGATATCTGTCTCTCTCTTTCTGATAACTCCATTTAGTATGAAAATCTATACACTTATCCATGACCCTGCAAATGGGATTGTTTCAATCCTTTTTTATGGATGAGTAATATTACATTGTATATATAAGCTACATCATCTTCCTTTGAACTGTGGTGTTGGAGAAGACTCTTGAGAGTCCCTTCGACTGCAAGGAGATCCAACCAGTCCATCCTAAAGGAGATCAGTCCTGGGTGTTCATTGGAAGGACTGATGCTTAGGCTGAAACTCCAATACTTTGGCCACCTCATGCGAAGAGTACTCATTGGAAAAGACCCTGATGCCAGGAGAGATTAGCGCCAGGAGGAGGAGGGGACAACAGAGGATGAGATGACTGGATGGCATCACTGACTTGATGGACATGAATTTGGTTGAGAATCAACACCTTCCCTCTCCTTGAGAATTGCTTTGGCTCAAGACAGACATCTCATCAAAGGGGATCTTCCAAACCCAGGGATTGAACCATGGTCTCCCACACTACAGGCAGATGTTTTACCCTCTGAGCCACCAGGGAAGCCCTAGTTCTTTTTTAGTTTTTAGGGGCGGCAGCTGGGAGGAGCCACCCACGCCCGAGGCCAGGGCCGGCGGCCGGGAGGAGCATCCTGAGGAGCGGTGGCTGCGCAGGCGCAGGAGGGCCTAGAAGAGCTATCCCATGTTGAAGGTCAGGAATCACGGCGGTAAGGAGATACCCCTCATCCAAGGTAAGGAGCAGTGGCTGTGCTTTGCTGGAGCAGCCATGAAGAGATACCCCACGCCCAAGAGAAACCCAAGTAAGATGGTAGGTGTTGCAAGAGGGCACCAGAGGGCAGACACACTGAAACCATACTCACAGAAAACTAGTCAATCTAATCACACTAGGACCACAGCCTTGTCGAATCCAATGAAACCAAGCCATGCCTGCAGGGCAAACCGAGATGGGAGGGTCATGGGGGAGAGGTCTGACAGAGCTTGGTCCACTGGAGAAGGGAAAGGCAAGCCAATTCAGTATTCTTGCCTTGAGAACCCCATGAAAAGTATGAAAAGGAAAAATGATAGGATACCAAAAGAGGAACTCCCCAGGTCAGTAGGTGCCCAATATGCTACTGGAGATCAGTGGAGAAATAACTCCAGAAAGGATGAAGGGATGGAGCCAAAGCAAAAACAATATCCAGTTGTGGATGTGACTGGTGATAAAAGCAAGATCCGATGCTATAAAGAGCAATATTGCATAGGAACCTGGAATGTCAGGTCCATGAATCAAGGCAAATTGGAAGTGGTCAAACAAGAGATGGCAAGCGTGAACGTCGACATTCTAGGAATCAGCGAACTAAAATGGACTGGAATGGGTGAATTTAACTCAGATGACCATTATATCTACTACTGCAGGCAGGAATCCCTCAGAAGAAATGGAGTAGCCATCATGGTCAACAAAAGAGTCTGAAATGCAGTACTTGGATGCAATCTCAAAAACGACAGAATGATCTCTGTTCGTCTCCAAGGCAAACCATTCAATATCACAGTTATCCAAGTCTATGCCCCAACCAGTAACGCTGAAGAAGCTGAAGTTGAACAGTTTTATGAAGACCTACAAGACCTTTTAGAACTAACACCCACAAAAGATGTCCTTTTCATTATAGGGGACTGGAATGCAAAAGTAGGAAGTCAAGAAACACCTGGAGTAACAGGCAAATTTGGCCTTGGAATGCGGAATGAAGCAGGGCAAAGACTAATAGAGTTTTGCCAAGTAAATGCACTGGTCATAGCAAACACCCTCTTCCAATAACACAAGAGAAGACTCTGCACATGGACATCACCAAATGGTCAACACCAAAATCAGATTGATTATATTCTTTGCAGCCAAAGATGGAGAAGCTCTATACAGTCAACAAAAACAAGACCAGGAGCTGACTGTGGCTCAGATCATGAACTCTTTATTGCCAAATTCAGACTTAAATTGAAGAAAGTAGGGAAAACTGCTAGACCATTCAGGTATGACCTAAGTCAAATCCCTTATGATTATACAGTGGAAGTGAGAAATAGATGTAAGGGCCTAGATCTGATAGATAGAGTGCCTGATGAACTATGGAATGATGTTTGTGACATTGTACAGAAGACAGGGATCAAGATCATCCCCATGGAAAAGAAATACAAAAAGCACAATGGCTGTCTGGGGAGGCTCTACAAATAGCTGTGAAAAGAAGAGAGGTGAAAAGCAAAGGAGAAAAGGAAAGATATAAGCATCTGAATGCAGAGTTCCAAAGAATAGCAGGAAGAGATAAGAAAGCCTTCTTCAGTGATCAATGCAAAGAAATAGAGGAAAACAACAGAATGGGAAAGACTAGAGCTCTCTTCAAGAAAATGAGAGATAGCAAGGGAACATTTCATGCAAAGATGGGCTTGATAAAGGACATAAATGGTCTGGACCTAATAGAAGCAGAAGATATTAAGAAGAGGTGGCAAGGATACAGGGAAGAACTGTACAAAAAAGATCTTCACGACCCGGATAATCATGATGATGTGGTCACTAATCTAGAGCCAGACATCTTGGAAAGTGAAGTCAAGTGGGACTTAGAAAGCATCACTACGAACAAAGCTAGTGGAGGTGATGGAATTCCATGTGAGCTGTTTCAAATCCTGAAAGATGATGCTGTGAAAGTGATACACTCAATATGCCAGCAAATTTGGAAAACTCAGCAATGGCCACAGGACTGAAAAGGTCAGTTTTCATTCCAATTCCAAAGAAAGGCAATGCCAAAGAATGCTCAAACTACTGCACAATTGCACTAATCTCACACGCTAGTAAAGTAATGCTCAAAATTCTCCAAGCCAGGCTTCAGCAATGCATGAACCATGAACTCCCTGATGTTCAAGCTGGTTTTAGAAGAAGCAGAGGAACCAGAGATCAAATTGCCAACATCCGCTGGATCATGGAAAAAGCAAGAGAGTTCCAGAAAAACATCTATTTCTGCTTTATTGCCTATGCCAAAGCCTTGGATTGTGTGGATCACAATAAACCTTGGAAAATTCCGAGAGAGATGGGAATACCAGACCACCTAAACTGCCTCTTGAGAAATCTGTATGCAAGTCAGGGAGCAACAGTTAGAACTGGACATGGAACAACGGACTGGTTCCAAGTAGGAAAAGGAGTACGTCAAGGCTATATGGTGTCATCCTGCTTATTTAACTTATATGCAGAGTACATCATGAGAAATGCTGGACTGGAAGAAACACAAGCTGGAATCAAGATTGCTGGGAGAAATATCAATAACCTCAGATATGCAGATGACACCACCCTTATGGCAGAAAGTGAAGAGGAACTAAAAAGCCTCTTGATGAAAGTGAAAGAGGAGAGTAAAAAGTTGGCTTAAAGCTCAACATTCAGAAAACGAAGATCATGGCATCTGGTCCCATCACTTCATGGGAAATAGATGGGGAAACAGTGGAAACAGTGTCAGACTTTATTTTTGGGGGCTCCGAAATCACTGCAGATGGTGACTGCAGCCATGATATTAAAAGACGCTTACTCCTTTGAAGAAAAGTTATGAGCAACCTAGAGAGCATATACAAAAGCAGAGACATTACTTTGCCGACTAAGGTTCGTCTAGTCAAGGCTATGGTTTTTCTTGTGGTCATGTATGGATGTGAGAGTTGGACTGTGAAGAAGGCTGAGCGCTGAAGAATTGATGCTTTTGAACTGTGATGTTGGAGAAGATTCTTGAGAGTCCCTTGGACTGCAAGGAGATCCAACCAGTCCATTCTGAAGGAGTTCAACCCTGGGTTTTCTTTGGAAGGAATGATGCTAAAGCTGAAACTCCAGTACTTTGGCCACCTCATGTGAAAAGTTGACTCATTGGAAAAGACCCTGATGCTGGGAGGGATTGGGGGCAGGAGGGGAAGGGGACGACAGAGGATGAGATGGCTGGATGGCATCAAGGACTCGATGGACATGAGTCTGAGTGAACTCTGGGAGATGGTGAAGAACAGGGAGGCCTGGTGGGCTGCGATTCATGGGGTCGCAAAGAGTCGGACACGACTGAGTGACTGAATTGAACTGAACTGAACTGATCTTCTTTATCCATTCACCTGTGAGTGGACATTTAGACTATTTCTGTGTCTTGGCAACTGTAAATAATGTTCCTATGCTGCTATGAACATGGGAGTGCATTTTTTTTTTCAAATTAGAGTTTTCTCCAGATATATGCCCATGAATAGGATCACTGGATCATAAGGTAACTCTATTTTTAGTATTTCAGGAGCCTCCATGCTGTTCTCCATGTTGTCTGGACAATTTATATTCCCACCAAGAATGTAGAAAGGTTCCTTTTTCTCCACACTCCCTCCAGTATTTGTTATTTGTAGACTGATGTTGGGAATTGTGATGTGATACCTCATTATAATTTTGATCTGCATTTCTCTAAGAATTAATGATATTGAGTGTTCTTTCCTGTGCCTGTTGGCCATGTGTGTCTTTTATGGAGATATGTCTATTTAGGTCTTCTGCCCATATTTTGATTGAGTTTTTTTAAAAATATTAACCTGTTTATATATTTTGGAAATTAATCCCTTGTCATCATGTCTTAATCCATCAGCTTAGAAGGATCTAGATGTGAAACATAATGTTCTTTTCACTGTTTCTGTTTCATAATGGATGTTTATTAAAAAGAGAGATACCAGACCTCTTAGTATTGCATCATTATTTTTACTTGCTGAGAACTGAAGATATGTGATTATTGCTTCATAAACTGAGATTATGCTGCCTTGTTCCTTAGGAAACAGAACTAAAAGATCGGAGCATTTTGTCAATACAAGATGGTGTAGAGTGGGATGTGATAGGGAGCTTTACTGTGCTGCTTGGTGATTAATGGATTATTGGCCATGAAAGTAGCAACTTTCATTCTGTAAATGGGAAATGATCTATGTTTCCTAACAAATGAATAAAACATATTCAGCTTTGTCTGTGCAGATTAATTTGCTTTTAATTAGATAACTGATTAGTGAGAATTCTAAAGGAAATCCGTCCTGAATATTCATTGGAAGGACTAATGCTAAAGCTGAAGCTCCAATATTTTAACCACCTGATGCGAAGAACTGTCTCATTGGAAAAGACCCTGATTCTGGGAAAGGTTGAAAGCAGGAAGAGAAGGGAACAACAGTGGATGAGATGGTTGGATGGCATCACCGACTTGATGAACATGAGTTTGAACAAACTTTGGGAGTTTGTGATGGACAGGGAAGCCTGGTGTGCTTGGACAGGGAAGTCCATGGGGTCACAAAGAGTCGGATGCAATTGAGTGACTGAACTGAGCAGAGAGGACTTGATCAGAATGTTTTCTTCATATACTGTACACAGGAGTAAAGATTTACAAAGGTCTTTGGGAGAAATTCACTCTAATTTCTCATTAAACCCCAATAAAGTTGAAACTATATCTGATCAACTTTGTAAAGTGCCTCTTTTTCTATTTTTAATGACTGCTTGTTTCTTGTTATGGGTTGAATTGTGCCCTGTCCCCCCAAAAGTCATAGTGTGAAGTCATAAATTCTGATACCTCATAATAGGACCTTGATGGAAAACAGGGTCTTTACAGATGTGAATCAAGTTACAGGGAGAGAATTACTATCAAAGGAGGGGGTCCCACCTTTCCAGAAATGAGAGACTATAGTAAACTATCTATGCCCATTGTCTACCAAGCTTCTTCTGTCCACAGGGAACCTTCCAGGTATCCTGTGCCCACTTATGAGCACCTTTCATCATTGGTCTATCCAGAAGATGAGACTGTAAGCTTGCAACTATAGACTTTGTGGTTTATAGTCTCTGGGCTATGGATATGGTACTTTTGTCACTTTTAGGGATGGACAGGGCTTCCTTGACATTCCTACTGTTTTTCCAGGAGAGATCAGTTCACCTTATTCCCAACCAGTGTGTGTTCAGTTCAGTTCCGTCACACAATCGTGTCCGACTCTTTGCGACCCCATGGACGCCAGGCCTCCCTGTTCATCATCCACTCCCAGACTTTATTCAAACTCATGTCCATTGAGTTGGTGATGCCATCCAACCATCTCTTCCTCTGTCGTCCCCTTCTCCTGCCTTCAATCTTTCTCAGCATCAGGGTCTTTTCAAATGAGTCAGCTCTTCAGATCAGGTGGCCAAAGTATTGGAGTTTCAGCTTCAACATCAGTCCTTCCAATGACTATACAAGACTGACTTCCTTTAGGATGGATTGGTTGGATCTCCTTGCAGCCCAAGGGACTCTCAAAAGTCTTCTCCAACTGCTTAAAAGCATCAGTTCTTCAGTGCTCAGCCTTCTTTACGGTCCAACTCTCACATCCATACGTGACTACTGGAAAAACCATAGATTTGACTAGATGTTCGTTTGTTAGCAAAGTAATGTCTCTGCTTTTTAATATGCTATCTAGGTTGGTCATAACTTTTCTTCCAAGGAGCAAGTGTCTTTTAATTTCATGGCTGTAGTCACCATCTGCAGTGATTTTAGAGCCCCCCAAAACAAAGTATCACTGTTTCCACTGTTTCCCCATCTATTTGCCAGGAAGTGATGGGACCAGATGCCATGATCTTCGTTTTCTGAATGTTGAGTTTTAAGCCAGCTTTTTAACTCTCCTCTTTCACTTTGATCAAGAGGCTCCTTAATTATTCTTCGCTTTCTGCCATAAGGGTGATGTCATCTGCATATCTAAGGTTATTGATATTTCTCCCAGCAATCTTGATTCCCCCTTGTGCTTCATCCAGCCCAGCGTTTCTCATGATATCCTCTGCAAACGTACCCTGATGGAAAGGGAGGCCTGGCATCCCTAGGGTCCATGGGGTCACAAAGAGTTGGACACGACTGAGTGACTGAACTGAACTGAATTCTGCATATAAGTTAAATAAGCAGGGTGACAATATACAGCCTTGATGTACTCCTTTCCTGATTTGGAACCAGTCTGTTATTCCATGTCCAGTTCTAACTGCTGCTTCCTGACCTGCATACAGATTTCTCAAGAGGCAGGTCAGGTGGTCTGGTATTCCCATCTCTTTCAGAATTTTCCAGTTTGTTGTGATTCACACAATCAAAGGCTTTGACATAGTCAATAAAGCAGAAATAGATGTTTTTATGGAATTCTCTTTCTTTTTGATGATCCAGAGGATGTTGGCAATTTGATTTCTGGTTCCTCTGCCTTTGCTAAATCCAGCTTGAGCATCTGGAGTTTCACAGTTCATGTATTGCTGAAGCCTGGCTTGGAGAATTTTGAGCATTACTTTACTAGCATGTGAGATGAGTGCAACTGTGCGGTAGTTTGAGCATTCTTTGACATTGTCTTTCTTAGGGACTGGAATGAAAACTGACCTTTTCCAGTCCTGTGGCCACTGCTGAGTGTGTGTTCAGAGGTCTACAAGTCAGCATGACACACTTCCAAGATCTTGAAGAACTAATTTCTTAAAAGTTTATTACTAAGAAAATTTCAGTTCTGCTAGCTCAGGAACTGCTTATCAATTTCCAAGATATTAGACCTTCAAAATCCACCTTTTATCACTAACTAGAGCTTTTTAATTCACCAGTAATCCAAGCTAAGCAACTAGAAATCTGCAAATTAATTCTTATGAAATACTCTCTCTCCCTCTCTCCCCCACCACAGAATTTTCCCTCTTACTTCTATCCCCCATTTCTTCCTCTCCCTTCTCAGAACACAATTTATTTCACCCACTTTCTGAATCATCTCTTTCTAAGATGTGATAAAAGGATAGCAAAATTCCAACCTGCTTTATGGTAATTTGCTTAAATTAGCATAAAAGTGAGAATTAGGCTTCTACTTAGGTATTTCCGTGGTTTCTGTGTGTCCTTAGTTTTATTTGGCTTCAACACACAGTGATCCTGCTTCCTCTAAGGAATACCCTGTAGCTACAAGGCCTAGAGTTTCTAGAGAATTCACAAGCCAGGTGACCCAGATACTGAAATCATTGTTATAGTTGGATTTAATTATCTGTCTTTTCTCTCTGTTTTCCTCTCTTGGTCTCTATCCAAACTTGGAGCCCGAAGCAAGATATTTTTTACAAGTCCCCCAAATAATTAGCTTTTCCTCATCCCTGGTGAGGTAAAGCAATGAGGACAACTTAAGGAATATGCTGAGGAAAGATCTTTCTTTTGCACTTGCTCTTCCACTTGAGACCTAAATGTTATCTCAGAGAAGCAGAATCCAAATTCAACCTAAGTCATCCAGAAATATATTTCAGGCTTCTAACAGAGTCAGAGTTTGGGAGAACGTGAGGATGTATTTGGTACTAATAATTCAGATTTGGGGCTTTCCTGGTGACTCATCAGGTAAAGAACCTGTCTGCACTGCAGGAGACCTGGGTTCCATCCCTGGACTGGGACGATCTCCTGGAGAAGGGAATGGCTACCAGTCATCTTGCCTGGAGAATGAGTAAATAGAACAAATGAGTGAGTTCAAACTTTACTCACGGGCTCTATTGTTTATGTATCTATATATCAAAGCTTTCTCAAAGCTTATGAAATACTTATTCAGAGTAAGAAACTCATGAAAGGAAATGAAATGAATAGAGTGAATGAGTAAATTAATGATAAGTGAAAAAAATAGAATTTGGAATAAAATAAACCTGAATTTAAAGCTTAATTCTTTTACTTATAAGATGCAGCCTTATATAATTTGTTAAATTTTGTTTGTATCTGCTTCTATACCTGGAAAATGTGAGTGATAATGGCATATATTTCTTAGGAGAATTAAATTACTTTGTAAATGTAAAATTGCTGGCAAGTGGTTTCTTTTTTGTTGATTTGTTTGTTTAATACACTTTGAATCAACTTTCTTTCCTTTCCATCTAATCTCTATGCTAATCCATATCCCTTTTTAAAAATCTCTTTTTACTCAGAAATACTTTTTGGATTAATTTTTTTCAACATCTTAGTATTTATTTCTATGCTTTCTCCTCTGTGAGCTTGCTTCTGATTATTAGTAGTCCTGAACTTGTCTCTTTTATAACTTTTGCATGCTCATAATCTATGTCATGTAAATCAGAAATTAAAATAATTTTCAGATTCAACACAAAAAAACATGTGAAGTTGATGAATATATTTGAACTAAGGAGATCTTGTCAGAAAAAAGCTAGAAGGATTTCATGAGTACCATTATTTGAGATGGTTCTGAAGTTCAACTCTATGGAGTTTATTTGAATCAGAAGAAAAGGAAGATATTCAGGAAAGATTCGAGAATCTATAAAAGATTAGAGAATCAGATGGAAGATTTTTGTTTTTCTTTTAAGGACTATAGAACATTTTTGATATCACTGAAGCCTAGGGTGGCATGAAGTTGTAGCAGTTGGTGGTGGTTTTTCTGGTTTGGTTCAATCATATACAAACTACAGTGTAATTAAAATTTATTTTCAATAGAACGGATAACAGGAACCAAAAATAGACCCTGAGCATTCCCCAAACCTGAAAGTGAAAGTGTTAGTCGCTCAGTAGTGTCTGGCTCTTTGCAACCCCATGGACTGTAGGGCTCCAGGCTCCTCTGTCCGTGGAATTCTTCAGGCAAGAACACTGGAGTGGGTTGCTGTTTTCCTTCTCCAGAGAATCTTTCTGACCCAGGAGACCGAATTCAGGGTCTCTTGCATTGCAGGCAGATTATTTACCATTGGAGCCATTAGAAAATCATTCTTATATTTCTGACTATGTCCTTCTAATATTTCTTCACTTTTTAACTTGCCTCAAAACTTTTACTCCTGATCCTCCCCACATCCCTTATCTATCTTCCTTGTTACTGAGACAGTACACAGTTAAGAGTGTAGACTCAGATAAAGCTGTGATGTGTGTAGTCTCTGTTCATCTGTGTGCTAAATAACATTTCTTATTCACCAGGCGAATAGCTTAGAACAGTGTCTGACCTGTATAAAATGCTTATTAAGTGTTATTCACTTGTGACCCCATGGACTACCTCCTAGAAAGCCATTATTCACTAGTGTTATTTCATTAAGAGAGAAAATTGAGATTCTGCATTGTGTTAAAAAGTTAATTAGACTATCAAATCTATTTTACCTGCCTTTTAATTTAAGAACCAAAAATGCTTTCCTGTATATTTCTAGTTTCAAAGAACTCTCCAGGGCTTTCCCACTACTTACAGGACTTAAGCATAATTATTTCAGTGATGTCATAGTTAAAATGTTAATAATCAAAAGTATGTTGACTGAAAACTCACATCCTACAGAAATTGGCAAATATAGTTTACAACTTTAAGTGAAAGAAAGTGAAAGTGAAGTCGTTCAGTTGTGTCCAACTCTTTGGGACCCCATGGACTGCCTACCAGGTTCCTCCATCCATGGGATTTTCCAGGCAAGAATACTGGAATGGGTTGCCATCTCCTTCTCCAGGGGGTCTTCCCAACCCAGGGATTAAACCCAGGTCTCCCACATCATAGGCAGATGCTTTACCATCTGAGCCACCAGGAAAGTACTAATACATCCTAACAAATGTGTCTTCCTATATGAGACAGATTTATAGTCTCATGTTTCAAAGCCAGGAGTTTTTAAAACTATTCAAATAAACATTTCAAAATTATAGGAAATTAATTTGTGATTTTTGGTAAATAATACACAAGCTTCATTATTATGATCAGGTTTAGAGTGTATGTAAATTTAGTTTACATTTCAGTTCAGTTGGGTCACTCAGTCGTGTCCAACTCTTTGAGACCCTATAGACTGCAGCACACCAGGCTTCCCTGTCCATCGCCAGCTCCCAGAGCTTGTTCAAACTCATGTCCATCGAGTCAGAGATGCCATTAGCAGTATTTATTTGTGAATATTTTAAACATTCTTTCTTATATGTGTAAACAAGATGATTGTTTTTCCCAGATGGTGCTTTACCTTTGTAAAACATTTGTATCAAAAATCTCATATTTTTTTTCAAATGCAGTTGTAGTTTAAATCTTGAAACTTTAAATATAACTTGATCCAGATGACTGAAAGATACTGAGACTTCCACAGGTTCCATATTATCAATGTTGCTAAAACTAACAAATACTAAATTAACAAAAAGAATATAGTACAGAGACAAATAACTGCATTTTTCTAATGAAAGCATTGTTTGCTAACACTTTGATGCCTGACAACAGTTGATTTGCAAGTATTGTTGAATGCCTTAATAACCATCTGTAATGGTTAACCTTAGTGTTTCCACTTGGCTAGGATATGGTGTCCAGTTGTTTGCCAAACACCAACCCAGATGTTTCTGTATAATGTATAAATGTATAAATTTTGTATAATGTATAAATGTAGGTTTTGAGTAAAGCAGATTACCTTTCATAACATGGGTGGGCCTCTGCCAGTGAGTTGGAGGCCTCAAGAGAAAAGACCAAAGTTTATTTAGAAGAAATTATCAAGGTTGCTTCATAGAAACCCTGTCTGAGTTTCCACCCTGCTGTGCTATAGGTGGAAGCTTGAAGCTGCTGTGCTCTGCTTTTGTTTTGCCCACAGTGCTCAATTCAAACAAAAACAAACAAAAACAACAACAGAACAACATAGAGTTGAATATGAAACTGAATTCCTTTCCTGGCCCCTTAAGAATTTTTTTCCAGATTATATCCATCTTTAAAATTTTTCAAGATGGAGATTTGAAAACTAAGTTTTGGAAACACCTCCACTTGCCTCTACCAGTTAAATGATCCATCCAACACCCGGGGATTGATCTTCCCTTCAAATACAAGGTGAAACCTATCACTGCCTTCTGCCCTGTTAGTCACACACTGCTCAATGTGGCACCAAGGGGAACTGTGGCCATTAAAAAGTCCACTTTTTATATCCATAAAAAGTGATGGTGGTAAGTCAACTGGGGTGTCCTTTCAACTGGAACATGTATTCTATTTTGAAGCCATCAAGCTTAATAAGATTCAAAAGATGCTTGTTCTCTTAAAAAATTTTTTTAAATGAAGATAGGTGATAAAACTTGATTTGAATGAACCTCTGAAAGAGGGAAGTTATATTAGCATTACTTTATTTCTTTTTAAGATGTTTTGTTACTTTTCAATGGGTAAATCCAAGTGTAAAAAATCAGAGAGAGGTCTGTAAGCAGAACCCTTTAGAAGTCAGCTACCCTGGCCTTTTCACGTCAATTAAAAGTTATGGATGATGCAGTTCTGAAGATGTAAACTGGGTCAATATGAAGCAGGAAAAAGCTGTAGTCATACAAGAGGAGTACCAGTACTAAGAAGAATTTTGACAATGAAGCAGAATGCCCTCTGGAAAAGCAAGTGGTTTATCTCAAGTTCTTTACCCAGAAATGGTCTTTCAGCCCATACCTAGCAATAGTGCTTAATAGGCAGATCACCCTCTGGTAAGAAAGTTTGGAAAGTAAGCTGTTAGTGAAGGGATTTCCCTGGTGGTCCAGTGATTAAGACTACTTTTCCACTGCAGGGGGCCAGGGTTCCACCCCTGGTCAGGGAAATAAGATCCCATATGCTTCCTGACAAGGCCAAAAAAATTATTTTTTAAAAAAGAAATAAGATGAATAAAAATTGGAAACAAAGAAAAAACTTTATAAAAATTTTAAAAACATCTTAGTTGTTAAGAAGAGCCTTTGGTGAAGGGGCAATGCAAAGATTCTTTAGGTCTAGAAAAGACAATTATGAGGATGCAGAGAAAAAGTGAACAGGACGGGAAAAAGGTATAGGATGGAGCACATAGATTTTCATTCTTTCTACTACTGCCTAGTAGAGGAAAGGTATTCAAAAATGTCTGAAAACACATTGTAAAAGAGACTGTCATTTTTGATACTTAGAAAAACCATCACTATTTAAGTCATTCAGATCATAAGCTACTTATGACTAGTGGGTACTCTAAAATGGGTTCTATTCTATGTAATGTTGGTATTCCTCTATTTCTCATTAAAAAGTTTTCCAATTTTGCATTTTCCCTCTGATTTATCCAGAGAGTGATTTTTTTTCTTCTCTTAAACATTTGCCTGTGCATACAAAGTACAGAGTATTTTATTAGTTCCAGGATGTACTTCTGAACTATTAAAGCTACTCTAGTTTGTTTTGCCTTTTCCGACTTTCAGAGGGACACATTTATTAGCATTTATGAGTTAATAATTAGCACTTGTACAATGTACACAAATAACTCTAATGAAAAGTGTTAACCTATTAGGAATGGGTTGAGGGGATGTTAATTGGAATTGACTTATTCCTGAGTCATTTTCATTTTAATTCCCAAACACAGAGAGCTGGCCTGGAAAAGCAAGAACATATGCATATTAGAACATCTCTCTTTTTTTTTTTTTAAAGCAGAAACCAACTAGAAATATATAAACATTATCCATCCCAAAGAAGTTAAAGGCTGGCACAATAAAGAATCCCATGTGTTGAGAGTGACACATACATCTTT
Source organism: Oryx dammah (assembly GCF_014754425.2). Taxonomy (NCBI): domain Eukaryota; kingdom Metazoa; phylum Chordata; class Mammalia; order Artiodactyla; family Bovidae; genus Oryx; species Oryx dammah. The sequence goes on along the minus strand of NW_024070186.1, from coordinate 150,986,222 downwards.
AACAAATTTAATAGGTATCCATTCATAAAGCATAGCTTATTTTACTTCTGTGAATCAGAGTGATGGTTTAAGTATTGCACAAGGGCACTTCATGTGATGCATGGTGCAGTTTGGATTCTGCATGGGAGAGATAATCATAAAACAAAGTAACTAAGTGCTCTGAAGCAGCGTGCTTTGGAATAAAGCAACTTAATTTTCGGGTAGTTAGGGAGCTTTCTTTTCAATGACAGCTGTGAATGCTATTTTCCTTAGTTCAATCAAATAAAATGTTAGATTCAAAAGAAGACAAATGGGAACACGCCAGATTTTGAAAAGTCCTTTTTCTTCTTTTTCTTTCTTTTTTACCCATTAATCTAAGTATAGATTGCACAGGATTTTTTCTTTCTTAGGCTAGAAAGTCAAATATACTTTAAATGTATAAAGACGAGGGATGCATGGAATTCTCTCTTGGACACTATCCAATGCAAATATTCTTAGGAGAAGTAAATAAGGCTTTATCAGGCATTTATATCTTAGTGTAGGTAAGCTTAGTAGCTTCATTTATGAGACAGGTTAAAGTTGAATTTGCTTTTATCTTTGCAGTGTTTGAATCTTGACTTGGTATACGGAGATCAAGGTCTAAACTTCAATCTTTTTCAGGCACTGAGTTGTTAAAGGAAAGTTATTAAACCTCTCTAGGACAATGTCTGTTTGTTTGTTTGTTTTTTTAATGTGTAGGTTGATCAGAGGATGGTAAAGACTCATGTAGCTCTAATACTTCAAGTTAGTTGTTGCAGGAAATGTTAACTTTCCCTGGAACTTTACTACAAGGCAGATGTATCAGACAGTACATGAAGATGTTCAAGTCTAGCACACACTTTATTCAAGGTCTCTCTCAAAGAGTTATATTTATTGTTTCTTAAAAGAATATCATCTAAGGAAAGGTTTTAAGCTTCCATTCTTTTTAATACAGTTTATTGGCCTGAACACCAAGGATGGCTGTCTCTCTCCCTTAATTCTGATCATGAACTCAGATATGAGAAAGTCAAGGGTATCACAGAAAAGGTAGGATAAAAATTTTGCCAATGAATTGGTTTAATTAAGCCAAATTAATGGATATCAAGAATTTCATGGATTTTTACTGAAGCATAAAGTGTTCTGCTAATTTCAAGTGTACAGAAAAAGTGATTCAGTTATGCATACATGTGTATGTAAACATATTTTTCATATTCTTCAAAAATTATATGAATTAGAAATAGAAAAAATTTCCAACTGATAGATTGGTAAGACCATTGAATATAGTTAGTATTTGGAGAAATCCTTATCATATGTTTTTAAAGAAGACATGAAACGATTTTGAACAATAACCTACTGGAAGTGAAGGAAAATGTATGTAAGATTACCTGGTAGGGACAGGACATAACTGCACACATGGATAAGAAGTGGGAGAGGCTATTTGGAGATGTGATGACCGATAATTTTGGAAGTCAAGTCACATCAACTTCCAGGGGAAAGAAACTGAGTAATTTCTTTCTATCAGCATGATTAAAGAATAATTAAGTATGTGAAGACGTGATACATTTAAGCAATAATTTAGAGAGGTATGCCTGTATGAAATGGTGAGCAAGGAGGAGGAACCATCTTTCTTCACAGTGATGCATCCAGGTCTAAGAGTATATATACACACTCGAAGTCCAGGTCATGACATTGAAGCTCAGAGAGTGTCCTCCATGTAACTCAGCTGATCTCACATCTCCTGTCAACATGTCCTACAAATGCTGTTCTGAAAACTTCTCCTCCCACTCCCTTGGGGTCCACCTGCACTACCCAGGCTCCTCCTGTGGTTCCTCCTTCCCCAGCAACCTGGTCTACAGGACTGACCTCTGTTCTCCCAGGATCTGCCGGCCCACCCGTGTGGTGTTCAAGCCCTGTCAGGCGTCCTTCTACTGCCCAAGGACCTCCATGCTCTGCAGTCCCTTCCAGATAACTTATTCTGGTTCTCCTGGATGTGGGTGGCTTATGGATCTAGAAGCTGCTACTCTCTGGACTGTGGATCCAGAGTCTTCAGACTGCTGGGTTATGGAATTCATGGCTTCCCTTCCCTGAGGTGTGGATCCAGGTTCTACCACCCAGCCTACTTGGCTTCTAGGAGCTGCCAGTCTTCTTGCTATAGGCCAATCTGTAGATCAAACTTCCGTAGATCAACTTGTTGAATTTCCAGAACTTCTGAGCAAAACGTTTCAGTCTCTACTTACAGCTATCTTAGCCTCTTTCATAAATATTAGCTAACCCCTTTCACCATCAGCATCTCATCGTTTCTCTAGTGTCAAACACTGACTGACTAATCCTTTCAGTGAAATTAATAACCAAAATATTGAGTTCAAATCTGTAATTTTGTTGAAACAATTGATTCAGAATTACATAAACTTTTCTTACAAAATGCATGGAAATCCAGCTTTGGTTCACCTAATAAATTCATTCACTCTTGCATCTGATGTTTTCACTGTTCTGTTTTGGTTTTAAGTTTGATTTATAATCTATCTTTGGGGCTCCAGACCCTCAAAGTCTTTTCCCTAGGAATGGATTTGTATTTCCCCAGGAAATGGTATCAGGCCTGCTATATGGGAAATTCTTTGTGTATTCCACTGCCTAAGGGCTAATAAGTGTGTAAGTCTTCCACCATCAAATCTGGTAGGGCTTTTTTTTTTTTTTTAATTGAAAGTGTGCTCATAGTGGAGTGAATATTCTCATTGTGCTTTCAAGGAGGACACCTTGTGCAGACATACATATTTGATTCTGATTTTACATTTTCAAATCAGAACTCGTTTAGAGTTTGTCCAGAAGATGTCACTTATGGTGATGAAATATTTATAAAATATATTATATCAAATATTTGTATAAATCTGATGCATTGGTTTGAAAGAGAGAAAAGATAAAGTACCATGGGTTGAAGGACATTATGTGCATGAGTGCTAAGTCGCTTCAGTCATGTCTGACTCTTTGCAACCCCATGGACTGTAGCCCCCCAGGCTCCTCTGTCCATGGGATTCTCCAGGCAAGATTACTGGAGTTGGTTGCCATTATGATTGTCTTTAAATAAATAGGGAATGGATTATTAAGTGTGTTTGTGTGAAAGAGAGAGGGAGGGAGGTCGACTCAGATTTGAGACAGGGTACACTTTGAGTTTATTTTAATTTGAGCAAGTTGTTTGTCTCAGAGCTAAATGTAGGGTCAGAATTCAATTAAAATTGTTCATAATACATTTAGTAATAACTCTTCATGAGTGGGAAAATAACCATCATTACCATTTGCTCCAATCATGTGTTATGAGTGTTTATTAATTTGTCTTCCTTCTTCCTTGGACTTTTTCTAAGTGAATTGGGAAAAGAGGGCCTCTTTCTTCCTGTACTGGAAATAATCATGGCTAACCAAAGGAATTTAGGAACCATGTCATCTGTTCAGGGAAATCTTCTCAAGAGACAGAAAATTAAAAAAAAAAGAAAAGAAAAGAAAGAAAAACACACAAAGAAGTGGGACACAAAAGTTTCTGCCAATTCAGGAGCCTCTGTTCCCAGCATCCTTTAAGCCAGATTTAGTTGTCTTTTATGCACCTTGATTATATTGGCCAATAAAGTCTTCTTTTGATTTAAACTAATTAAAATAAAATGAGATTTCTGTTACTCACATCCAAAGAGTTATAATTAACAGTAATGTGTCATCTAGGTGCAGAGTTACTCATTGACTTTTGTATAAACAGGAATTTAAATTTTTTATTAGCAAGACAAAAAGACCCTGTGAGTCTGAATTTTTGGCACTGGCATTGAGAAATAATTCTTCTTCAAGTAATGTGGAATGAGTAACATGTGGGCTAAAGACACCACTGGGAAACAAATTCAAAGGGAAAACAGTCATGTGGTTCATGAGAAGGCCTTAGGAACACATTCAACAAACCTAATTGAACTAGAAGCTTCTAACCTCAATCATGAGAACCCCATAAACAGTATGAAAAGGCGAAAAGATAGGACACTGAAAGATGAACTCCCATGTTGGCAGGTGCCCAATATACTACTGGAGAAGAGCAGAGGAAAAACTCCAGAAAGAATGAAGAGAAAGCCAAAGTGAACAATAACCAGTTGTGTATTTGACTGGTGATGGAAGTAAGGTCTGATGCTATAAAGAATAATACTAAATAGGAACCAGGAATGTTAGGTCCGTGAATCATTGTAAATTGGAAGTAGTCAAACAGGAGATGGCAAGAGTGAACACTGACATTTTAGGAATCAGTGAACTAAAACGGACTGGAATGGGAGAATTTAACTCAGATGACCATTATATCTACTACTGTGGGAAAGAATTCCTTAGAAGAAATGGAGTAGCCCTCATAGTCAACAAAACTGTCCAAAATGCAGTACTTGGGAGGAATCTCAAACATGGCAGAATGATCTCTGTCCATTTCTGAGGCAAGACGTTTAATATCACAGTAATCAAAATCTATGCCTCAACCAGTAACACAGAAGAAGCTGAAGTTGAACTGTTCTGTGAAGACCTACAAGACCTTCTACAACTAAGACCCCCCCAAAAAGTGTCCTTTTCATCATAGGGGACTGCAAAAGTAAGAAGTGATGAGATACCTGGAGTAACAGGCAAAGTTGGCCTTGGAGTACAAAATGAAGCAGGTCAAAGGCTAACAGAGTTTTGCCAAGAGAATGCACTAGTCATAGCAAAATCCCTCTTCAAACAACACAAGAGAAGGCTTTACACATGGACATCACCAGATGGTCAATACTGAAATCAGATTGATTACATTCTTTGCAGCCAAAGTTGGACAAGCTCTACAGAGTCAGCAAAAACAAGACCAGGAACTGACTGAGGCTCAGATCATGAACTCTTTATTGTCAAATTCAGACTCAAATTGAAGAAGTAGGGAAAACCACTAGACCATTCAAATCTCTTATGTTTATAGTGACAAATAGATCAAGAGATTAGATCTAATAGACGGAGTGCTTCAAGAACTATAGATGGAGCTTTGTGACCTTGTACAGGAGGCTGTAATCAAGATCATCCCCAAGAAACATGCAAAAAGGCAAAATGGTTGTCTGAGGAGGTCTTACAAATAGCTGAGAAAAGAAGAGAAGCTAAAGGCAAAGAAGTAAAGGAAAGACATACCCATTAAGTGCAGAGTTACAAAGAATAGCACAGAGAGATAAGAAAGCCTTCCTCAGTGGTCAATGCAAAGAAAGAGAGGAAAACAATAGAACAGGAAAGACTAGAGATCTCTTCAAGAAAATTAGAGATACCAAGGGAACATTTCGTGAAAAGATGGGCTCAATAAAAGACAGAAACAGTATGGACCTTAGAGAAGCAGAAGATATTAAGAAGAGGTGGCAAGGATATACAGAAGAATTATAAAAAGATAACTCCATGACCCAGATAATCACAATGGTGTGATCACTCACCTAGAGCCAGACAGCCTGGAATGCAAAGTCAAGTGGGCCTTAGGAAGAATCACTACAAACAAAGCTAGTGGATGTGATGGAATTCCTCTTGAGCTATTTCAAATCCTAAAAGATGTTCAAGTGCTGAAGTCAATATGCCAGAAAATTTGAAAACTCAGCAGTGGCCACAGGACTGGAAAACGTCAGTTTTCATTCCAATCCCAAGGAAAGGCAATGTAAAAGAATGCTCAAACTACCACACAATTGCACTCACCTCACAAGCTAGTAAAGTAATGTGCAAAATTCTCCAAGCCAAGCTTCAACAATATGTGAACCATGAACTTCCAGATGTTCAAGCTGGATTTTGAAAAGCCAGAGGAACCAGAGATCAAATTGTCAACATCCATTGGATCATAGAAAAAGCAAGATAATTTCAGAAAACCATCTATTTCTGCTTTATTGACTATGCCAAAGCCTTTCACTGTGTGTATCATGACAAACTGTGGAAAATTCTTGAAGAGATGGGAATACCATACCACCTGACCTGCTTCCTGAGAAATCTGTATGCAGGTCAGGAATCAACAGTTCGAACCAGACATGGAACAACAGACTGGTTCCAAATCAGGAAAGTACATCAAGGCTGTATATTGTCACTCTGCTTATTTAACTTATATGCAGAGTACATCATTTAAAATGTCGGGCTGTATTAAGCACAAGCTGGAGTCAAGATTGCCAGGAGAAATATAAATAACCTGCAATAACCTCAGATCTGCAGATGACACCACCCTTATGGCAGAAAGTGAATAAGAACTAAAGAGCCTCTTGATGAAAATGAAAAAGGAGCATGCAAAAGTTCACTTAAAACTCAACATTCAAAAAACTAGGATCATGGCATCTGGTCCCATCACTTCATGGCAAATAGATGGAGAGACAATGAAAACAGTGACAGACTTTATTTATTTATTTTGGTTTCCAAAATCACTGCATATGGTGATTGCAGCCATGGAATTAAAAGATGCTTGCTCCTTGGAAGAAAAGCTATGACCAACCTACATAGCATATTAAAAAGCAGAGACATTCCTTTGCCAACAAAGGCCCATCTAATCAAGGCTATGGTTTTACCAAGTAGTCATGTATGGATATGAGAGTTGGACCATAAAGAAACCCGAATGCCAAAGAATTGATGCTTTTGAACTGTGGTGTTGGAGAAGACTCTTGAGAGTCCCTTGGACTGCAAGGAGATCCAACCAGTCAATCCTAAAGAAAATCAGTCCTGAATATTCGTTGGAAAAACTGATGCTGAAACTGAAGCTCCAGTACTTTGACCACTTGATGTGAAAAACTGTCTCATTGGAAAAAACCCTGAAGCTGGGCAAGATTGAGAGTGGGAGGTGATGGGTACAACAGAAGACGAGGTGGTTGGGTAGTATCAGTGACTCGATGGACATGAGTTTGAGCAAGCTCCAGGCGTTTGTGATGGGCAGGGAAGCCTGGCGTGCCGCAGTACATGGGGTTGCAAAGAGTCGGACATGACTGAGTGAACTGAACTTAACCTCAAGCAAAGGAAGTCACCAAGCCCACATAGCAGTGGTGGGCAGAGAGAATTGTTTAAAACTCAGAACAGCCCAAGATGGAGGAAAGAGATATCCAGTGATATCTCCCCTGTAGGTCCAGGTAACACTGGGTGGGTGACTTGTTTGGATGATGGTGACAGAGTGTGTAAGACTGCAATCTATCAGTGGCTATAAAAAAAAGTTCAGAGTGACACGGGGCACATGCCTTTCCAGCTCACTCTTCTCATTCACAACTATCCCACCTCTAATGCTCTTTGATACACTGACATCAGGTCTCTGTTCTGAATTCAGCTCACTAAATATGTTTTGAGCTTTAACTTTGTGCTAGAGTTCTCCAGTGAAAAACGCACTAGAGAACTTAGAGAAGACTATGACATTTGCCTTCCAATAGTTAGTTCACATCTCATGAGAGAGAGAGATTGTCTCCCATTGTCTTAGTGGGAAGGGTGGATGTGAAGAGATCTTCAGGAAGAGCCAACTGCATAAGCAATGCCACGATTGCTTGAGAGAATATAATGTGAGGTTTAGGGAGGAAACCTGCAAGATTTTTTTTTTTTTAATTGATGTGTTAAATGGGGGCAGTGAGAAGAGATTACATAATAATTAAAAGTGTGATTGCCTAACCCTACTGGTCCAGGAATAGAGACAGAAGCAACTCTGATGCTTAAAAAGACCTGAACTTTGGGTCTGGGGTAATGAGATGTCAGTGATAAACCTTCACATTTAATATGGAGAAGTGATTGCGGGGTGGGGGGGGGCTCATGTTTTTTTTTGGGTTGCAAAAGCGATGTGTTTATTTATGTGACTGAGGACTCATTCAGTGGCAATTAGCAGTCTAATAAAATGCTAACATGTACAGGGCAGAGTTTAGGGATGCAGGCTGTAATTTGAGAGGAACTACACTCCAAGAGAATGTGAGTTACTGTTCAAGCTTAAAATACTTGGCATGACTACTCAGCAGGAAATCTTAGCTCTCACCATGGCTTATGTGTGGCTGCTCTGGGGATTCCCCTCCTGTCCCCTTAAGGATCTTCTGATCTCCTAATGTCTTGCTATGTTTGTTCCCATCCCATCAATCTGGTTTACAGAAGCGTCTCATTCTTATGGGTACACTCGTTTCAGGGTTGTGCAAACAATGGCCTCCTTCCATGTTGTACCCCAAATTCTCCACTTGCCCCACCCTAGCCCTGGCCCTGATTTGCAATAACTCTAATCTCCAATTATGCCCTGTGTTGAATGTCACAAGCATCCCACTTAAGCACTGCTGCCATTTATAGTTTTTACCAAGCTGATGATATTATGTCTAGGGACACAATAGTTACCCCTGTGTGTTGTGGGTTTTCTTTCCACCACCCAACCTAATTTCCCTTTATTTGTTTTTCTTAAGTTAATTTTTATTAGAGTATAGTTGATTTACAATGTTGTGTTAGTTTCTGCTGTTAGCTTCAGGAAGCAGAATGAGTTATATATACACATATTTGTCCATTAACAGAGGAACAGAGGAAGAGATAAAGAAGGTAACAAGCTGCTGCATGACCTCATTTTTTTCTGAAAAGACTACATGAGTTTCTATCATCAAATATGAACAGTCTCTTACTGGACACCTTTGCCCTGGATCAACTGTACTTATTCTAAGACATCCCCTATAACAGGACAAGCAGCATCTACCTAGAGAAAAGTCATCTTTGTCCATTAACTCTACCATTTGATTAATTCATTTGAAAGTTATTAAATCTTAGTGATGTTTTATTTTAAGGCTTATTTTTTGCAATGAAGTAGATCCATACAGCAAGTAGAAAATGACAGAGAAAAGCAAGATTGTGGAGATTTAACTCACGGGCACCAACATTGTCATTAATGTGTATATTCTGGTATGTCTTTTGAATACTCTGGGTTTTACAAAATATTCATTTTCCTGTGAAATATACACTATTTTCAACTTATAAGACTGTGGTTATATATAGGATACTATAGGTAGATTTGGGGTTTTCCCTCATAGCTCAGTTGGTAAAGAATCTGCCTGCAATGCAGGAGACCTGGGTTTGATTCCTGGGTTGAGATGATTCCCTGATGAAGGAAATGGCAACCCTCTGCAATATTCTTGCTTGGAAAATCCCATGGACAGAGGAGCCTGGAAGGCTACTGCCCATAGGGTCACAAGGGTAGGACAAGACTTAGTGACTAAACCACCACACCAGGTAGATTAGAGTTCTGAAATCTCCTCATTTCACTTTTTTTTAAATGATGTCATCAAAAGGAAAATAAAGTAAAACCATATGTTAAGAGTTGGGTTCTATTTGGGATTCTCCCACTAGCAAGATTTTGATTTTATACACATCACAACTTCTTTGAGTATCTTTCTTACATGTTAGATGAGATGGTCCTTGATGATTTGTGATCCCTAAGATTCCAACACCACTGACCTGTGCATGTGTGCCCAGTTGCTTCATTCGTGTGTGACTCTTTACGACCCTAGTGATTGCAACCTGTCAGGCTCCTCTGTCCATGGGATTTTCCAGGCAATAGTACTGGAACGAGTTGCCATGCCCTCCTCCAGGGGATCTCCCTCACTCAGGGACTGAATCTACATCTCTTCACCTCTTGTACTGTAGGAGGATTCTTTATTCACTGAGCCACCTGGGAATCCCATTACTGACCTATCCATATATTATATGATAATAATACTAGGTTAATAGTAGCATGCGAAAGATGGGCTGTTAATTCCTTCTGTAATAGTATAATTTTTTCTCTGTGGACTGGGAAGAGAAAAACAGAAGAAAAATGTTTAAAAATATGATACAATATAAAATAATAGTGAATAATAAAAAATAATAATGTAAACAAATTTCCATATGTTTAAACATTTTCCTTCTGTGTTGAGAGAATTTTTTAAAAAAGTAGAGTTATGATCTTTATGCAAATAAAACAAAACATACTGAGTATTTTATTTAACTCATTAATGAATAAGGGGATCACTGTTAAGAAGTCACAACTGTCTTAAAAGAGAACTCGAAGAACACACTTACATAGGCTGTCAGAGCCTATGAAATGAATTTACAAAGAGAGATGGGAAGCATTCACTGTACAAAGAGGGAAAAGTCAATGGACCTCCAGCAGACAAATCATTTTTATTTCAATGAACAAGAACCATCTGCATTATTATCAATTTTCTACAATGTATAGAACTATATAAGAGAAGAAAAGCAATGGCAAGTAGAGATATCCTGAAGGGTGAACTAGATAAGCTACAGAGTAATTCATTCCAATGCCCCTTATTTCAAAGTCTAGGAAATTTTTTCTGACAACAGAATGTGGGATCAGTAATATTCATTGTAAAACAGTAATACATGATCTGCAACTGTGTGAGCACCATTTTTTCTTTAATGTGGAAACTAAAAAGAAAAAGAAATTTCACTGTATCATGGAAGGATCTGGTCTATTTTATCAGTGTATGCTTTCCTAGGGTCACTGCATCTGCTTGTAATCTGGAGGAAAAGATTATTACATTTGGTACAATATTTTGACTTGATCTTTCTTCCTTCTCTGCTCCATCCCTCATGTCACCTCAATTGCTATGCCACTACTATGACTTTTGTGTGCATGCTAAGTCACTTCAGTTGTGTCCTACTCCTTGTGACTCTAGGGACTGTTGCCTGCCAGGCTCCTCTGTCCATGGGATTCTCCAGGCAAGAATATTGGAGTAGGTTGCCATACCCTTCTCCAGGAGATCTTCCCGACCCAGGGAATGAGTCTGTGCCCTGAATTGCAGGCAGATTCTTTAACACAGAGCCACTGGGGAAGTCCACTATGAACTTGACTTTTCTTTAAAAACCTCAGATTTGTCTCTTCAATAAATGGTTCTGGGAAAACTGGACAACTACGTGTAAAAGGTTGAAGTTAGAACACTTCCTAACACTGGACACAAAGATAAACTCAAAATGGATTAAAGATGTAAATGTAAGACCAGAAACTCTCTTAGAGGAAGCCAAAAACTGTTAGAGGAAAAATAGGTAGAACATTCTTTGACATTAAATCACAGCAAGATCCTTTATGACCCACCTTCTAGAGTAATGGAAACAAAATAAAAAATAAACAAGTAGGACCTAGTTAGAAGCTTTTACACAGCAGAGGAAACTATAAACAAGGTAAAAAGACAACACTCAGAATGGGAGAAAATAATAGTAAATGAAAACATTGACCCAAAAGATTAATCTTCAAAATATATAAACAGCTCATGCAACTGACCAGAAAAAATACAAACAACCCCAATCAAAAAGTGGGTAGAAGACCCAAACATACATTTCTCCAAAGAAGACATACAGATGGCTAATAAACACATGAAAAGATGTTCAACATTGCTCATTATTAGAGAAATGCAAATCAAGACTTCAATGAGGTATCAACTCTTTCGGGTCAGAATGACCATCATCAACAAATCTACAAACAATAAATGCTCAAGAGGGTGTTGAGAGAAAGAAACGCTCTTGCACTGTTGGTGGGAATGTAAATTAATACAGCACTCTGAAGAAAAGTATGGAGGTTCTTCTGAAAACTAGGAATAAAACTAACATATGACCCAACAGTACCACTATTGGACATATACCCTGAGAAAACTTAAAAAGATACATGTACCCCAATGTTCATTACAGCATTATTACAATTTACCATAGCTAAGACATGAAAGCAACCTAGATATCCATCAACAGATAAATGGGTAAAGAAATTGTGGTGCATATATACAATGGAATATGACTTAGCCATAAAAGTGAACACATTTAAGTTAGTTCTAATGAAGTGGATAAACCTAGAACCTATTATACAGAGTTAAGCTAGTCAGAAAGAGAAAACCAAAAATCATATATTAACCCATATATATGGAATCTAGAAAGATGATACTGATTAACCTATTTGCAGGGCAGCAAAGGAGATCCAGACATAGAAAACAAACTTGTGGACCCACTGGGGAAAGGAGAGGGTGGGACGAATTGAGAGAGGAGCATGGAAACATATATATTAACATATGTAAAATAGACAGCCAGTGGGAATCTGCTCTATGACACAAGGAGCTCAAGCTGGTGCTCTGTGACAATTTAGAGGGGTGCAATGGGGTTGGGGTGGAAGGGAAGTTCAAGAGGGAGGGGACGTATGTATACCTAAGCTGGTTCACGTTGATCTATAGCAAAAACCAAGAAAACATTGTAGAGCAATTATCCTCCAATTAAAAATAAATTTAAAAAACCTCAGATGTAATTAAATCGAACATACTTAAATATAAAAAAGCTAAATGATGGCCCATATATCTGATTCATTACAAATGCCAATTTTTCTAACGTTGAAAAGTTAACCACTGATGAAACAGTTCTTCACCTGGATTGTGGCTATGGTTATGGAAGACCTAGACATAAGGTATGGGTTTCCCCAATGGCTCAGGTGGTAAAGAATCTGCCTGCAAAGCAGGAGATCTGTGTTTGATCCCTGGGTCAGGAAGACGCCCTGGAGGAGGGCATGGCAAGTCACTCCAGTATTCTTGCCTAGAGAATCCCATGGCCAGAGGCGTCTGCTCAAACTCATGGGGGCAAGAATATCTGAATTTCCAAATGAAGAGGGGAGAATTATTGTTTCTGTCCCTCTCTTCTCCATGGTAGAGATGAAAGAGACACAACATGAGTTTTTCTAAGTTTTTAGGTCCAGATAATATTTTAGTCAAAATTAATTTTAATCAAAACCTGTACATGCTGTCACTCAGTTGTGTCCAACTCTTTGAGACTGCATGGACTATAGCCTGCCAGGCTCCTCTGAAGATGGGATTCTCCAGGCAAGAATATTGGAGTGGATAGCCATTTCCTTCTCCAGGTATTCCTGACGCAGGGATCAAACCAGGGTCTCTTGCATTGCAGGTGGATTCCTTACCATCTTGAGCCACTAGGGAAGGAATGATTTATTGCTCTTATTTCAGGGAATTTCTGCAAAGGGATAATAACTAAATTTGCTTTTAATATACACCCTTTTTAGTACTTTACCAGCAAAATAACTCCAGTCATGTAATTGAAGAGGAAGCTGTTATTACACTTATAATCATAAAAAGAAGTGAATAGCTGCTGATTCTGTGTTTTTAACAGTTTACTCTTCCTGCTGGGCAAATGACCACAGAGGTTAATGTCTTGACTATAAAATTGATTCCAAGGGACTATACTTCCTGTGTCCCATGATATTGCAAGGTGAAATGGTGTCATTGATTGTTCATCTTCTCCAGCTTATAAACCAAATATGAAAAATGCTTTTGCTTCAACAATTTTAGGGTGATTTTTCACAGTCTATTATTGCACAAGGTAACACAGGAAAAACAAACAGTCAAACCACATTTAGCACATCCTCAGGAGCTGCAGACTTCATTCTGGGAGAGTGATGTGGAAATGTTCTCTTAATTGATTGTCAACACATGGGAAGCAATGCTTTGTACAGCAAGCCTGTCTTTACTGAAGTCACAAGATGGAATTCTACTCAGCAAGTTTTTCACTTTCAAATTCTAGACAAGTATGTGATGTGAATTCTAAAATGACTTGCTTTTCATTTTCTACCCAGTACCTTTTGGTGTGTGGGTTAGCACTTTGCCTGGGATAGCATCATCCTCTTTTCCATTTTAATCCTATTTTAGAAGGGTTCTTAAGTGCTAAAGAGCTGAGTAATAAAAGTTCGACACATCTATGTCATGCATTTGGTTCTCAGCATTTGTTAGCTTATTGTTAGCTATTGTGGCTTAAGAAACAAACAGTGCTGGTGGTGGTGATTTTAGTCACTAAGTCGTGTACATGGACTTGTACGTGTCCATGTACAAGTCACTAAGTTGTGTACTAGTCACTAAGTCATGCACATGTACACTAGTCACTACATGACTTTAGTCACTGAGTCATGTACATGTACACTAAGTCATGTACACGGACTATAACCCAGCAGGCTCCTCCATCCATGGGATCTGCCAGGCAAGAATATTGAAGTGGGTCGCTGTTTCCTTCTCCAGATCTTCCCAACCCATGGATTGAACTCGTGTCTCCTGCATTGGAAGGTGGATTCTTTACCAGTGAGCCACCTGGGAACCCTAACAAACAGAAGATAAGGCTAATGAAATATTTGAAGGCAGAGAGATTTTATCTAACCTTCTGGCTTTATAAAGTGTTTTATTAAAATAATTTGTACACATTGTTTAACATATCAATATGCTTTATTCTGCAAAGTGAAAACAGCAGTAGTTAATTCATTGAGCTATTATGAGGAGCAACTATGAGAATTACATAATTAGAATAGGAGGCTTTAAGTTTCAATTTTAAGAGAGGTATTGTGTCTCAGTCATCTTTGTCTTCTAAGCCCATTTCCTTGATATATGGTGTGATTATCATATATTTGGTAATTAGTGTCAACAGATGAATCTCTTTTAGCAAGAAGCAGCATACAGTAGGCTTTGGTCTTCATTACTGAGATTAAAAATATATTCAAAGAGCATCACTATTTCAAGCATAAACAAAGCAACTACTGCTTTCTCAAATATGAAGAAAAATAAATGTGCATTCCAAAGTTTACTTGTAACTAATTTAATATATTTTTGGCTCAGTATTCACTGATTGCTATATTGTATGAGAGCAAAACAGCCTAAAAATATGCAAAGCTTCCTTAAAAGCATTCTCACCTGATGAGACACTATGTTGCATAATTCTATATAAATCACTATAGTACCTGATGAAAGACACCAAAAAGTCAGAAAACGTGGCTAGGGAAACAAAGGTCCACCTGACACCCTTTAACCTACCAGATTCTATTCTTGGGGGTAACAATATCAGTTATGACACTATTATGATTCTGTTGGGAATGCCAAACAAAAAAAACTGTTTCCCAATGGTCTTAAAATTTGAAACAAATGCATACTGGTCTTAAAATCTGAAACAAATGCGTATCATAAGTTATTATCTTTGTTTCTTGAACTTTGAAATCTTGCTGATATGAGTAGAGAATGAAGGTCCATTGCCTCCAAGTTGCTAAAACCATGAAGAACTGATGCTGTCCTAAGAATTCCTGTCTGTTATTAGGCACATGGATCCTGAATGGTGAGTGTCTTTAGTTAGTCATAACTAGATTATCAGCAGTGACTCCTTGTTCCAAAAATGCAAATGGAACTAGGAGAGCTATCTGATATTAGGTACAGAGTTGTTGGGATCAAGTCCATTAATAAGATGAAAGAGTCAGGAATGTTCTGTGAGACAGCTGTGCCTGAGCTCCCATGCCACCCTCCAGATAACGAGATCACTTGATCTTCAGGATGCTTCATTCTTGGTCCCCACTTTGGTTTCTCCACCTAGAGAATTTCTGAATTTTCACATTTCAGAATGTGCCCTTAGCATTTAGATTTTTTTTTTTCCACTTGGACATTAGTTTGTCTGCTGTGAGAATGAACTTATTTAAACTACATTTAAGAAAAAACACTGTATATTTAAAACCTTGAATTCTAATACTTAATGGCTATTTGCAGAACCTCTCAAAAATTCAATTTCCTTAAATGTAAAAGAGAGATGATAGTATTTATATCACGATGGGAAGAAAGTGATATGTGAAGTAACTAGAATTGTTCCTTGAATACAGAAATCATTCTACAAATGTTAACTATTACTAGGCTATAGATGCATGTGATTTATATCCAAAAAAAAATTATGCCTATGGATTCCTTGACCTAACTATTCAGTTCAGTTCAGTCGCTCAGTCATTTCTGACTCTTTGCGACCCCATGAACTGCAGCACACCAGGCTTCTCTGTCCATCACCAACTCCCAGAGCTTACTCAAACTCATGTCCATTGAGTCAGTGATGCCATCCAACCATCTCATCCTCTGTCATCCCATTCTCCTCCCACCTTCAATCTTTCCCAGCATTAGGGTATTTTCTAAAGAGTTGTTTCTTTGCATCAGGTGGGCAAAGTATTGGAACTTCAGCTCCAATATTCAGAATATTCAGGACTGATTTCCTTTAGGATTGACTGGTTGGATCTCCTTGCAGTCCAAGGGACTCTCAAGAGTCTTCTCCAACACCACAGTTCAAAAATATCATTTCTTCTGTACTTGGCCTTCTTTATGGTTCAACTCTCATATCCATACATGACAACTGGAAAAACCATAGGTTTGACTAGATGGGATTTTGTTGAC
This sequence comes from Oryx dammah, assembly GCF_014754425.2. Classification (NCBI taxonomy): domain Eukaryota; kingdom Metazoa; phylum Chordata; class Mammalia; order Artiodactyla; family Bovidae; genus Oryx; species Oryx dammah. The sequence goes on along the minus strand of NW_024070186.1, from coordinate 150,970,050 downwards.
AAAGTAATGTCTCTGCTTTTTAATATGCTGTTTAGGTTTGTCAGAGCTTTTCCTCCAAGGAGCAAGTGTCTTTTAATTTCAAGGCTGCAGTCACCATCTGCAGTGATTTTGGAGCCCAAGAAAATAAATTTGTCACTGTTTCCATTGTTTCTCCATCTATTTGCCATGAAGTGATGGGACCAGATGCCATTGTCTTAGTTTTTTGAATGCTGAGTTTTAAACCAGCTTTTTCACTCTCCTCTTTCACCTTCATCAAGAGGCTGTTTAGTTCCTCTTCACTTTCTGCCTTCAGGGTGGTATCATCTGCATATCTGAGGTTATTGATATTTCTCCCAGCAGTCTTGATTCCAGATTGTGCTTCATCCATTTCAGCATTTATGTATTCTTGCCGGGGGCCAGCGTGAGGAACTCCACCCATGGCAAAGGTCATGGGGAAGGAGGCTTGGCATACGCAAAGGCGTGATCAAGCCTCAGAAAACCCCCTGTTCCCGAACATCTACCCCCAAAACCAGAGTCTACCTACTTTACTGTTTCATGCTCTCACCTACACCTCTGACTTTACGGGGGGCTCTCCCCCATCACCATTTCTCTCGGAGAAGGAGTTAATTTGCAGCTCCAAGTCAATAAAAAGTCCTGTTTCAGCTTACGGACTTCTCTGAAGGTTATCTGGCCCACCTGTATAGGTTTGTCCAGCCACATGTGATTGTTTACAGCCTCCCAACCTAAGAGGCACGAGATGTTTTAGACTTACTAAAGGCAAATTCTTTTGGGAAATTGTCAGTATAGTGGGTTGGTTAGGAATTACATTGGTGAAGGATTTTTCATTTGTTGTGCCAATAATTGCTGCTAATTCCCTACCCTGGGTGTGACAAGGGTGTCTTAGGTCAAACCTCTCTGCTGACAGACTAGCTTGTGTGACAGGAATATCCATACTCCTGCCACTAGCACATGATTGTTTACTACCTCTCAACCATAAACAGCACAGAGAGTTTTGGAGTATTTTGAGAGTCTTAATTAGCATAGGGCTTTTCTCATTGTTGAGTCAATGATAGCCGCCAGGCCTCCATATCCTTAGGCACCTGGGAGAATATTAATCAATGTATTTGGAATATAGAAAAGGAAATATAGTAGTTTTTAAGGTTAACAATACTAGACTTTTTGAGTTAATGAATTTTCTCTTTTGTTATAGATCACTGTACTTTGTTATAAATCACTGTGTCCTTGCTATGTAAAAATGTAACTTTATCACTATCTTAAGACTAAATAGATCTTAAGGGGAACATTGATGAAAGGATTTTCATTTATTGGGCTGATGTTTGCTGCTAAATCTCCATATTCCTTGCCCTTATAATGAATATAACTAGCATATAGGAGAAATAAGTATTAACCTTTAAGCATATAGGAGAAATAAGTATTAACCTTTAAGATTAATCATGTTAACCTTGGGTTAAATGAATTCCTTTCTTGATTGTAACTTCTACACCCTCACCCTATAGGAATGCAACTTTATCTGAAGGGTGGTGCCTGGTTTAAGAAAAAACACCCTTGAAAGAAATAAGGTTTTTAGTTATCAGAAAGAAAGGGTGTAAAATGTCAGCAGGTCTCATGGCCAGAAGATGATGTAAAACCCCTAAGGCCTTTTTTTGTATAGATTTATGTGAAGCACCTGATTTTGATAAAGGTCAGGGCTGCTGACCCCCATGTGACTCTGTATTCATCCCTATGTGTAACAAAAGGGATATAAGCAAACCTAAAAATAAAGAAATGGGATCAGTTTCCGGAAAGACTGATTCCCCCATGTCGCTTCTTTCTTGCTCTCCATTTTTTCTGGCCGAATTCCCATCTGGTGCATGGGTACCCACCAAGCCTGCTAATTTTGCCTGGGCTTCTAAGATCAGACCAGGGGGGCCTCAGTGCCTCCTCTCCTTTGGGAGAATGGGAAGATGCCTGCGGCCTATGTAGGTGGTGATTGGTATTCCATGTGAACCAAGTTATTCAGCCTCTTTTTCTCTGCTAATTTTCTAATCCCTCTCTATCTGTAATTAAATAAGTTATTTCCAAGGACGCCGACTCCGTCCCCACCTTCGAATCACCCTGGATCCACACAATGTACTCTGCATATAAGTTAAATAAGCAGTGTGACAATAAACACCCTTTTCATATTCATTTCCCAATTTGGAACCAATCTGTTGTTCCATGTCCAGTTTTAACTGTTGCTTTTTGATCTGAAAACAGATTTCTCAGGAGACAGGTAAGGTGATCTGGTATTCCCATCTCTCTAAGAATTTTCCACAGTTTGTTGTGATCCACACAGTCAAAGGCTTTGGCATAGTCAATAAAGCAAACTGTGACCTAACTAATGTAAGCCATAAACATCAAAACTCTTTCATTTGACCTAAAGCCAAATATTTACACTCTCAATCTGTAAACATTTTAAATACACAGTAACGTACGCAATTCCCTCTCAACCTCACAAACATGCAAATAAAGATGTTTTAATCCATTTTCTTTATAATTTTTTACCCTGGGCGTAACATAATTTGGCATTTTCTTATGTACACAAGTATATAGATATATTTATGTTTCTTTTATGCTGTGGTTTTTCTGGGCAGTCTTATCTCTGTGCCTTGAACTCTTGGTCTTCACGAGTGTCTGTCTACCCTTCAAGCTACCACATTCCTATAGTTAGGTTAATCAAAGGTCTTTAGATGTAATGCCCACCCTCCCGTAATATAGAAATGTGATTATCTGTAACATTGCTTTGGAACTTTTTATCTGTTCAGCAATTTTCAATGTGCTGGAAGAAAATAATTTGGTATTTGCTTTACTGCTTATAAACATAGCCTCTAAGGGGCCATTAAAAATTTACACACTATAAATTTGATAGTAGATTACTTTTTAAAAGTATTAGGGCTAACATCTCCATCTTCTTAGCTAATATAATTTAAGACCACTTATATGAGGCATTCCATATTCATCCAGCTGGTAAAAAGAGAGCTGAGCAGAATTATTTTTCCATAAAACTCATTTGATTCTTACAGAGTATCATGATCAGGCAATGATATCATTGTCTTTTATGCACCATTTATATCACACATATCAGTTGTTACTGAGCATAAGTACACGCTTTATAATATGGCAAACCACATCAGGGATGGCTGAGAAAAGAATTGCGATAAAATATAATGCTGAATGCAGAGAGGAAAGAAAAGAGCCATATCTCAACATCCTTTAAATGACCCTCCGAGTCACAAATTAAACCAGAGATGATGACCAACTGTTCTGAGCATACAATGATGCCTTAAATCCAAGGCCGTATAAACTATAAACTGTCTTCAACTATAAAATACAAATAAGCATATTTACCATGCTGCTAATCTATTTGATTGTAATTAGACAACACACTAAAGAGATTGTCTTCTTTTAATTTTTAAAATTTATTTATAGATAATTTTTGACTGGGCTGGGTCTTTGTCACTATGCCAGGGCTTTCTCTAGTTGAGGCCAACAGTGGATTACTCTCTGGTTGCCTAGTTGCAGGGGCAGGCTTCTCATTGCCATAGCTTCTCTAGTTGCTCAGATCTGCTCTAGGGCATACGAGCTTCAGTAGTCATGGTGCCCAGGCTTAGTTGCTCCGTGGCATGTGGAATCTTCCCAGACCAGGAATCAAACCTATGTCCCTTGCATTAGTTGGTGGATTCTTTACCACTGGACCATCAAGGTATTCCTAAGGAGATGTTCTTATACAACTTGTAGTGTACAAAGACATTGAGACTGGCTATCAAGAACATCTCACCCACAGGTGCAGTGCGCATAAGCCCTCTAGGCCAGCAGGGATATTTAGATCTTCTCTGACACTGTTGGGCTTCCCTTGTGGCTCACCTGGTAAAGAATTTGCCTGCAATGCAGGACACCTGGGTTTGATCCCTGGGTTGGGATGATCCCTTGGAGAAGGGAAAGGCTACCTACTCCAGTTTTCTGGCCTGGAGAATTTCAAGGGGTTGCAAAGAGTCGGACACAACAGAGCGACTTTCTGTTTCACTGACACTGTTAACAAATGAAGTAGATATAGTGATAACATGTTATAGCAGCTAGACTGGAAAACTTCTCTGGCTTTCTTAAAGAATTCCTGGTCTACCCACTCTTGTCCTGTGGTGCCTCTTATCTCAGCCACTTCTCACCCACTGACCTCTGTTCTCCTAGTCTCTTCCAAGATGCATTTCTGTCTAATGACTGTCTGGGGGCTCAGTCAGTAAAGAATCCACCTGCAATGTGGGAGACCTGGGTTCGATCCCTGGGTTGGGAAGATCTCCTGGAGAAGGAAGATATCCCAGCATTCTGGCCTGGAGAATTCCATGGACAGAGGAGCCTGGCAGGCTACAGTTCATGGGGTCACAAAGACTCGGTCACGGCTGAGCAACTTTTACTTCACTTTGCTTCTAATGACTCTCAAAAGATATGCTAAAAGCCTATCAGCAACCAGAAGTCATCTTTTTCCCAAACAATTTATGAATTAAATGGCTTCCAGTTTTAAAATCCATCCTCTAACTCCCCAAATCTGAATTATCTTCCCAGGTTCTACCATGAAAACTACTTTCTTATTAAAGTATCCTGCCGACTTAATACAGACCAGCCTAGAGGCCTGGATTCTATAGAGCAGTTTAATGCCTCTTCATGCCTACATGAAATATTATTTTCTATTTTGTTCATTTACTATAACCCCCCACTTTAGGAGGGGGCTTCCCTGGTGGCTCAGAGGGTAAAGCATCTGCCTGCAATGTCAGGAGACCTGGGTTCGATTCCTGGGTTGGGAAGATCCCCTGGAGAAGGAAATGGCAACCCACTCCAGTACCTTTGCCTGGAAAATCCCACGAACAGAGAAGCCTGGTAGGCTACAGTCCATGGGGTTGCAAATAGTCGGACACGACTGAGCGACTTCACTCACTCCCACTTTAGGAATTGACTGACCACCAACTCCCTTTTTTTTTTTCTCTCTCAGATATAGATGTTCTGTCATCATTACACAATCAAAGTAGTCAAAATTGGGAAACTATCTTTGAGTTTTATATGTTGTATATTAAAAGAAATGAAGCTCCAATAGTTTGGCCACATGATGTGAAGAGCCGACTCATTGGAAAAAATCCTGATGCTGGGAAAGTTTGAGGGTAGGAGGAGAAGGGAGTGACAGAGGATGAGGCAGTTGGATGGCATCACTGATTCAATGGGCATGAGTTTGAGCAAACTCCAGGAGATGGCAAAGGACAGGGAGGCCTGCTGTGCTGCCAACCACAGGTTCGCAAAGTGTTGGACATACCTGAGAGATTGAACAATGATTCATAAGAGAAATCAGGAGGTTATTTCATATGTTCTTGCTATGCTGCAATGTGACAGAAATGTTGCTCTTGAATAAACGAATCTTTTAAGGAATTCCAAATATTTCCTTGAATTTTTAAAGAGTTCTTGACTTCCTGGGGTTGCATATTTTAGTAAGATGAATACCATTTAGATAACTTTGGTTATTGATTTTGTAAAAAGCAATCTGTAAAATCAGAGGTAGTATAATCCTTCTGTAGAGGTAGAAAAATGTTATAGTCTAAGAAAACTTCTAATTAAAGAATTATTATTTCCTGTGTAAAACATAAAATTCAAAATAGTTCATATTATGTAAATAAAAGGGCATATGATTGTATTCAGCTTTGTGTAGTTGCTGAGGGGTCTGAACGAAGAACAAAAGATATTGGATTTAATTGCCTGTAACACATTCTAAAGTCACTTATCTTCTCTTAATATACTTCTCATTTTCTAGAGTTTTAACTTTTTATTTTCTATTAGAGTATAGCTGATAACAATGTTGTGATAGTCTCAGGCGGACAGCAAAGGGACTCAGCCATACATATACATGTATTCATTCTTCCCCAAACTCCCCTCCCATCCAGGTTGCCACACAACATTGAGCAGAGTTCCCTGTGCTACATGGTAGGATCTTATTGGTTATCCACTTTAAATATAGCAGTGTGAGCATGTTGATCCCAAACTCCTTAACTGTCCCTTCCCTTCATCCTTTCCTGAAACCACAAGTTCATTCTCTAAGATTGTGAGTCTGTTTCAGTTTTGTAAATAAGTTCATTTATCATTTCTTTTTAGATTCCATATAGAAGTGATGTCATACTATATTTCTTCTTCTCTGACTTACATCACCCAGTATGATAATCTCTAGTTCTATTCACGTTGCAAATGACACTATTTTATTCTTTTTTATGGCTGGGTAATATTCCAGTGTATATATGTACCACTTCTTTATCCATTCCTCTGTCATCAGTGGACATCTAGGTTGCTCCCATAAGTCACAGCTCCTTTGGATAGGGCCCTTTCTTAGTCCCCTCCTCATCCTCATCATCCATGACATGCCTTGTCCTCTGATGTGTGCTTGCTAATCGACTTGAAATGAATCTCTTTAGGTTCAAATGCCACGCTAGTATATTGAGAAAGTTGGACAAGATGGTTTAGTTTAACAAATGGGTTTTTTAGCATCTATTGCTTAAAGAAATAGCTAATCTATATTTAGCAAGTTTTTTAGCATTTCAAATAGCACCGGGCACTATTTAAATGATGGTCATTTCCAAATTAAATTACAACCCCCCAAAATAAATGATATAGATACTGCTGCTGCTGTGGCTAAGTCACTTCAGTCATGTCCAACTCTATGTGACCCCATAGATGGCAGCCCACCAGGCTCCTCTGTCCCTGGGATTCTCCAGGCAAGAACACTGGAGTGGGTTGCCATTTCTTTCTCCAATGCAGGAAAGTGAAAAGTGAAAGTAAAGTCGCTCAGTCGTGTCTGACCCTCAGCGACCTCATGAACTGCAGCCTTCCAGGCTCCTCCGTCCATGGGATTTTCCAGGCAAGAGTACTGGAGTGGGGTGCCACTGCCTTCCCCGGATATAGACACAGATATAGATATATAATATGTAATAGTGAGATGCTTAAGATCTAGGAGGACCGTCTAACTTGACCTCCCTCCAATGCTGGATAATTTGATTGCTTTTGTTTATTTATAATGCATTTTTAACTTGACTTTGTTACACTCCAAGTTTTCTTTAAACTTTACTGGCTATTCCTTCTCAGTCTTTTGTGTGCTCCCCTTAAACTTTGCCAATTCCTTAAATGTAAGTTTTTCTCAGAGTGCCATCTGAGGTTCCCTTCTCATTTTACACATATTTCTGAGTTTTAATAATCATTTTTATGGAAGACAGCCACTCACTGTAGTTAAGAATACAGGCTATTGAATCACACTGCCAGGGTCTGAACCTGGGGACCCACTCTAACTCCTATGTGGCCCTCCAAGCCATCACACTGCAGCTGGAGTCATTTCCTTAGGAGGCAAATTTGATCTAGTTATGTCCACATTTATAACCTATCTGTGGCTTCTCATTGTTACAGGTCTCCATTCTCTTGTCTAAGCCAAGGAGGATGGAAGATTTTTGAAATCCAGTTTTTCAGATTTTAGAATGATAATAAAATGCATAAACTGTATGTATGTAATATTGTGAAAGCACCCTATAATCAAACATATTGATCTACTCCTGAGGCACAATATATCTACACTAAGAAGAGAAAGAAAAAGAATATGCACAGATACCATTCATTTCATCATGTCATTCCATCCAGAGAATAGATAATGCCTTCTTTCACCACCAAATTAGTTTTAAGGGAAGTTTTTGATTTTCAGAGTATTTTGGACCTTTGAAGAATGTCCAGGAGACGCTTGTCATCTAGTTCCTGTCTGTCTCCAGCCTCACCTTTCATCTCTTCTCTTCTGATACTCATTGTGGATGCTGAGCTTGAAATAAGACCCTCTCACCTAACTTCTTTGCTTTCAGCCTTAAGCTACAAGGAGGTAATCTGGTATCTTTTGAAGATTAAAATTAGGGCATGGAGATACCAAGTATGAGACAATTGGGGGTCAAATCATAGGATGATTGGGGTCAAAGACTTCAGAAATTGAATCTGAGTTTGAAAAGGCCAACATAGACTTTAGAAAAATCATTCTGATAAATGCATAGGACATGGGCCTCACTGGTGGCTCAGATGGTAAAGAATCTGCCTGCAACAACAGATAGGACATAGGCAAGACCAGAGACTCTGGGGACCACCTGCAATAACAGATAAAATGGCTAAATTACGGCAAAATAGAAAAACAAAGATTTTACCATTTTTCAGATTTAAAAATAGCAAGGTATGCTGATCTAGATATAGGAAGTAAGGAAAAGGAAGGTCATAATATTTCCCAGGCCCTGCTTAGAGGCTGCACAATAACCAGTAGCGTGCAAAGGAATTAGAAGCTGGTCTAGTTTAGAAGGCTTAGGAGAGCAGTTGAGCTTCTGCTGGGTTTCCTGTTTTGTGAATCACCCAAGGGGATATGAGGATCAAGCAAAAGTTTGGATTTAGAGAGACAGACAAAGATGGGTGATGATAAAACCATCAAGTCCCTAATATCCATTGTGTTCATGTTTAGCTGTGTCTGACTCTTTTCAGGCCCATGGAATGCAGTTCATCAGGCTATTCTATCCATGGGATTTTCCAGGCCAAAAATACTGGAGTGGGTAACTATTCCCTTCTCCAAGGGATCTTTCCAACCCAGGGATTGAAGCTGCATCTGTTGTATCTCCTGCATTGGCAGACAGATTGTTTTCCACTGAATCAACTGGGAAGCCCTAATTTATCCATTAAGTAAGTATTTATGGGGAAACAACTATGTAACTTTGTTCTTGAGCTGAGTATTCACTGTTGAACAAGAAAGAATGTAGTTATTGTCTCTCCCAAGAGATCACAGTAAGAGATGTGTCACTAAGAGTGGGTCGTACTCACAGATGTAGAGAATGAATTTATGGATCCCAGTGGGGAAGGATGGGGGAAACGATAGGGAGTTTGGGATGGATGTGTACACTCTATTATATTTAAAGTGGATAACCACCAAGGAACTACTGTATAGCACATGGAACTCTGCTCAAAGTTATGCAGCAGCTTGGATGGGAGGGGAATTTAGGAGAGAATGGATACTTTTATAAGCTGGTAAAGAATCTACCTGCAATGTAGGAAACCCCAGTTCGATTCCTAGGTCAGGAAGATCTGCTGGAGAAGGGAAAACCTACGAACTCCAGTATTTTGGGGCTTCCTTTGTGACTCAGCTGGTAAAGAAACGGCCTTCAGTGTGGGAGACCTGGGTTTGTTCCCTGGATTGGGAAGATCCCCTGGAGAAGGGAAAGGCTACCCACTCCAGTATTCTGGCCCGGAGAATTCCATGGACTGTATAGTCCATGGGGTCACAAAAAGTTGGACATGACTGAGTGACTTTCACTCTCAATTTTTGTATGCGTGGCTGAGTCCCTTGCTGTTCACCTGAAACTATCACAACATAGTTAATTGGCTATACTCCAGTAAAAAATAAAAAGTAAAGAATAAAAGAGTGGGTTATAGACCAGGTGAATCAATAGTGTTACCAAGCCTATAATTTAGTTAAGCTGATACCTTTTAATCATGCTGGAGTCTTCATGAAGGAACTAATGCACTCATTTACTTAATATACATTATTTGTCTCATGGCAGACGATAACAGACTCTCACGGGATGGTTCATTAAGGTTGCACTGCTCTAGCTTAGAGGACAATCTACAGAATAAATATATTATAAAAATAATAAAATTAATTATAGGGATGATAGTGATCATAACAGGGGAACCTAATTTATCCTGGGATAAAGTGGTTAAGTCCTGAGGAAAGGCTTAATTATCTTCATTATCCAGATGAAGAAAGAATATTCAAGGTAGAGGAAAGAGCAAGTCCTGGTAGGGAAAAAGCTTGAGGTGTGTTAACGGCGGGGCAGAGACAGTGTGTTTGGAACAGAGGAGGAGTAAGGTGTGAAGATGAGGTTCAAGACACTGGCAGAGACAAGTTAAGGCAACCTTGCAAGTCAAGTAGAGGATGTGTGTTTTAGCAATGGGAAAGCTTTCATTGGGACAGTGAGAGGGCCAGGTTTTTTTTTGTTTTAAGAAGATTGATCAGACAGGGACAGAAAGAAAAGATTGGAGGAGACATTTTTCTTTTGTAAATAAGATAAGCCACGTTGGGCTGACCTCAGGTGACGTTGGCTTGTAGCAGCTTGAAGCATGGCTTTGGTTTCCGGCCAGAGACAGAAGTCAAGACCGAGGCAGGAGGAATGCTGAATCCTAACCACTAAACCACCAGGGACCAGGGACCACTGACAAGGCCCTGGCCTGCCAGCTGTGTTGAAACGAATTTCCACATAGAGATGGGAAATAGTGAAACAACTAAAGTATTTATTAGGAAGGAGAGTACGTGTAGACACATGGGCTGACTCAGAAAATCGCACCCTCACAATAGTTTGAAACACCAATGTGGGGGATTTCTTTTGGGCTCCCTTTGACCAGTCATCTTGCTTTGCCTGGTTCTGAATCCATATTTGCTTTATTTTAAGGTCTCCTGTGTGTGCACATGCATCCCTGAGCCATGGTGGATTCTAGCAAAGAGGCCAATGGGTAGTTACCATCACTTACTGGGAGGTGAGGCCCACCACTCTTTAGATCTCCAAGGAGCCCTTCTATGCATTTGTAGTTGAAAAAGTCTCCTTCTCTCTGAGAATGAAGACTATGTGGTCCTTCATCTCTTCTTTGGGCAGGAATTTCTATTATGGAATTTCTTTCCACAGATGAGAAACTGGTCAGTCTGGGGTCTATTTATGTCCTGCCTCAGAATCTTTCAGTAGTTCCACCAAGAAAGGAGATTTCCTTGCTCTAGAACAATGGTTCTACACCAGAACTGCTTAGCCCTCAAGCAATTTTTGGAGACATTGTTAACTGTTATAATGTGTGTGTGTGTGTGTGTGTGCGTGTGTGCACATGCAACAAACATCTAGTGGATAGAACCAGGGACACTGTCAAATACCTCCTAAATAAACAGGATACTCCCCACAACAAAATGAGATCCAGTTCAATATGTCAATGATGACAAGATTGAGAAGCTCTAGATTAGAAAGAAGGCAGTAAGATGACTGGGGAAATTTATGATAAACTTGGAAGACAGAATGGGTCGTATTTAGAGAAGATGCATATATTAAGAGGATTCCAAGGTTTCTGAGTTTAACTACTATGTGGTTCAAAATGCTGCATACTCTGACGAGAAAAAGTATTTTTTATTCCTCCCTAGGGAAGAGCAAAAGTTCAACTTTATACACATACAATTTTGACAGTCTTATTAAATCTCCCAGTGGAAAAGACTAGTGACTGGATATCTGGGTCTAGAATTTGAATAAAAAAGATATTTGTACTGGAAATATACATTTGATGTAGACTATTGATAGTATTTCAAGGCATAATGGCAAAGTGTCTTCCCCAAAGAGAGAACCAGTGATGAGACCAGTGCCAAGCCTCAAGAAACATTATATTCAGGAAACCAAACTAAAGGTAAATTGAATTAGGGGAAAGTTAGATAGAAAATCAGGAGTGTGCTGTCACAGAAGTACATAGATGAACATATTTCAAGATCAGGGACACAGTTGCCTATGTTGAATGTAGTTAAACATTTGCATAAGATCATCCCAAAACTGTCCACATTTAGTAGCATAAAGGCCACTGCTGACCACACTAGTGAAATTTCAGGAAAGTGTTAAACCAGAGAAAAACAGCATGCTTATTGAAAAGGCCATAAGAATTTAGATAGTTGGCAAACTGATCACACAAATCTTTATAGAGAATTTGGTCCTCAAAAACAGAAAAGCTATATAATCATGAAAGAAATGACACGAAGATTTTTGAATTGAAGAGGGTGACTACGTGTGAAGTCTGAGAAAACAGAACCATTAGAATGGGTTCGACAGAGAAGCTTTATGACAGAGAAAGAAATAATTACTGATCAAGGCCACAAAGTCAACTTTGCTTGGGTTGGCAGTGAGGGGCAGAGATCTAGGGTCACCTCAAGCACTAAACTGGTTATTATTAACTTGGGGATATATTTAATTATGAAAGAAATGTTTATATTCACTCGACATTGTATTAAAGTTAACTTCTAAAAGATAAGCAACCACTGTGCATACAAGGATTTATGCATAGTGGCTTAGGCATTAAGTTGTGACTGACTTTTTCCGACCCTAAGGATTGTAGCCCACAAGGCTTCTCTGTCCTTGGAATTTCCCTGGCAAGATTACTGGAGTGGGTTGCCATTTCCTTCTCCAGGGGATCTTCGCAATCCAGGGTTCAAATGTGTATCTCCTGCATTGCAGGGGGATCCTCTACCACTGAGCCATCCTGTGAAAATAAAAAGTTAAGGACTTGATATATTCCTTCATTTTAAAAATTGTTTAGAGCACCCAGAGTGTGCCAGATGCTGGTTCAAAGAAAATTAAACCCTTTGCAGATCCTGAGGAACTTCAGGGTATTCCACTCTTACACATGTTTATGTGCCTGTCCAGCAAGCTCAAGTGACTGAAATCTTAGTCTGCATGGTCCATCTCAAAAGACATCTCTTTTAACTCCTGTGTGCTGTGTGCGTGTGTGTGTGTGCATGTGTGTGTGTGTATGTATGTTTGGTCACCCAAATTGATAATTGGTAATATACTAAGAGCGCAGAAATTTGTAAACAAAACAATGGAGAGACAATTCCACTGGTGCCGTATAAGTAAATACTAGAGGAGACTAGAGAAAACAATCATTGGGAAACAAATATAAAAGATCAAATTACATAAATAGCTTTTTTGTTTTCCAATTTCTAGAAGATGCTTTAAGATAGAAGGTGGATATGCAATAAGTGGGGGAAAAAAAAAAAGGTTTCTCTAATTCCAAGACTTTCTTTCTACCATTGATTTTTATAGTGATAGGATAATTTTAACTACTTAAAAAGGAGGTACTTTTTTACTTCTTTGTATTTCTAGAAGGCTGAGCCAAAGAGAAGCTCAACAGGGAGTGAAATGAATCACTGTCTAAGGTGTCTCATTTCTCACTCCCAACTGAGTTGGCAAAGGTTAGCACACTATTAAAATTCAAGCTTTTGCAAATGTATTTCATTGGTAGTCAACTCACTCACGGTATACCAGTTTTTAGCAATTATTCTCAGTGATAGCCTACATGATTGCCAAAGAATCTCTGCCTCACGTGGAAAAAGAATTCAATAATTCCATATAGGATCAAACACGAATTGTTTAATGATGATAAGGTAAATGAGAAGATAAATAGAAGAATAGTTTGAAATAACCATCTCCATGGTAACTTTGAATGCTGAAAAAAAAATAATTAAGAAACTTTTTTTGTGTGGCTTTATTTGGTTTCTCATAAAACAGGTAAGAATATACAGGCAGGCACATCAGATAAAATGCAAGTATTATCACAGTGAAATGACTTCTTCATCTGGATATTCACAGGAGACACACAGATTCTATCACTGGGTCAGGAAGATTCCCTGGAGGAGGAAATGGCAACCTACTCCAGTATCCTTGACTGGAAAATCCCATGGACAGAGGAGCCTGGTGGGCTACAGTCTATGAGGTTGGAAAGAAATGGACACAACTGAGCAACTGAGCATGGGCATTCATTGTTTATGGATGCCTGCAGCTGAAAGGCTAAGCTTTTGGAGTTGTCAGCACAACATTGCTGTTCCTGGTGGCTTTGGAGGCAGTCACATCTGGGTTATTAAACTGGTGACCATCTCCTAAAGTTGTTGCCAGGATTAAATGATCCCACAATCTGCCGTGTTTTACACATAGTATAGGCTCCATAAAGCATGTATAAATAGCCAAGAAAAAAGTGCTGACAACTGTTAGGAGTAATCATTTACACTCTAAGGCACAAAATCCCCACAGTCAAGCTCAGGGGCAGCGAGGGCACTGTCTGTATGCATCACGAACGTCTTTGAAGGAAAACAGCAACTTATTTCTGGGGAAAGGAAGAAAAGAGAGAGAAGGAGAGTGGCTTCTATAAACAAGAATAACTGAACTGCAATTAAGAAAACACATACCTGTGTTCAGTGATAACAATAGCCTAGGTTAATTAGCCATTTTCATGACAAGACTTGTACAAGGAGAAGGAGGAGGAGGGTCTGCATCACACTCAACAGAGTGAAAATATATCAGTTCAGTTCGATTCAGTGGCTCAGTCGTGTCCAACTCTGTGACCCCATGGACTGCAGCACGCCAGGCTTCCCTGTCCATCATCAACTCCTGGAGCTTGCTCAAACTCGTGTCTATTGAGTCGGTGATGCCATTCAATCATCTCATCTTCTGTCGTCCCCTTCTCCTCCCAAGAAGATATATATTTATATATAAACATGCCTGGGAGAAGCCAAAGATATCAGAGCATCTTTTCACGGTAATTCAGCTGAACTCATATCACTTGTGAAATTGTCCTATAACTGCAGTTCTGGAAATTTCTCCTCCTGCTCCCTTGGGGACCATCTGTGCTACCAGGCTCCTTCTGTGACTCCTTCTTCCCTAGAAACCTGGTCTACAGCACTGACTTCTGCTTTCCCAGCTCCTGCCAGCTGGACTCCTCTCTCGACAGTCAGGAGGTGTGCTATGAACCCATCCGGTGTCAGATGCCACCCAAGGACCTCCATGCTCTGCAGTCCTTGCCAGTCAATTCACACTGGATCCCTGAGCCATGGGTCCAGCAGAGGCTACTGCTTGGGCTATGGATCTAGAACCTGCTACTCATTAGGCATTGGATCCTGTGGCTTCAGACGCCTGGTTTACGGAGTCTGTGGCTTCCCTTCCCTGAGCCACAGATCCCGATTCTGCAACACAATGTACATGGCTTCTGGGAGCTGCCAAACTTCTTGTGATCAATCAACCTTCTATATCTGGCTTCTACTACTGTTCAGCTTCTTAAGGGTTCTAGACTGTGACTTCACAGTTATCTCCCTCAAAGCTAATCTTGGATATTATTATTAATATCTGGCCAGAGCCTATATTCTACTACTTAGATGAGGGATTATTTTTTTTAATCCTATTAATATTAAAATAATTCATCTCAGAGAGTACACATTCTGTTTTCTCCTATTTTCTCCCTCACTTCTCTAGTTAAAAATAGAACAGGAGGTCTCTTTTCCTTTCAAGTAAACTTATTTAAGCTGATATCAGTTCATAAAGCTTCCCATTCATTTTTTTAAGAGGCTGTCTGTTGGGAATTACAAACCTCTTGTTGTTTGACTAAAAAGAAGTATTTAATTTATGGAGCAGACACCCTGGTTGGCAGAATTACCTGCCAATACAGAGTTGGTTCCTTGGAATTTGGAGCAAGTGGACTTAGAGCGTGGGCAGGAGATTATCCTAAGCTCTCTTGTGACCACCTTATCAGGACACCTTAACTTTGGTTAAATGAGTCATAGGTCTGAGCCAAGCAGAATAGTTCAAGAAACAGCAGTGATGCTTCAGCAAGTACTAGCTTGGCTGTTTTAGATTAAAGAACTGTCAAAATACTTTTATAGGACCCTTTTACAGATTTGCATTCTAGGTCAATTTAGTTGTGTCGAACTCTTTCTGACCCCATGAACAGTAGCCTGCCAGGTTCCTTTGTCCATGGAATTCTCCAAGCAAGAATGCTGGAGTGGGTAGCTATGCCCTCTTACAGGGGATCTTCCAGAACCAGGGATAGAACCTGAGTCTCTCATGTCCCCTGTATTGGCAGGAGGGTTCTTTACCACTTTTATAGACTTCAGTTCAGTTCAGTTCAGTTCAGTCACTCAGTTGTGTCCTACTCTTTGCAACCCATGAACCACAGCATGCCAGGCCTCCCTGTCCATCACCAACCCCTGGAGTCTACCCAAACCCATGTCCATTGAGTCAGTGATGCCATCCAACCATCTCATCCTCTGTCATCCCCTTCTCCTCCTGCCCTCAATCTTTCCCAGCATCAGGGTCTTTTCCAGTGCGTCAGCTCTTCGCATCAGGTGGCCTTATGCAAGCTCTAACAAAATTCTGAGGTCATGGTATTAACTGACAGCAGTAACCCAGGTAATGAAACAAATATCTTAAGTACGGATGAAATTAACCACAGATTCATCTTATTGCAATAAAAAGATTAGAGTCATGTTGATGTTCAGACTTCTGAGTCATGTTGATGTTCAGACTTCATTCTCTCTTCTATTTGGTCAGTATAAGGCCAGCTGTTTCACAGAATTCTCCTGACAACTTCTGGAAATATGGCAGCATCATGAATAGGAAATACTAGCCGAGAGGGAGGACTTGATATCTTGGGCTTATATTTGGATATGATAACAGATATTTGTTAAGTTTTCTTGTTTCATGAAATGCATACATCTACATTTGAAATACCTAAGTGGAAATAAAATATTGATATCTAGGTGGATGTGGGTAACATATTGTTCATTGTCCTCACAGCTGTTTTTCTCTCCTCTCTTCTTCCTACAAGAACTGAATTTTGCTTGTGTATCCTGTCTTATCCACCTATTCTTTTAGATTAACATAGCTATGGCCCAGGTTTCAGGATTGAATCTGGCAATCCCAGTTCCTACTGAAACGGAATGGTTGAGAAGGGAGCACGTGGTCTGACTTAAACCAATGAGAAAGAGGGAGTAATCTTAAGAGATGTTTTTGGTAAAAATCTTCTTATGGAGTTTTTTGAAGCCAGCATGTCTCCGTTTTATCACATCTTATGTGGAATGCTGCATCCATCTTGCATATGGCCTGAGAACTAAACCATTGTGTGAAAGAGGGTAAAACCAACAGGAATGCTGAGGAACAGAGCCCAGACCACCTTACTTCTGGACTTTGGTCGTGAGCTAATACATGTTATTATACAAGCCGTGCTGAATTACAATTTCAGTTGCTTGTAACTAAAGTTTTCCTAAATGAGACAGTCCTTTAAAACCTAAAACAATCTCTTTCTCAATTAAAAAAAAAAAAGTGAAGGTGAAAGTATTAGTCACTCAGTTGTGCCTGACTCTTCATGACCCCCATGGACTGTAGCCCACCAGGTTACAAATTGTCCAAGGTATTTTCCAGGCAAGAATACTGGAGTGGGTAGCCATTCCCTTCTCCAGGGGATCTTCCCAACCCAGGGATTAATTCCAGGCCTCCTGCATTGCAGGTGGGTTCTTTATTGCCTATAAAGTCTCCTTAATATAATATTAAAGACCATTTGCAACTCTGCACTCTCCCATTTTCTCTTCTCATCACACTCCACAAACATACACTCCACCAACATATACTCCATTGTTGCCAACTACTCACATTTCTAGGAACACATGGGGCAGATCTGAGCGCTTACATGGTCTAATACTTCTAAAATTAATGCTACATCTCTCTTAACCTTCCAAACCCATGACAATGCTATCTCTTCTCCCATTTCTTTTAAATAGACTACAAAATCAATAAAGTTGATGATTCTGTATATAATGCTAGCATTATATATGCTTATATTTTGCTAATTACAAAGTCACTAGTTTTAATATTTCATTTAAACTATTATTTTGTTCAGTACTTACACTTATATTTTCAATATATACAATGGGATTTGGTCTAACAAAATTTTGTAAGTAGTAAAGACTCAGTAAAAATTAATTTAATGAATGAATGAATGAGATGAGGGTGACAGTCTGAAGAATACATTATGTCAGTGACAACAAGCATGTATTCATTTTTGCTAGTTGAACTCTATTTAGGTCAGTTACTTGTCATCAAAGTCTTCAATCCTTTGTTCATCCTTATCATCAGAAATGATTTAGCACCATCTCAATGGCATATTACCATGACCTCATTACCCGTAGGATAACTGGAAGAACTCAAAAGCAAATTCACATTTTTGGATTGCACAAAGGCAGAAAAATAACTTTACCATATGCTAACCTCAGAGGAAGGCCAGAGTAAGAACATCTGAGGATAGGAAAAAAGCAATTACATAATTACTATAATAGACCGTAACACTTTCACATCCAAGACATAATGAACAAAGGGGTGGAAAATATGAGAGTTAATGTTTAGATACTTAAGATACTCTAGTTCATTCTTTTTTTAAAAATTACTCCTCATTAAAATTTTCATAGACAGTGTGTAATCATCTAAATTTTCTTTTTTTAATTTTTTTCTCTTTTCAGCTCTTTGAATCAAAATCTGATGTAATTGAATTGTGAATGGCTAAGAATTATTCCAGGAAGCAAAATTATTTAGAAATAGTTTCAGAGAAGAAATGCTGTTATGTGTGAATCCTTTTATGATCATATTCTAAGAGAATCTATTTATCATTAGAAACCGAGAGTGTTGGTGAAAGATTATTTCCATATTCCACATAGGATCAATATTATGGTTGCTGTTGCTGCTAAGTCGCTTCAGTTGTGTCCGACTCTGTGCGATCCCATAGATGGCAGCCCACCAGGCTCACCCGTCCCTGGGATTCTCCAGGCAAGAACACCAGAGTGGGTTGCCATTTCCTTCTCCAATGCATGAAAGTGAAAAGTGAAAGTGAAGTCCCTCAGTCATGTCTGACTCAGCGACCCCATGGACTTCAGACCACCAGGCTCCTCCATCCATGGGATTTTCCAGGCAAGAGTACTGGAGTGGGGTGCCATTGACTTCTCTGAATATCATGGTTATAGTGTCATGACTTTGAATATTCTAGAGCCTAAAAATTTTACCACGTCCATTTCATTGCCTGAGGAGGTTTACATGGTATTTGACTTATTTCACAGAAAGTGATATCTAAAGGAGTTGGACACAGCTTAGCAACTCAAGAGCAACAATGTCTAAAGGAAGCAGATCATTCCCGTTAACACCTTTTGAGATGGATTCACGTGTACAGGGGAAGCCCTAACTCAGTCAGTAAAGAATATGCCTGCAGTGCAGGAGACCCGGGTTTGATCCCATGGTGGGAAAGATCCCCTGGAGAAGGAAATGGCAACCCACTCCAGTATCCTTGATGGAAAATCCCATGGACAGAGGAGCCTGTTGAGCTGCAGTCCAAGAGGCCGCAAAGAGTTGGGCATGACTGAGCAACTAACACTTTCTTTCTTGCTTCATGTGTTTCTGTCCAGAGAAGTGAACTTTTTATATACTTGCAGTTCAGTTCAGTTCAGTTCAGTTGCTCAGTCGTGTCTGATTCTTTGCGACCCCATGAGCTGCAGCACGCCAGGCCCCACTGTCTACCACCAACTCCCAGAGTTTACCCAAACTCATGTGCATTGAGTCGGTGATGCCATCCAAGCATCTCAACCTCTGTCATCTCCTTCTCTTCCTGCCCTCAATCTTTCTGAGCATCAGGATCTTTTCAAATGAGTCAGCTCTTCACATCAAGTTTCAGCTTCAACATCAGTCCTTCCAACGAACACCCAGGACTGATCTCCTTGAGGATGGACTGGTTGGATCTCCTTGCAGTCCAAGGGACTCTCAAGCATCTTCTCCAACAACACAGTTCAAAAGCATCAATTCTTCAGTGCTCAGCTTTCTTTATAGTCCAACTCTCACATCCATACATGACTACTGGAAAAACCATAGCCTTGACTAGATGGACCTTTGTTGACAATGTCTCAGATTTTTAATATGCTGTCTAGGTTTGTCATAAGTTTCCTTCCAAGGAGTAAGTGTCTTTTAGTTTCATGGCTGCAGTCACCATCTGCAGTGATTTTGGAGCCCAGAAAAATAAAGTTTGACACTGTTTCCACTGTTTCCCCATCTATTTTCCATGAAGTGATGGGACCCGATGCCATGATCTTCGTTTTCTGAATGTTGAGCTTCAAGCCAACTTTTTCACTCTCCTCTTTCACTTTCTTCAAGAGGCTCTTTAGTTCCTCTTCACTTTCTGCCCTAAGGGTGGTGCCATCTGCATATCTGAGGTTTCTGTTATCTCAAATATAACAGAACTTCTAATTTATAGTTGTGGATTTCTACCTGCATGCATGACATCTTGTGTTTGGTAGCTAAGTTGTGCCTGAATCTTTGGAACCCCTTGAGCTGCAGCACGCCAGGTTTCTCGGAGTCTGCTCAAACTATGTCCACTGAGTCAATAATGCCATACAACTATCTCATCCTCTGTCATTTCCATCTCTTCCTGCCTTCAATCTTTCCTGACATCAGGGTCTTTTTCAATGAGTCAGCTCTTAGAAAGTATTGAAGCTTCCGCTTCAGCATTAGTCCCTCCAACGAATATTCAGGGTTGATTTCCTTTAGGATTTACTAGTTTGATCTCCTTGCAGTCTAAGGGACTCTCAAGAGCCTTCAACACTACAGTTTGAAAGCATCAATTCTTTGGCACTCAGCCTTCTTTATAGGCCAACTGTCACATCCATACATGACTACTAGAAAAATCACAGCTTTGACTATATAAACTTTTGTTGGCAAAGTAATGCCTCTGCTTTTTAATAGACTGTCTATGTTTGTCATAGCTTTTCTTCCAAGGAGCAAGCATCTTAATTTCATGGCTGCAGTCACTGTCCACAGTGATTTTGGAGGCCAAGAAAATAAAGTCTTTCATTGTTTCCACTTTTTCCCCACCTATTTGCCATGAAGTGATGGGACCAGGTGCCAAGTTCTTCAGTTTTTGAATGTTAAGTTTTAAGCCAAATTTTCACTCTCTTCCTTCACTGTAATCAAGAGGCTCTTTAGTTCCTCTTCACTTTCTGCCATAAGGGTAGTGTCATCTGCATATCTGAGGTTATTGTTATTTCTCCCGGAAATCTTGATTCCAGCTTGTGCTTCATCCAGCCTGGCATTTTGCATGATGTTCTCTGCGTAAATGTTAAATAAGCAAGGTGACAATATGCAGCTTTGACGTACTCCTTTCCCAATTTGGAACCAGTCTTTTGTTCCATGTTTGGTCCTAAATATTGCTTCTTGACCTGCACACAGATTTCTCAGGAGGCAAGTAAGGTGTTTTATTATTCCCATCTCTTTAAGAATTTTCCACAGTTTGTTGTGATCCACAAAGTCAAAGGCTTTAATGTAGGCAATGAAGCAGAAGCAGATGTTTTGCTGGAATTCTCTTGCTTTTTCTATGATCCAGCAGATGTTGGCAATTTGATCTCTGGTTCCTCTGCCTTTTCTAAATGCAGAAGGGTGACTTTCATTTGTGAATTTTTGTTTACCTTGATACAGCTGTACCAGTGATTAGAAGTCTGACGTAGCAACATAATCAATATAAAAACAATATAAACTACTCAACCTTACAGCAACCCTGTGCTAAGTTCTTGAGAGATGGAGACAGGCTGGCTAGACATTTAATGAAAATGATAAACACAATCCAACCCTTAAAAGGGTCTCAGAAGGTGTGACATTTACAGCCATAAACAACATAATCTCAAAAACACACAAAAAAAGACTCTTTTATTTTACTTTATAGTATGGTAGCAACCCCAGACTGATGTTGCCATAAGAGCAACATCTTGGTCTGTAAGATGATCTTTAATTTGATTGGAAATACTTTCACTCATTTATCATTCAAAATGTGGCAGGCAATCTGATATCATATATATCATCTCAGTAGGAAATGGCAATCCACTCCAGTATTCTTGCCTGGAAAATTCCATGGACAGAGGAATATGAGAGGCTACAGTTCACAGAGTTGCAGAGTTGGACAAAACTAAAGTGACTTAGCATACCACTGCAGATGTTGATATTCCACCCTCTGGTGGGTAGGAGGGGCCACTGTATCTGCAATCATGTTGACTTCAAGACCAGTTAATTGCTGTTCAACCATTTAGTAGCAAAGAATCCAGTCGCCATAAGCCATCAGGTAATTATTCTACTTATTTCTCAAGAATTCTAGGAAATAGACTACATAATTATCAGTTTCAAGTGCCTACAGGACTAGAGTGAGTTGAATGAAAACAATTCCAAGGTGACTAGTTGTCCTAACCTACTTCATTACATTGAAATATGCCAGGCCACTCCCTCTATAAACTCAGCACCAGTTAAAATCAAAACTGTATACTGGAACACCTGTTAATTCAACACTTAATTAGATAGAATGTTCAAGTTAATGCCTCATCCCAAAGAGAAAAGAACTCATGGAGCAGCCTTATTCACAAATGACAGACGTACTCACAACTGACACTGTCTTCATGTGGAGATTTGGAACTGGACGGGTACGCAGTAATTTACTAAACATTGTGAGGTTAATAAAGAGGTTAACTGCTGGAGACAATTGTGTGAATGTTGGCCTGGATGGTGTCCTGTCTTTGCCCCTCAGAATTTGGCAAAGGACTCTGCTGACAGTGAAAAGTACTGCCGTTTTGCTTGGTAAAAGCTTTCAAAAAACATTTGCCTGTGTTGTTTCTATGGGCAATCAAATATTATTCTAAAATAATTGATTCAGCTAATAAGAGCCTTCCTAATGATTTTCTTCTTATTTCAGTGATTTTACTTATTTACCTTTCAGGTAGGCATGGTTATTAATGTCTCTTTTTTATAACCTTTGTGCCCTTACCAATTCTTGGGTATGTTCTGGTTTCAGAACTGTATACCTTAAGACTTTTAGCTGTAATTTGAGTGAATTTTTATTTACAACTTCTATTAATTGATGTTTCAAAACACACTGATGGAGCTCTTATTATGTACCAGCCAGGCACGGTGTTTAGAGTTAAGGATATTGTAGTGAGAAAGATATATACTTCTTGCCTTTGTGGAACTTCGAGTGTAATAACAAAGACATAATGAAGAAACAAAATCATTATAAGCTGAGATAAGTACTGTGAAGGAAAAAAAAAATATTCTCTGAGAATGTGATTTTTTTTTTCAACTGGAAAGATGAAGGAAAGAACTTAAGAGGAGCATTTAAGTTGAGAAACAAAAAATGAGGAAGGGAACTGTATATGGAAAGGGAGAGGGCAGTGAAGGGATAAAACACACAACAGCATGTGCCAAATACTGAAGCAAGGAAAGGCTTGGCATGTTCAAGGAACTAGGTAAAGACTTGGGAGCATAGAGCATTTTGGGCAGAAGAAAGCGATGAGATTTGGAGGGAAAAAAAAGGCAGCAACCAGGTCTTCGATGGTGTTGTAGGAGAATGGGTCTCATTTTTAAGAGCAATGAGAATCCATTTACTGCTTTGAAGAAGAGAAGCTTTTGTGTAATGATGAATACAAACGTTCATAAACATTAAATGGTTTGGTGTAGGGTTCATGTGGAGGGCATAATGGGATCTTTCATCTCACAAAAGTGGTCATGCAAAATTATAAATAATTTGCCAGTATTACAAAAACATTATACACAAATTGAGTGTACAACCTGTCAAGCTGAATGTGGACACTCAGAGGTGTCCTTTTAAGCATATAATATCCTTGGTCCATTACGTATTAAAGAAGAGCTTGTATAAGGGTTGTTCAAAGTTCCTGAGTGTTCTTGTTTTGCTTCAGACCAAGACAGGTAGACCAGAGAGCTGGTCTGAAAATATACTTCTGTCATTCCACTGTCATAAGCTGAATGAAATAAATTACAGAATATGTTAGAGAAATCGTGTTTCTAGGTCTTGGGCTATGAGTATGAAACTACCCTAAGTACAGCATAATAGCTCATAAATGTAGGAGCTGATCATTCTTCCATCAAAAACGAAACGCTGAGTTTAAAAACAAAAGTAAAAAGTAAAGCATACTTGAAACAGGTTTCTTACAAAGGCAGATTATCAAGCACAAAGATAAATAAATATACTACTTGGTATAAAATATAATCAAAACAATGAATGTGTCAGAATCTGTTGCTAATTCAGAGGAATAAGTAATAACATCTGACCAGGAAAATTGAAGGAAAGCTTTAAAAAGAGTTAACATTTAAATTTTGCTTTCAGTAAGATGAGGGGAATGAAATGTCAGACAAAGGGAAAGATGTTTATAGGGCAATGGTCAGATTCAGTACTTTGGGTGAAGAGTTCAAAGGAGAATGAGGGCAATTTCAATCAAATCAACCTCTTACTGAAAAATGCTTTGATTATATTATCAAGTTCTGCTTAGATGCCATTTCTCAAAATGCCAGTGCTGAATATTAATCACTATCCAATTGGCTATTTCTACATATATTCTTTATAGTCCATTTACCAATATAGAAAGTCATGGTGACTAAGGGGGGGGGGGGAATGTTAGCTTGGTGACCTGTTGGGACTCATATTTGACAAGCCCCATCCTGATGAGTCAGCTTTGGGGCTAACATGAAAGCCATTTTGAAGATTCAAAGTGGACCAGCTTCTTTGCTAATAAAACATTATCCTCATATATAAGTAAGCAAAGTGTTAATGAGATGCTATGCTTCCAATAAGCTTAAGCAATGAAGTAGCAAGAGTCATGAAAAGAAGCCAACACCCAGTTTTCAGAGTATATAACCTCCTCAGTAATGAATTGGATCTTCAGACCAGCATGTTGGGTCCCTGGGACCAACTCAATCGAGGATTTTCACAATATGACCCAGAGACCTATCCACTCACTCAAGAACTTCTACAATGCCCCACCTCTCTCTGCCATCATACATGAATCGAAAGTTATAAACTTTGAAGATGGATTCTTTTTACCCAGCAGTTGCTACAGCAAGACCTGGCTCCTGGACAACTTTCCAGAAACCTGCAGGGAAACCACCAGCTGCATGGTACCTGAAGATGAACGGGAATTACACACAGAGGAGAGCTGTGTGCAAAATGTCTGTGTCTCCAGAGTCGTCCAAACAACTTGTTCTAATTCCAGGCCCTGTGAAAACACAGCATGCCAGTCAAGAAGTTCCTCGGCAGTGTTGGAGTGTGTTTCTCAGCCTTGCCAGTCAGGAAGTAGCCAGCAAATGTGTTCTATAGTCCAGAGCTGCCAACCTGTGAGCAACATGGCGAAGTCTTGTCCACCCAAGACTTATGTGTCTAAGAGTTGCCAGACTCTGGACTGTGACTGTAGCCAGCGCCAAGCTCAGAGCCCTGAATCCAGTTCCTGTAGCTCTTTGGTCTATGTCACACCAGAGTCACAGCTCCTGGAAACTTCTAACACTTACGAGCCAACTTGCTGTGTTACTGGTGGTTTGTAATTGCCTACTGAGTGAAGAATCTGCAGAATGTGTAGGGAGACTCAGATTTTAAGTTTCATAAATTGAGTCCTGAAAAGTAGGATCTTTTCTTTCTCTAAACACAAGCTATTTTTGCCTGTGTTTGTGAGTGAATGAACCATCCTGTGCTGTCTCCAAAGAGAAATTTTTTTTACTTTTTTTTTCTTTTTTGATCATTTCTGGTGGTAAGCTAGGCTTCTCCAGTGGCTCAGTGGTAAAGAACCTGCCAGCAATGGAGGAGACATGGCAGCAGCCTCAGGGTTGATTCCTGGGTCAGGAAGACCCCCTGGAGAAGAAACTGGCAACTCACTCCAGTATTTTTGCCTGGAAATCCCACGGACAGAGGAGCCTGGCAGGCTATAGTCTATGGAATCGCAAAAGAGTTGGACAAGACTGAGCGACTAAAGAAACTGGTGGTAAGCTGATGGGAAAGTATGCTATTTTAGGTCACTAGGACACTATTTGTTATAGAGCAATAAGAATTGCCACCAGGGACTAACATGAATACTTAAAAAGTCCACATTACACTTTGACTACTGATTATTATCAGTGGAAACACTGATCATTGAATCTGGCTTATTATAGCATGCTATAATAGAGAAAGGTAATGGGCTACTAGTATCAGAAAAACATAGTACTAGAGTTTAAAGATGCTTGGAAACCCATTTAGTCCTGTGGAACTCTGCTGGCTTCAACTGTATCAGAGGTTGCTCATATAGTTAATAACATCAAACCACAACTCAAATCTGTGTCTCCTCACTGTCCATCATTATTCTATTTACTGTAATGCAGCATTCTTTTAGTTAACTATTACATTGAACCTATTGTCTGACAAGTGCAAGGCAGTTTTGAATTTCACCTCCATAAACTTCATAACCATGGACTAGTCAGAGATGTTTGAATATAAGTTCAGGTTTAGCATATTCACTACATTTCTGCTATTCTGGTTTTCTGCTATTCTCTTTTCACTATATAAGTGTTTTGGGGTGTGTGATTTTAGAAAATATTCTTTGTAGTAAATAAATTTACTTTATTTACATCACAAGCAATTGTTACTATTATTTTTATTTCACATTTTTATGGGTTTTAGGTTACAGTTACCCCCACATTCCACCCAATTGGATTAAAAGTGTAAATAGTTCGCCAAAAGTTGGCCAAAAAGTTCATTCAGGTTTTTCTGGAAGATATTATAGAAAAATACAAACAAACTTTCTGGAAGCCAACTCAGTATTCGGAAGCATAAAAGAGAACATGATCTCTTACCATTGTTTGTATACCAGATTTTGTTGTTCAGTCACTTAGTCGTGTCTGATTCTTTCTTTGTGTGCAGACACCATGAACTGCAGCTTGACAAACTTCCTTGTTTTTCACTATCTCCCAGAGTTTTCTCAAATTCATGTCCATTGAGTCAGTGATGACATCCACCCACCTTATCCTCTGCCACTGCTTTTGCCTCCTATCCTAAATCTTTCCTAGAATCAGGATCGTTTTCAATGACTCAATTCTTGTCATCAGGTGGATGAGGTATCAAATCTTCAGTTAAGCATCAGTTCTTCCAGTGAATATTCAAGGCTGATTTCCTTTAGGATTTACTGGTTTGATATTCTTGCTCTCAAGAGTCTTCTCCAGCACCACAATGTACAGTATGGATCAGAGTAAGAGAGCACATTGGTGGTAGTCAACCATCAGTCAAAGCAGAGGTGCATGCTAAATACGAAGATGATGAAACCACAGGGTTTGAATATGTGAAGACTCATTAACTTTGTTTAGAACAGCTTGGCTATTAAGAAGCTGTGGATGTGGTCTTTTTTTTTTTTTTACATTTTATTTTATTTTTAATTTTTATTTTTACTTTATTTTTCTTTATAATACTGTATTGGTTTTGTCATACATTGACACGAATCCACCACGGATGTACATGAGTTCCCAAACATGAACCCCCCTCCCACCTCCCTCCCCATATCATCTCTCTGAATCATTCCCGTGCACCAGCCCCAAGCATCCTGTATCCTGCATCGAACCTAGACTGGCAATTCGTTTCTTACATGATATTATACATGTTTCAATGCCATTCTCCCAAAGAATCCCACCCTCTTCCTCTCCCTCAGAGTCCAAAAGTCCACTCTACACATCTGTGTCTCTTTTGCTGTCTCGCATACAGGGTCATCATTACCATCTTTCTAAATTCCATATATATGTGTTAGTATACTGTATTGGTGTTTTTCTTTCTGGCTTACTTCACTCTGTATAATCAGCTCCAGTTTCATCCATCTCATTAGAACTGATTCAAATGTATTCTTTTTGATGGCTGAGTAATACTCCATTGTGTATATGTACCACAGCTTTCTTATCCATTCATCTGCTGATGGACATCTAGATTGTTTCCATGTCCTGGCTATTATAAACAGTGCTGTGATGAACATTGGGGTACACGTGTCTCTTTCTATTCTGGTTTCCTTGGTGTGTATGCCCAGCAGTGGGATTGCTGAGTCATAAGGCAGTTCTATTTGCAATTTTTTTAAGGAATCTCCACACTGTTCTCCATAGTGGCTGTACTAGTTTGCATTCCCACCAACAGTGTAGTAGGCTTCCCTTCTCTCCACACCCTCTCCAGCATTTATTTCTTACAGACTTTTGGATCACAGCCATTCTGACTGGTGTGATTGGAAGAATCAATATAGTGAAAATGAGTATACTACCCAAAGCAATCTACAGATTCAATGCAATCCCTATCAAGCTACCAGTGGTATTTTTCACAGAACTAGAACAAATAATTTCAAGATTTGTATGGAAATACAAAAAAACCTCGAATAGCCAAAGCAATCTTGAGAAAGAAGAAGGGAACCGGAGGAATCAACTTGCCTGACTTCAGGCTCTACTACAAAGCCACAGTCATCAAGACAGTATGGTGTTGGCACAAAGACAGAAATATAGATCAATGGAACAAAATAGAAAGCCCAGAGATAAATCCACACACATATGGACACCTTATCTTTGACAAAGGAGGCAAGAATATACAATGGATTAAAGACAATCTCTTTTAACAAGTGGTGCTGGGAAAACTGGTCAACCACTTGTAAAAGAATGAAACTAGATCACTTTCTAACACCACATACAAAAATAAACTCAAAATGGATTAAAGATCTAAACGTAAGACCAGAAACTATAAAACTCCTAGAGGAGAACATAGGCAAAACACTCTCCGACATAAATCACAGCAGGATCCTCTATGATCCACCTCCCAGAATACTGGAAATAAAAGCAAAAATAAACAAATGGGATCTAATTAAAATTAAAAGCTTCTGCACAACAAAGGAAAATATAAGCAAGGTGAAAAGACAGCCTTCTGAATGGGAGAAAATAATAACAAATGAAGCAACTGACAAACAACTAATCTCAAAAATATACAAGCAACTTATGCAGCTCAATTCCAGAAAAATAAACGACCCAATCAAAAAATGGGCCAAAGAACTAAATAGCCATTTCTCCAAAGAAGACATATGGATGACTAACAAACATATGAAAAGATGCTCAACATCACTCATTATTAGAGAAATGTGGATGTGGTCTTAATGGATCTCTCATTTTCAGGGCAACATAAAGTAGTGGTTACAAGCATGGATTCTGAAATCAGATTTCCTTAGCTGTGTTGGTGAAGGATGTTTGAATCCCAGCTGTGTGGTATGTGTAAGTTTTTCAACCATTCTCCATTTCAGCTTATTCAACTACAAAATTGAGATGATAATGGTATGACTATTATTATAACCTAATAAGTTAGCAATTTGAAAGAGATCAGCACATGACTTTGTGTATAGAAAATGTTCAGTAAAATTTAGCAACATCTTTTGCAAGCTCAGAGACTCAATATGAAGGGTGAAGGCAGGGATGTGTAGATAAACTCTGAAACCTATGACATATTAGGAAAGCTATTCATCCAAAACTGAGAAATTAAGCTGTTTTGTATCTGGAAAGACACAAGCCGTATCTTACACTAACAGACAGGCTTAAAAACCAAGTGTTGTCCTTTGTTGAAGTGGGCTGGCAAGTATATCTGACAAGTATCTCTATGACAAAGCTAGTGTTGATTTACCTATCAGCTCTGTGAATAGGTTAGGCAGAGGTCATCCCAAAGAGGAAGATTTAAAATTCATAAACCACCACTTACACAGGTGCTTCTGTAAAGGCGCACAGTTGAGAGGTAGCTGATGCAGGTCTGAAAGAAGCTGAATGAACACTTTGATTCTGTTAATAGCAACAGAGCACATGGAGATCACATCAGAGTATTCCTGTTGCAAAAAAACATTGACATAAAGCTTCTGGCTGTAGCAGCGATGGCAGCAACATAGCATTGACAGCAGTAAGGAGACCTCCTCCTCATGGTAGCTTCAAGGGATTCCAGTCACAGCTAATCATGTGGACATAAATGAAACTTGTTGGTAGAGCAGATTGTCACTAATGTAACTCAAATAGGGAAGGGTTCAACTACTCTGGGCCACACATTCTTTCTGGGATGAGCATGATAACTCTCCTGAGAAGTTAGCTGAAGAAGGAGCCAGTATATAACCTAACCCTGTACGGAGCACATTGGAACTCTTTCTAGAGAGAAACTCTGTGGACTCAGGGGCTACAGAACCTTGGTACTGGAATGGAGCCTGGTGTGGATGTGAAGAGATGCTCTGTATTCAGTTTAGTGTAGTGGGAATTGGCCTTGGATTATGACTAGACCTTGTTCAAATGGTGGTTCAGATAGTAAAGAATCTGTCTTCAATGTAGGAGACCTGGGTTCAATCCCTGGGTCAAGAATATCCCCTGGGAAGGGAATGGCTACCCACTCCAGTATTCTTGCCTGGAGAATCTCATGGACAGAGGAGCCTTGTGGGCTATACTATAGTCCATGTGGTCACAAAGAGTGGAACATGACTGAGGTGAGTAATACTGTCACTTGTTTAAATATAAATTCTGCCATTTCCTAACTATGTGCCCGGGACAAGTTAATATTTCTGAGATTCAGTTCCTTCATTGTTCAGTTCAGTTCAGTCTCTCAGTCGTGTCCAACACATTGCAAACCCGTGAACTGCAGCATACCAGGCCTCCCTGTCCATCACCAACTCCCAGAGTCCTCCCAAAACCATGTCCACTGAGTTGGTGATGCCATCCAACTATCTCATCCTCTGTTGTGCCCTTCTCCTCCTGCCCTCAATCTTTCCCAGCATCAGGGTCTTTTCAAATGAGTCAGGTCTTTGCTTCAGGTGGCCAAAATATTGAAGTTTCAGCTTCAACATCAGTCCTTCCAATGAACACCCAGGACTGTATCTTTAGGATGGACTGGTTGGATCTCCTTGCAGTCCAAGGGACTCTCAAGAGGCTTCTCCAACACCACAGTTCAAAAGCATCAGTTCTTCAGCACTCAGCTGTCTTTATAGTCCAACTCTCACATCCATACATGACCATTGGAAAAACCATAGCCTTGACAAGATGGACCTTTGTTGACAAAGTAATGTCTCTGCTTTTTAATATGCTGTCTAGGTTGGTCATAACTTTTCCTCCTTCATTGTAAAATGTAGATAATACCTAATTCATTGGATAATTGTGACAGCTAAATGGTGTCATGCCCACTAAAGGCTTGTTGGAATGTTTGTGTCAAAATATGCAAGAAACCATCAGGTACTTTACATGATATTTGCTTCTTGGACTTAAGCCACATTTTCATGATTTCTCTATACTGAATTTAAATTTTAGGTTAATGATGAAGAAAAGCTACTCATTATAGCACAATTGACATAGGTAGTATGGAACATGACTCTGTCTGTGTAGTACTCTTAAAAACTGTAGAAATGATTCAGTGGGTACATGCTATAGAACATTCTTCATAGTGCAAGGAATTTCTTCTTGCCTTAACAGAAAGCCTTTGATAGAATTTGTGTATTGACATCACTTACCCTAGGTTTTTCAAAATGTAGGTAGCTTAACAGCATGTTTTGTTCTGTTTATTTTTTTCTTCCTAGAAGCTGTGCTGTGTGGTGCTTAGTCGCTCAGTCATGTGCAACTTTGAGACCCCATGGATTATAGTCTACCAAGCAAGAATACTAGAGCAGGTTGCCATGCCTTTCTCCAAGGGATATACCCAATCCAGAGATTGAACTCAGGTCTCCATCATTGCAGACGGATTCTTTACCATCTGAGCCACCAGGAAAGACCAAGAATACTGGAGTGGGTAGCTTATGCCTTCTCAAGGGGAAATTCTAGACCCAGGAACTGAACCAGGGTCTCCTGCATTGAAGGCAGATTCTTAAAGAATTTAAAGGACATTTCCTTGTCTATGCAATACTACGTCAAGAAGCATAAAATATCTCTTATTAATTTGATCCTAATGAACTGTGACTTCCAGATGTTCAAGCTGATTTTAGAAAAGGCAGAGGAACCAGAGATCAAATTGCCAACATCTACTGGATCATAGAAAAAGCAAGAGAGTTCCAGAAAAACATCTATTTCTGCTTTATTGACTATACCAAAGCCTTTGACTGTGTGGATCACAATAAACTGGAAAATTCTGAAAGAGGTGGGACTACCAGACCACCTGACCTGCCTCTTGAGAAATCTGTATGCAGGTCAGGAAGCAACAGTTAGAACTGGACATGGAACAACAGACTGGTTCCAAATAGGAAAAGGAGTATGTCAAGGCTGTATATTGTCACCCTGCTTATTTAACTTATATGCAGAGTACATCATGAGAAATACTGGGCTGGATGAAGCACAAGCTGGAATCAAGATTGCCAGGAGAAATATCAATAACCTCAGATATGCAGATGACACCACCCTTACGGCAGAATGCAAAGAATAACTAAAGAGCCTCTTAATGAAAGTGAAAGATGAGAGTGAAAAAGTTGGCTCAAAACTCAACATTCAGAAAACTAAGATCATGGCATCTGGTCCCATCACTTCATAGCAAATAGATGGGGAAATATTGGCAGACTTTATTTTTGGGGGGTCCAAAATCACTGCAGATGGTGACTGCAGCCATGAAAGTAAAAGGCACTTGCTCCTTGGAAGAAAAGCTATGACCAACCTAGACAGCATATTAAAAAGCAGAGACATTACTTTGCCAACAAAGGTCCATCTTGTCAAGGCTATGGTTTTTCCAGTGATCATGTATGGATGTGAGAGTTGGACTGTACAGAAAGTTGAGCACTGAAGAATTGATGCTTTTAAACTGTGGTGTTGGAGAAGCCTCTTGAGAGTCCCTTGAACTGCAAGGAGATCCAACCAGTCCATCCTAAAGGAGATCAGTCCTGGGTGTTCATTGGAAGGACTGATGTTGAAGCTGAAACTCCAATACATTGGCAACCTGATGCAAAGAAATGACTCTTTTGAAAAGACCATGATGCTGGGAATGATTGAGGGCAGGAGGAGAAGGGGACGATAGAAGATGAGATGGTTGGATGGCATCACCGATTCAATGGACATGAGTTTGGGTAGACTCTGGGAGTTGGTGACGGACAGGGAGGACTGATGTGCTGTAGTCCATGGGGTTGCAAAGGGTCAGACACGACAGAGCAACTGAACTGAACTGAATGATTTAACAAACACTGCACGTATACTTCATCACTGTAAACTCAAACTGTCCAATTGGGGAACTATGATTCATTAAGTTCCTTTTTTCAGTGAGGATGAAAATCCAGACAAATAAAGTAGGTTGTCCAAGATAATACAAAGAGTAAATGTGTGGCCAGCATTTTAATCTGGTGAGTTGGACTTTGGAGCTTCAAGTATAAGCTCTAACAACCTGATTATATTAATATTAAGCTTTTTATTACTAGACCAGATCAAATGTGGGGAAAATTTCTGTGTCATATGAAAGGTCTGTACAAATAATTTGATCGAAAATACTTTATCTGCTGTATTATTTTGCTATGAGTCTGTAGAGGCTACGGTCAGAGAATTTAGTATAATTGATTGGATGTTTTATTTATTTATAACCCAGGAATAAATTCTAGAAATAAATTAGGCATATTTCATTGAAGTTTATATAGATTTTTTAACATCTGAGAAAAGAGTAACTCCAAATCATGTGAAATCAACATAACCTAGGTGTCAAGGAAAGTACTTGGATGGTATGGAGTCCAAACTACGTTTTCGACAACATAAGCTCACTTGTCTGAATGATGTTAGCAAGTTCATTTTTCATAATCAATAATTCCTACCATTTTCTTAAGTTAAATAATTATCCTTTTGAAAATGTTGAGCAATTTAAAGAATCTAACAGGATATGGTCTAGGGGTTTTCCCTACTTTCTTCAATTTAAGTCTGAATTTGGTAATAAGGAGTTCATGATCTGAGCCACAGTCAGCTCCTGGTCTTGTTTTTGTTGACTGTATAGAGCTTCTCCATCTTTGGCTGCATAGAATATAATCAATCTGATTTCGGTGTTGACCATCTGGTGATGTCCATGTGTAGAGTCTTCTCTTGTGTTGTTGGAAGAGGGTGTTTGCTATGACCAGTGCATTTTCTTGGCAAAACTCTATTAGTCTTTGCCCTGCTTCATTCCGCATTCCAAGGCCAAATTTGCCTGTTACTCCAGGTGTTTCTTGACTTCCTACTTTTGCATTCCAGTCCCCTATAATGAAAAGGACATCTTTTTGGGTGTTAGTTCTAAAAGGTCTTGTAGGTCTTCATAAAACCGTTCAACTTCAGCTTCTTCAGCATTCCTGGTTGGGGCATAGACTTGGATAACTGTGATATTGAATGGTTTGCCTTGGAGACAAACAGAGATCATTCTGTCATTTTTGAGATTGCATCCAAGTACTGCATTTCGGACTCTTTTGTTGACCATGATGGCTACTCCATTTCTTCTAAGGGATTCCTGCCCACAGTAGTAGATGTAATGGTCATCTGAGTTAAATTCACCCATTCCATGCCATTTTAGTTTGCTGATTCCTAGAATGTTGACGTTCACCCTTGCCATCTCTTGTTTGACCACTTCCAATTTGCCTTGATTCATGGACCTGACATTCCAGGTTCCTATGCAATATTGCTCTCTTTATAGCATCAGACCTTGCTTCTATCACCAGTCACATCCACAACTGGGTATTGTTTTTGCTTTGGCTCCATCCCTTCCTTCTTTCTGTAGTGATTTCTCCTCTGATCTCCAGTAGCATATTGGGCACCTAATGACCTGGGGAGTTCCTTTTTTGGTATCTTATCATTTTTCCTTTTCATGCTGTTCATGGGGTTCTCAAGGCAAGAATACTGAAGTGGCTTGCATTTCCTTCTCCAGTGGACCACGTTCTGTCAGACCTCTCCACCATGACCTGCCCATCTTGGGTTGCCCACAGGTGTGGCTTAGTTTCATTGAGTTAGACAAGGCTGTGGTCCTAGTGTGATTAGATTGACTAGTTTTCTGTGAGTATGGTTTCAGTGTGTCTGCCCTCTGATGCCCTCTTGCAACACCTACCATCTTACTTGGGTTTCACTTACCTTGGACGTGGGGGTATCTCTTTACGGCTGCTCCAGCAAAGCACAGCTGCTGCTCCTTACCTTGGACGAGGGGTATCTCCTTACCACCACCGTTCCTGATCTTCAACGTGGGATAGCTCCTCTAGGCCCTCCTGTGCCTGGGCAGCCACTGCTCCCCGGGTTGCTTCTTCCGGCTGCGGGCCCTGACCTTGGGCATGGGTGGCTCCTTCCAGCTGCTGTCCCTAGCCTCGGGCTGGGGTGGCTCCTCAGGGTCGCTGCCCATGGCCTCGGGTGTGAGGTGGCTCCTCCCAGCTGCCGCCCCTGACCTTGGACACAGGGTAGCTCCTCTCGGTCGTTCCTGCGCCGTCGCAGCCTGTCACTCTAGGCCACTGTGCCTGACCTCGGACGTGGGTAGCTCTTCTCGGCCGCGCTTAATGCGCCGGCTCTCGCAGCCGCCTGGGCTTAGTGCGCCGCCTCTCGCAGCCGCCTGGGCTTAGTGCGCCGGCTCTCGCAGCCAAATAGATTTAAGGGCCTAGATCTGATAGATAGAGTTCCTGATGAACTATGGACAGAGGTGAGTGACATTGTGCAGGAGACAGGGATCAAGACCATCCCCATGGAAAAGAAATGCAAAAAGCAAAATGGCTGTCTGGGGAGGCCTTACAAATAGCTGTGAAGAGAAGAGAGGTGACAAGCAAAGGAGAAAAGGAAAGATATACACGTCTGAATGCAGAGTTCCAAAGAATCGCAAGAAGAGATAAGAAAGCCTTCTTCAGCGATCAATGCAAAGAAATAGAGGGAAACAACAGATTGGGAAAGACTAGAGATCTCTTTAAGAAAATTAGAGATACCAAGGAAACATTTCATGCAAAGATGGGCTCGATAAAGGACAGAAATGGTATGGACTTAACAGAAGCAGAAGATATTAAGAAGAGGTGGCAAGAATACATGGAAGAACTGTACAAAAAAGATCTTCACGACCCAGATAGTCATGATGATGTGATCACTCGTCTAGAGCCAGACATCATGGAATGTGAAGTCAAGTGGGCCTTAGAAAGCGTCAATACGAACAAAGCTAGTGGAGGTGATGGAATTCCAATTGAGCTATTTCAAATCCTGAAAGATGACGCTCTGAAAGTGCTACACTCAATATGCCAGCAAATTTAGAAAAGTCAGCAGTGGCCACAGGACTGGAAAAGGTCAGTTTTCATTCCAATTCCAAAGAAAGGCAATGCCAAAGAATGCTCAACTACCGCACAGTTGCACTCATCTCACATGCTAGTAAAGTAATGCTCAAAATTCTCCAAGCCAGACTTCAGCAATACGTGAACCGTGTACTCCCTGATGTTCAACTGGGTTTAGAAAAGGCAGAGGAACCAGAGATCAAATTGCCAACATCTGCTGGATCATGGAAAAAGCAAGAGAGTTCCAGAAAAACATCTATTTCTGCTTTATTGACTATGCCAAAGCCTTTGACTGTGTGGATCACAATAAACTGTGGAAAATTCTGAAAGAGATGGGAAAACCAGACCACCTGACCTGCCTCTTGAGAAACCTGTATGCAGGTCAGGAAGCAACAGTTAGAACTGGACATGGAACAACAGACTGGTTCCGAATAGGAAAAGGAGTATATCAAGGCTGTATATCGTCACCCTGCTTATTTAACTTATATGCAGAGTACATCATGAGAAATGCTGGGCTGGAAGAAACACAAGCTGGAATCAAGATTGCTGGGAGAAATATCAATAACCTCAGATACGCAGACGACACCACCCTTATGGCAGAAAGTGAAAAGGAGCTAAAAAGCCTCTTGATGAAAGTGAAAGAGGAGAGCGAAAGAGTTGGCCTAAAGCTCAACATTCAGAAAACGAAGATCATGGCATCCGGTCCCATCACTTCATGGGAAATAGATGGGGAAACAGTGGAAACGGTGTCAGACTTTTTTTTTTTTTTTTGGCTCCAGAATCACTGCAGATGGTGACTGCAGCCATGAAATTAAAAGATGCTTACTCCTTGGAAGAAAAGTTATGACCAACCTAGATAGCATATTGAAAAGCAGAGACATTACTTTGCCGACTAAGTTCCGTCTAGTCAAGGCTATGGTTTTTCCTGTGGTCATGTATGGATGTGACATTTGGACTGTGAAGAAGGCTGAGCACTGAAGAATTGATGCTTTTGAACTGTGGTGTTAGAGAAGACTCTTGAGAGTCCCTTGGACTGTAAGGAGATCCAACCAGTCCATCCTAAGGAGATCAGCCCTGGGATTTCTTTGGAAGGAATGATGCTAAAGCTGAAACTCCAGTACTTTGGCCACCTCATGCGAAGAGTTGACTCATTGGGAAAGACCTTGATGCTAGGAGGGATTGGGGGCAGGAGGAGAAGGGGACGACCGAGGATGAGATGGCTGGATGGCATCACGGACTCGATGGGTGTGAGTCTGAGTGAACTCCGGGAGATGGTGATGAACAGGGAGGCATGGCGTGCTGCGATTCATGGGGTCGCAAAGAGTCAGACACGACTGAGAGACAGAACTGAACAGGATATGAGACAGTATTTTGTGCTCTCTTGCATCGCAGTCACTGACACCTTTCCTGAAGCCAGAATATTCTTCTCTAGTTCTGCTTCCCATTTCTACCTTCAGAGAATTCCCATTACTCCCTCCACTTGAAATTCTTTCATATCAGGAACTTCCATATTCTTTCTCTAGGACCTAAATGGAAAGAATGATAATTGATTGAAAAAATAGACTCACAGGCTTAGAGAACAAACTTATGATTGCTGGGGGACAGGTGCAGGGAAAGGATTGGGGGAAGGGAGAGTTGGGGAGTTTCAGATGGACATGTACACACTGCTGTATTAAAAATGCATAACCAACAAGGACCTATGGTAGAGCACATAGAGCTCTGCTCTATGTTATGTGGCAGCCTGAATGGAGGGGATTTTGGAGGAGAATGGATATATGTATATGTATGGCTGAGTCCCTTTGCTGTCCACCTGAGACTATCACAACATTGTTAGTCCTATTGCTGCTGCTGCTGCTAAGTCACTTCAGTCGTGTCCGACTCTGTGCAACCCCATAGACGGCAGCCCACCAGGCTCCCCCGTCCCTGGGATTCTCCAGGCAAGAGTACTGGAGTGGTCACCATTGCCTTCTCTGTTAGGCTAATTGGCTATACCCCAAAACAAAAGAAAAAGTCCTTTAAAAAAATAGCTAAAAAGAACAACCAACACAAAGAAAAATTTCTATACTTCATAAGACAATTGATAACTCATCACTACCGGTTGTATCGAGCTACAGCTTTGCTATGAAGTAAGCTATCCCATAGGCAGATAGGTACAAATAGACTAAACATTTGTAATTAAATTATATTTTGAATTAAAAAATGCCTTTTTGTGGTAATAAATCATTTGCCTGACTTTTTTCACAGTTTTCTCTGACTCTGTGAAAACAAATTCATTAATGACATTCAAAGAGAATAATTATTCCTAGGAGGCAAGAGACAAACCAGTGTGAATGCATCCAGACACAAGAGCAAAGAAACCTCAAAGGTAAATACTGAAAATTGTCCATTACTATTCTTCCAGTACCCAATATGGTATTGCTTCAAGCCTGGACTAATGCCTGTGCAGAAATTCAGTAACTACTAATTCACAAAGATAATGAGAAAAAGAAGACTGAAAATTAAATAAAAGGCTAAGAAGAACGCCTCTCTTAGCAGTTCACTGCCTTGTCACTATCGCTTCATGGACTGTAGCATGTTGCTTATTTAAATTGAGTGTGCAGAGTGTAACACTTGGATTAAAAAGCCCTCTTCCACCATAAACCCTGTCAACCCTTACAGTAGGGTTATTAACTACTGTTCCCCACCCTACCCCTTGTAATGAACTGCATTCACTCTGACACTCTGTATTAGGAAACTGATGCAATAATGCATGTTGAAATTCTCATGAACAAAATATCTTCCTTTAGACTTTATATTTTATTAAATTAAGCTGCAGGAGGCAGTGAAAGAAGCACATTTTAAATTTTTAGCTATATTGATATTCACAAGTGCTATACTGTATTTATTTAATGATTGGGTTTAAATCACAGTAAAGTTTTATCATGATCACAGGTATACTTACCAGATTAAACTCAGAATATCCATTACTAACTACCAAGTGAGATATTTTTTCAGAAATATTTCTCAGGAAACAGAAATAGGCATCGGTGTAGTTCTTTCATTTTTCAAGTCTGTATTATTTTAAAGTGTGCCTGCTCCCTCCTATTTCCCAGAGGCTGTGGTTGATGGTGGCTTGGTCTCTAGGAGTCTGGTTTAATTTCTTGCAGTGAATGACTGTGGCAATCAAAGCATTGACTTTGAAGTGGTCCTGGAGGGGCTTCTATTGTAAAGCTGTAGCTCTGGGGCCCTCAGGCTACACATGGAATTCTAGGCAATCTAAAAACAATATGCTATACTCTGGCCCACTGAGCCACTCTGGAGGACAAATATACCATCTGAAACTATGTTATGTGTTAAAGGTGTTCCATCAGGGTTAAGTGTCTGCCATGCCTCCATCAGGTAGCTGAGTGAAATGTTGATGTCTTAAACATTCCTGGTAAGGACCACTTGCCTATTCATCTTCCTTAATGTGGATCTTCTTATGCTCCCTCATTGCTAACACAGTTACATTTCCATAGAATCATAATTATTTCTAAGTGTTTAAGAGATGTTTAGTTAATGTCATGTATCAGGCAGTTAGTAAATACACTTGCTGAGGTTATGTGATTTACACAGAGTCACGGCTAGACTTCAAGCCTAGTGACTCTCACTCTGGTGTTTCATTGGCCATAATCCAAAGTATCCCTTGTGAGAAGTTCATTAAAAATGTTTAAATGTACTAAGCACAATAATTTTAATGTACCCGTATAAGTACATTAAAGGCCACACATAATACATATGCTGTGTGCTAAGTTGCTTCAGTCATGTCTGACTCTTGGAGTTTATGGACTGTAGCCCATAGGTTTCTCTGCCCATGAAATTCTCCAGGCAAGAATACTAGAATGGGTTGCCATGTCTTCATCCAGGGGACACATACCACATAAAAAACCTTTTTTTTTTTTTTTGTAGTTTTTCACTCGCTAAATAGTGTCTGACTCTAAAAACTTTTATAATGTGGCCTACCTTAAGTTAATATGGCAGATGTAATAAACATTATCTCTCCTCAGAATTTAAAGTATCTTTTAATGAAGGTTGGAATATTGCTTCTCCAGATGCATAATTTGCTGAATTGTAAATAAAACTGTAGTTTCTTTGTTTTAGAGACTCAGTGCATACTTTTCCATGGTTGTAATTAGCCATCTTTCTTGAATTCTAAATACCTGTGTTTATCAACATTTTTGAAACAGGGAGTCAGGATAAAGTCTGCACTGGATGCCAATAATCAACACTTAAAAACTTCTGGCTGCAGCACTAGAGGAACTCCTTGGTGGCTCAGATGGTAAAGAATCCACCTGCAGTGTAGGAGACCTGGGTTCAGTCTTTGGGTTGGGAAGATCCCCTGAAGGAAGGCATGGCAGCCCACTCCAGTATTCTTGCCTGGAGAATCCCCATAGACAGAAGAGCCTGGTGGGCTACAGTCTACAGGGTCACAAAGAATCGGACATGACTGAGCGACTAAGCACAGTAGCACTAAGAGGGCAAGATCACTAAATGTGGGTATTTGACTTAGAATCCACATTAAGGTCATCTTGTCCTTCGAAAATTGCTCAGCTCAGGGGTTATTTCCATGGTTCCACCATCTTCTCTAATAACTCTTCCTCTATGTGACTCTCATCGGTGCTGAAGCTGAATCCAGCCTCTGTATCCCAACACCGAATTAAATCTTGGACACAGAGTTTTGGGTGAGGTAGAAAAGAAGAACTTTATTGCTTTGCCAGGCAAAGGCTGACACCGTGGGCTAATGCCCTCCAAGCTGTGTGTCCCAACCTGGAGCGGGTAGTGAGAAGTTTTACAGTAATGGTTCAAAGAGGTTGATCAGCTTGTGGACATTCTGATTGGTTGGTGGTGAAGTAAGTTGGAGTCAGCATCACCAACCTTCTGGTTCCAATCAGTTGGCTGTCTCCTGCTTATGAGCAGCATACCATTAACTTCCCCCACCTGGTAGGGGTTTCAGTATCTGCAAAATAGCTCAAAGATTCTGTTATGTGTATCCGTTTAGGGGGAATCAGGATCCCAGCCCAAGGCTGCACTGTTGTTTCTTTTGTCCATTCTCCCCTTGTCTTTGCATTGCCCCAGCCTTCTCTAATTAACAACAGTTTGAACCTGCTTGTTGGAACTCAGCGAAGATCTTGGAGGCTGAATGAAGCCTGTAAGCAAGAAATGGGGGAAACATAAAAAACTTTTCTGCCCAGGAGCCCCACAAAGTCCTGGTAGGCCTCTGCTGAGCCAGTTGCAGTCATGGCAGAACTCAGCTTTTAAAGGATTGATGAGAAACTAGAGCTACCAACCAGCATGCCTGTACCTAGCTCCTGTGAAACTACCCCCTACACTTCTCTGATGGTGGTATGTCAATACCATATGGCAGAGCCTGTCATACAATCATCAGCTGCCTTTTTTTTTTTTTTTTCTGAAGTCTTTAGTCCCTGCTCTCTAGCAACCTGCACTTAAAGCTTTGTGCTACATGGATAGCACACTGCTACATACACAGGTCTCACGGCCATTTTTCCTTTGGGCTGAAACTTAAGGTTCACCTGTGACTGAGGTTCAGCAGTGCTGACCCCTAGTGGAGAGCCTTTTCTCGATAACGAATGAGCTACATTGTTCATCAAATTTTACCCCTGAGTTCCATATCTTACAAGGCTTCCCTGGTGGCTCAGTAGTAAAGAATCAGCCTGCCAGTGCAGGAGATGTGGGAAATCTTGTGGACAGAGGAACCTGGTGGGCTACAGTCCATAGAGTCACAAAAGAAGCTGGCTACTCCTGAGCATACACACTCCAGCTCCAAATCGGTATCGTATACCTTGAAGTGTTTTGAGTAATTCCTTATTGTTGAGAATTCCTAAGTAAAGGACCTACACAGTACTGTCTAGTCTAGTTGAGAGAGGCGGGCAGTCTTTTAAAAGACATGTTATATGGTTACATTGTTTTCAAGAAAAATTTGCCTTACCCAACTGCTGCTTTACTATTTAAGCTTAAGACTGAGTCATGGTTTACAGTTGTTCTGATTTTATTCTTATTATGTATTTTAATGTATGTTGGCTACGCTGGGTCTTCATTGCTTTACCCAGGCTTTCCCTAGCTGTGGTGAGCTCTTCATTGTGGTACCAAGTGCTTCTCATAGCAGCGGTTGCTCTTGTTAGTGAGCGCAGGCTCTAGGCACGTGACTTGCAATAGCTGTGGCTCGTGGGCTCAGTAGTTTTGGTGCGTGGCTTAGTTGCCCAGTGGCCTGTGGAATCTTCCCAGACCAGAGATCAAACCCATGTTCTCTGCATTAGCAGGTGGATTCC
Source organism: Oryx dammah (assembly GCF_014754425.2). NCBI lineage: Eukaryota > Metazoa > Chordata > Mammalia > Artiodactyla > Bovidae > Oryx > Oryx dammah. The sequence continues at coordinate 150,928,092 of NW_024070186.1, read as the reverse complement.
CACCCACTGCACCACCAAGGTAGTCAGCTGTTCTTTTAATTTGTCTGATTTTTAATGTCCTTTATGCTTTTAAGATATGTTTTCCATACAGCAGCTGTTTACTTCACCTAATAACTTTGATTTCCACTAGTCACTGCTGCATACATTTGTCATCATTATTTCCATATTACTAGGATTGTTGTACTTCTATTAAAATTTGTTTTATTACATGCTTGCAGAAATGAATAGAGTTAGTTATGACAGTGCAGTGCTGCAATTCTCACTACAAAAGAGAGACTGGTCAGAAATGGCAATGAGAACCGTGTAGAAGTGGTGTCAGTCACTCAGTCGTGTCGGACAGTTTGCCACCCCACAGACTGTAGCCCTCCAGGCTCCTCTGTCTATAGGCTAATCCAGGCAAGAGTACTGGAGTGGACTGCCATTTCCTTCTCCAGGGGATCTTCCCAGCCCAAGGATCGAACCCAGGTCTCCAGGATTGCAGGCAGATTCTTTACTGTTTGAGCTGCAGGGGAGACCTAATGCGAACCATAAAAGGTCCAATGGTTTATACTATTTGCAAGCTAACAAGATAGCCTGTCACAGCTTCATGGAAGCTGGCAGATGACATGGGACACCTGAATCAGAGACGGATTTTATTATGCATGGCAAAAGCAGAAGCCAGAGCGTTAGTATTTGCAGCAATTTCCTGAGCCTCAATTCTAAAGGCCAGTAGTAAGATGGGCAGATGATATCTACATACATAGTGAGTTGTTTTATAGGAAAGGAATCTTCAGCTCAGAAGCCTGAATCATGGACATGAGAATGGACAGGAAGCATGCCTGTCATTTGCCCCAAAGAGAAATACTATACTTATTTTCCTATGCTGTTCGCTATACAGATGTGCTTGCAAAATTAATTCAGAACAGAGGGAACCTGTGACTGCTTTAAAGACATGCAGAAATGCAAGAGACCTATGGGGACTTTTTACCCCCCAATATCCAACACTTGTCTAAACTGCACTGCTTCTAATGAATTTTCCTGTGAGAATGCCACTCTATTGGCTACTCTGATTAATCTGACCCATAGAGATTACAACCAAATCTATTCAATATCTTACTCAGTGTTTCAATAAGATTAATATTAAAAGGTCTCCAAGCAGCATTAAATGGGTAGAGACTTTCTTTGACAAAGTCTTGAGTCAGCATAAGCATTAGTCCCAGAATCTGGTAGCTGAAAGGGGTCCCAAAGCTACCAGCACTTCTAAATGTGCAGCTCTTCCCAATTAAGGGGATATCTCTAGACCTGCCGAAATGGGGAAGTGTAGGTCTCTAACACTCGAAACAACAAAAGTACCCTGAACGGATCCAAAAGGCTCCACCCATAAGGTCACATTATCCTCTCTTTCTTTCAGTTTCTTCATTCTTTGAAAATTTTTTTGCATGATCACTAAAACCTGAAGTCAGTTCACTCACGCTCAAGCCTAATGTTGAAATGCCAGGTAATGGATGATAATTACAAACAGTACTGCTTTATTTATCATAAAATTAGATCTTCCATCATCTCAGTGATGTTTTATATCACTTTCAAGGAACTTACTGATTTTAAGACCTTTATTAAAGTAAAGCACCATTTGCTACATAATCCAGTCCACAGGCATTTTAGATAGGAAAATTTCCTCCACATTTTTTCAGAATGAACTGTCATTTCTCTGGAGAAGAACTCCTGGTGATAAATGAAAATGGAATATCTCTCCCTTTCCTACTCCCAACATGGAAAAATATAAACATAAAAATATAAAATGTTACTAATGCTAACTGTTAGGAATAGTAACACACGATTACTGTTTACAGTAACCAATTGTCAGGTTTTCAGAGTATTTCATCACAGATTAACTGAATTTACAAAATAAGGCAATCTCTAGAGGTATAGTCAAGGAAAAAAATGAAAGATTTTAAAATATTTTGAGAACAATTCTAGGGCAAAAACAAACTCTTAAGCTTGGAGGAAAAAAAAAGGCATGAATCTATTTTATCAGAACCTGGGAATAGACTGTAATAATCACCAGGATAAAGACTTGAGTCACTTAAATGTCAGTCTTTCAACTGAGGAAGTGATGATTCTCTATCTTTTATGAAGTGCTTTAATGCTTCAGAGGGGAAAAAAAAATGTTATAGGGATCTCAGAGTCTTCACTGGTCCCTGAGTGCTATTCTCTCTGGCAGGATAAAGGTTTGCTAGAGCCCAAATCCCAGAAAGCACCTATTGATTTTAGTGAGACTGCTGAGTTGCTGACAGTCATAGCACTGCTATTTTGATCTCATGTTCCATTAGAAAGAAAAAAAAAAAAAAACTAGAAAACCTTTGCACTCTAAAATGATATTTTTGCTTGTAAATTCTTTTTCTAGAGTTCTTGTATGTCTAGAGAGTCTGCGGTAAAGAGAAACCAGGAGAGATACTTATCCTATGCAAGGTAATAGCTGAATAAGGGGCTTCTGTGACCTGGAGGTGAACTGTGTACCCCTGCCTTTAAAGTGCATTATACGAGAAAATCCAAGGCAAGCACTATGACAGACCTACACCTATTTTTTTTCTAAGAGGTTTAGAGTAAATCTGCTTTCACTGTGAAAAGCTCTCAAAGAACCAAAAGCAACAATTGGTTCTAATGTATAGAACTAATGGCCAAAAGGGTTGAAGATATATATCTACATACAAATATATATATCCTTGATAGATTAGAAAATATCAGAAACCATGACTTAAGACAAATTCGGCCAATCCTTGATACATTTTAACAGCCTTTTGCCATCAGACACATTGATCTACATGTAAATCTTCAATCTGATATAAACTTACAAAGGAAAAGACTCTGAAAGTGTGAATATATGTGTTAATAATATATATAATATATATTAATAAAATGATAAAGAATCTGCCTGCAATGTGGGAGACCAGGGTTCAATCGGTTGGGAAGATCGCCTGGAGGAGGGCATGGCAACCCATTCCAATATTCTTGCCTGGAGAAACCCCATGGACAGAGGATCCTGGTGGGCTGCAGTCCATAGGGTCACAAAGAGTTGAACACAACTGAGCAACTAAGCACACATACACATATGTATGCTTATTGCTGCTGCTGCTGCTAAGTCGCTTCAGTCATGTCCGACTCTGTGCGACCCCATAGACGGCAGCCCACTAGGCTCCCCTGTCCCTGGGATTCTCCAGGCAGGAACACTGGAGTGGGTGGCCATTTCCTTCTCCAATGCATGAAAATGAAAAGTGAAAGTGAAGTAGCTCAGTTGTGTCTGACTCTTAGTGACCCCATGGACTGTAACCTACCAGGCTCCTCCGCCCATGGGATTTTCCAGGCAAGAGTACTGGAGTGGGGTGCCATTGCCCTCTCCATGTATGCTTATTATATATTATTTAATATACAACATCTGGACCACCTGGGAGGTCCTGTAAGTGAAGAAGAATATATATACTTAATTGAATCACTTTGCTGTACACGAGAAAACAACTCAATATTGTAAATCAACTATACTTCAATAAAATAGAAATATTTGAAGTAAAGTAAGAGATAATAAAATGCATGAACAGAATAGAGAAAAAATTCACTAAAACCTTTTCATCCTTTCTTTAAATAAATATGTGCAAAAACAGCACATTGGGCATTTTTAGCAATGCAAACGCAAATAGACTATAGTATTTTTAATATAGAAAAGCAAATATAAGATATAAAATAAATAAAATGTAAAGTATGAAATGATCAGTATGATAGGAGATCAATTCTTCAGTGCTCAGCTTTCTTTGTAGTCCAACTCTCACATCCATCCATGACTACTGGAAAAACCACAGCTTTGACTAGATGGACCTTTGTTGGCAAAGTAATATCTCTGCTTTTTAATATGCTGTCTAGGTTGGTCATAGCTTCCTTCCAAGGAGCAAGCATCTTTTAATTTCATGGCTGCAGTCACCATCTGCAGTGATTTTGGAGCCCCCAAAATAAAGTGTCACTGTTTCCATTGTTTTGCCATCTATTTGGCATGAAGTGATGGGACCGGATGCCATGATCTTAGTTTTTTTGAAAAGGAAAGTAGATACAAAGAAAAAACAAGTATTCTATGGGGTAGAAAGAGAACCATGAGATTAGAGCATTGCTGAAATAGAAGCAAAACAAAGTTTCAAACCAGAGAGCATGGTCAGCAATGTCAAGTGAGCCATGAGTTCAGAACAAGGGCCCAGACTGGATAGTGCAGTTGGATAGAGAAGTAATCATTTATGGTCTTTAAGATAAGAGCTTAAAATATTGGCGAACATAGAAATTAGATTTCAAAGAAACAGATGGAAAAAACAAGGGAAAAAATCTTTTAAGACTTGATTTTAAGCAAAGATTTCTTAAATACAGAATCAAAAACACAATCCATTAATTAAGAATTAATAAATTGAACTTCATCAAAATTAAAAATATAAGTTCTTCAAAAAGTCACTATTACAGGAATAAAAAGACCAGCTACAGACTGGTAGGGAATATTTGTAAATTCTACATCTAATAAAGAAATTGTCTTTAAATGATTTGAAGAACTCTCCAGACTCAATAATAAGAAAGCAAATCAGCCAAGAGAAAAATGGACAAACCATGGAGCAGTTTTTCCACTAAAGAAAATATATAGTTGGAAAATAAGCAATGCTTATTCTCAGAATCATCAGTCACTAGCAGATTAAAACCACAATGAAATATTACTATATACACTTAATAGAATAAATAAAATTTTTACAAGTATGCCTATAGCAAATGTTAGGGAAAAAAAGCATCTTGAATTCTTATACACTACTAGTGGGAATATAAAATGATGTAATCACTTTGAAAATAGTTGGAGAGTTCATTAAAAATTAAACATTGACTATCATGATTACCTCATTCCATTTCTAAATATCTACCCAAGAAAACTAAGTGCATATATCCATTTAAGAACTCATACCCAAATGTTTATGACATATTTATGTTTGTAGTTTCCAAAAATTGCATACAACACAATTGTCCATCAATACATGAGTGAATAATCATGCTGTATTATATCCATGTCATGGAAACCTACACAGTGATACAAGGAACAAACTACCTCATGGATGAATCTCAGAATAAGTATACTTAATAAAATAAAGAAAAAAAAACCAGAATATATATATATATATATATATATATATATATACCATTTTATTTAATGTAATAAAATGTTAGAAAGTACAAAGTAATCCAAAGTTAGAAGGAAAATAAATGGCTGCCTGGGGATGGGGTAGGGGTGGAATGAGGTGGAGAGAAATGGGAGGGAAGAATACATGGAACACAAGGAGATTTTGGGGGGACGATCTTGATTTTGATGTAAACAAATGTCAAACTTAACAAACTGCACTTTTTAAATATGACCAGTTTACTGCAAATGAATTATATCTCAATAAAGTTGATAAAATATATTGACAAAGAGAATAACTAAAACATTTGAATAGAGACACTGTGAGGATTAAATCAGTTAATACATGTAAAACGCATAGAACCATGTAAGCAATGTAATAGTGAAAGTGAAAGCTGCTCAGGTGTCCGACTGTTTGCAACCCCATGTACTATACAGTCCATGGAATTCTCCAGTACCAGAATACTGGTGTGGGACGCCTATCCCTTCTCCAGTGGATCTTCCTGAATCGGGAATCAAACTGGGGTCTTCTGCATTGAGGACAGATTCTTTACCAGCTGAGCTACCAGGGAAGCCCCAGGAAGGACTCAGTGAATAGTAGCTATTAAGGTGAAAGGAACACAGCATAACTTAAGCATGAATTGTGAAAGGGGAACCTCCACCTACACTCTCTCTTTAATACAGGTATGAAAGGGTGTTAATTTTCTAACACCATTGAGGGAAAGTTGTTGTGTCTGAATAAAGTAGGAATGAGTATAGCAGATTTTGTGCAAATCATGTATAAACCATAGCTTCCACTTCAAGAATATTAGAGTAAAAATTCAGCTGAAAGTAGATTACAGTGTTACGACTTTATCAGTTCAGTTCAGTTCAGTCGCTCAGTCGTGTCCGACTCTTTGCGACCCCATGAATTGCAGCACGCCATGCCTCCCTGTCCATTACCAGCTCCCGGAGTTCACTCAGACTCACGTCCATCCAGCCAGTGATGCCATCCAGCCATCTCATCCTGTCGTCCCCTTCTCTTCCTGCCCCCAATCCCTCCCAGCATCAGAGTCTTTTCCAATGAGTCAGCTCTTCACACAAGGTGGCCAAATATTGGAGTTTCAGCTTTAGCATCATTCCTTCCAAAGAACTCCCAGGGCTGATCTCCTTCAGAATGGACTGGTTGGATCTCCTTGCAGTCCAAGGGACTCTCAAGAGTCTCTCCAACACCACAGTTCAAAAGCATCAATTCTTTGGCACCCAGCCTTCTTCACAGTCCAACTCTCACATCCATACATGACTACTGGAAAAACTGTAGCCTTGACTAGATGGACTTTAGTCAGCAAAGTAATGTCTCTGCTTTTAAATATCTAGGTTGGTCATAACTTTTCTTTTTTTTATTTTTATTTTTTTATTTTTTTTTAATTTACAATACTATATTGGTTTTGCCATACATTGACATGAATCCACCACAGGTGTACATGAGTTTTCTTCCAAGGAGTAAGTGTCTTTTAATTTCATGGCTGCAATCACCATCTGCAGAGATTTTGGAGCCCCCCAAAAATAAAGTCTGACACTGTTTCCACTGTTTCCCCATCTACTTCCTATGAAGTGATGGGACCTTATGCCATGATCTTCGTTTTCTGAATGTTGAGCTTTAAGCCAACTTTTTCACTCTCCTCTTTCACTTCCATCAAGAGGCTTTTTAGTTCCTCTTCACTTTCTGCCATAAGGGTGGTGTCATCTGCATATCTGAGGTTATTGATATTTCTCCTGGCAATCTTGATTCCAGCTTGTGTTTCTTCCAGCCCAGCCTTTCTCATGATGTGCTCTGCATATAAGTTAAATAAGCAGGGTGACAATATACAGCCTTGATGTACTCCTTTTTGTATTTGGAACCAGTCTGTTGTTCCATGTCCAGTTCTAACTGTTGCTTCCTGACCTGCATACAGATTTCTCAAGAGGCAGGTCAGGTGGTCTGGTATTCCCATCTCTCTCAGAATTTTCCACAGTTTATTGTGACCACACATTCAAAGGCTTTGGCATAGTCAATAAAGCAGAAATAGATGTTTTTCTGGAACTCTCTTGCTTTTTCTATGATCCAGCAGATGTTGGCAATTTGATTTCTGGTTCCTCTGCCTTTTCTAAAACCAGCTTGAACATTAGGAAGTTCATGGTTCATGTATTGTTGAAGCCTGGCTTGGAGAATTTTTCAGTTACCCCAAACTCTATATCTGTTCATTCGTGCATGCTCAGCCATATCCAATTCTTTGTGACCCCACGGACTGTTGCCCACCAGGCTCCTCTGTCCATGGAATTTTCCAGGCAAGAATACTGCAGTGAGTTGCCATTTCCTACTCCAGGGAAACTACATCACTTCTTTCAATTTATTATAATTTAATGATTTTACACAAGGCGGCCAACAGGGGGTGCTAAAGTTAGGACACCTTATTATGTGGCGGATTGCAATGTACTGGCTCCAGACAACTAACAGGTTATCTTCCCTATACCATGGTAAGATGAATACTATTCAAGAATATTAGGATGGGAAGGAGAAAAAAAAAAAAAACTTGGCAAAAGGTGTTCCATCCATCTGAATCTCTTTGTCTTCATGTTCTTTTATGTTCCTTGAAAGTTGACTTTCCATAGTAAAAAAAAAAAGGGTGGGGGGAGACAGTGAGAAAAGGGTAGAAAGAAGATTCTTACTTAAGTAAAGGTCACTATTTAATTGATAAAGAAAACCTGGTAATATTTTGTCAATGCTATAATGTCAGTCAGCAAATATTTGTTAAGGATCAGCCAAGTTTCTTCACATCTATTGAGACTAACAATTGCACGTACTTGAATGAGATGTAGTGAGGACTAAATCAGTTAAAACATGTAAAATTTTAATGTAACTGATTAAATCAATTAATACATGTAAAATCAGGTCTGGTATTTAATAAAAACTCAGTAAATAGTAGCTTGTAAGGGTTCTGCACTATATATGCAGAAAATAAGACATGTAAAAACAATGTTTTAGAACACAAAGGAGTCTCTGTGTGTGTGTGTGTGTGTGTGTGTGTGAATTAGGTGATGAAAATTATACAAATTTAAGACTGAGAGTTTTTGGCTGGTAGGAAAGTGTTTACAAAGACAGGATCTTTTAATTTAATTTGTCTTTTAATCTTTTAATTTATCTGAGTTCTAAATGATGGAAAAAATTAAAGAATTATTCCAAAGGAAGAATGAGATGATGTGAAATATGGAGTAATTAGAGACATGAAGAGAAGAGGCAGAATTGATATTGAGAAGTAGGAGAGAGTGAGTCAAGTGTTTGGACAATTCTCTGCAGGCAAAAGAGAGTCACTAACATTTTTGAGTAAGTGAATCATATGAAGAAATTAATTTTAAGGCTGTTAATTTAAATGTAGAACTCAAACTAAAGAGAAGACAGTAGAGAAAGGAGTCAAGATGTCAGTAAGAAATACATGTATTTACCAACAGGGAACAAAACCCAACTTGAGTGATGGCAGTGGTAACAGAAAAAATAAATGGGTAAAACAACAATTTCAGTGGACCAAGAGAGAAAAGCATTACAATAGATTTTTCCTCTTACAGTTTCATCACAGCAGTCTCTTTTTTTTTTAATAGCATGGTTGAAGACATTTATTGTAAACATTTGATCATACATAAAAGCAGAGGTATAGTGAAGTCCCATATGTTGATCGTCCAGCTTCAATAATCATTGGTGTTCTGAATGCCAATATAGCTTCATCTATCTCCACTCCTCATCACCCTTTCCCTATGGACTAATTTGAGGCACATTCCAGACATCACATTATTTTAATCTCAAATAACAGCAGTCTCATCTTGAAATCAGTTACTAAATGACTCTCCCTATAGAACAAAATCTTAGCTACTTCCTTGATGATTGAATTAGATGAAGCATGTGAATCTAAGTTTTCTTACTACAACTTGTCCCTAAGAATCTCCTGCTGAAAATACCGTCATCGTTTTTTTCTGTCTTTATACCTTTTGCCGCACCCTGAAGTATCTCCATCTTCCCCCAGGCCCCTGCCATTTCCTCCCATCCCTCAAAATTGATATAAAAAGCCAACTTTAGGTAAGGCCTACAAACAACATTTGCCCTTCTCTGTAAACATTTTAGCTGCTGCTGCTGCTGCTAAGTCAGGTCAGTCGTGTCCGACTCTGTGCGACCCCATAGACGGCAGCCCACCAGGCTCCCCCGTCACTGGGATTCTCCAGGCTTAGAGCACTTAGCAAACACCGACATGGCCTGTGTATCCATCTCATCATATCTACAAGATCGGATGTCTAGGAGCAGAAATCAATGGTATGTTGACATCATTTTCAGCATCTGTCATGTTTTGCACATACAAGATATTCAATAAATATTTGCTGAATGAATGAATGTGATGTTGCCATTCATTGGTATAGCTTTATTGTTGCAGTGCTCTGAAGATTCTTTATGTCTAAGGAAGAGGGAAATTTGGTGTTGTCTTTCCTAGACTAGGAGAGGTAGGGATCTCTAGTTCATTGCAGAGAAAGAAACAAAGTGGGTAAAACTGGAGGAACACACAGAAAATCCAGTCCCTCCCTGGGCTCTTGCAACAGAAGATTCTGAGTCATATTTATGGGGGACTGATAATGAGATACTTGTTGTCATGCTTACATGAGCTCCTATTTTGTGGTGAGAGTATTACTTTCAAATATCACCACTTTAAGATTTATTATTAGGGGACAACTTACATTTAGGACACTCTAAGTTTTGAATTCCATGAATATTTCTGCAGTATCATCTACCCACAACAGAAAAAATGAGAGTCTTGTGGAGGTGTTCTAAAGGAATTAAACCCAAGGAGGCACTCTTTGGAATGGGTAAGAAATCACCTGCCAATGCAAGAGATTCTAGAGAGTGAGTTCAATCCCTGGGTCAGGAAGACTTCCTGGAGTACAAAATGACAAGTGTTCAGTATTCTTGCCTCGAAAACCCCATGGACAGAGGAGCCTGGTGGGCTACAGTCCATGGAGTTGCAAAGAGTTGGACACGACTGAGTGACTGAATACAAACACACAAGAATTCCAAAGTGAGAAAATTAATTATTCTAGTAGAGTGCTTTGCAGTTTATACTTAATTTTTCTTACATATCAGCATATCCTAAAGTGAAGCTGAAAATAGATATTATTAGTATTTCCATTGTTTCAAGAAAGTATACTGATAGCAACTGGGAATCAGAGTGTGCAAATTGCCCAGGGTCACACAGTTAGTGAATGATGGTATCAATGTATCTCTACATACAGTCATATTGGATAATGGGAAATAAAAAAAAAAAATTAGGGGTCAAGGACCACAAAACAAATATTAAAATGTTTGACCCTCCTTTGTTCAGATGTTTCTCTTCATATTATTTACTGTAACTTTCTACATCTCAAGTTTCCTGACAAGAATACATGAGATTTTAAAATGTACTGTAAAGAACTGTGAGGATAAATTGACACCACACCTGTGGATATACACACTGCAAGGTGTTGCCCAGAATAGACACTAGATGAGTGCTAGTTTCCTGTTATTCCACAACCCTTCTCTTTATGGAAAAACATTCATGGATGCATACACCATAAACAATGCATACAGACATGTTGATGCAAATGTTGGACTAGTACTTATAAAAAAGAGGAGCTGCTATATAGAGCATCAACCTATAAAACTGATAAGCATTCAGTTAAGCATGGCTGTACCTATTACTAATGGCACTCAGCTGATGCATCCAGGATTTCACAAGAGGACTCTTGTGATGTGTACAAACAACATCAAGTGACTGAAGCTGGCAGGGTGGGTGTTGGATTGGGTGGCAGGGGGCAGGGGTGGACTCAAACACATCCAGTACAAATCATCAAAGGGTAATGTTCTCTATCCTAAAAATTTGTGATTATTTCAAGTTCGCAAAGGACCTCAGAGACTGTACAATTTCTTTTCATATTCCTTTGTGTATTAGTCACTCAGTCCTGTCTGACTCTGCGATCCCATGGACTGTAGCCTGCCAGGCTCCTCTGTCCATGGATTTCTGTAGGCAAGAATACTGGCATGGGTAGCCATCCCCTCCTCTAGGGGATCTTTCCAACCTGGGGATTGAACCTAGGTCTCCTGCATTGCAAACAGATTCTTTACCATCTGAGCCATGAGAGAAGACCTCATATTTCTATCTCTGGTAGTAAAATAACCCTATATGGGCTTCACAGAGAAATCAACCTTATATTTCACAGATTCTACTCCAGGACAGAGGGAGAATTAACAAGCCTATCCATTGAACACAAAAACAGGAGAAAGTGTTGTGATTTATTCTGACTTTTTAGCTAAAGGGAATTGAAACTTAGATCCAGTAGATAATTAAAATTTCTGTGAAAATAGCCCTTGGAGCCACTAGGTATGCTGGTAAATGAAAAGTTCAGTGGGATGGTTGAGATTCAGCAGAATCCTGCATCTTTTGAAACAATTTTTTACCAGAAAATATATCCCCAAATAACCTTCAAAGTATTTGTACTTAGAAAAACTCTGTATTAATTCTGATGCTGTTGCCCTTGTACAGCAATTTAAAAACTCCTTTTTGGATACTGATATCAGAATCAGTGTCAAAAGCAAAACAAAATCCATCTATATCTAAATCATTGTGTCTAATTTTTTTAACCAAGTATATTAGTTTTCAGTTGGAATATGACTAACCATGGAATGATCAACCTATAATAACTACAAAAATTGTCATGTTGTTTGCCTTTTTAAAAGAGATTTTGCTTATTTCCTTTTGCTCTCAGTAAGAACCATAATTAAAACCGAGCCCAATTTGCTTCTTTGTATTAAAGAATACACATAAATCAAACTTTCAACTTGCCTCAGTTTACTTATAAAAACGAATCAAATGAGCATGACTTTTTAAAATAAAGATTTTTCAGTGGGGAGTCCCTTTCCACCAGGGTGCTAAAATAAAGCAAAGCACAACTTTTTTCACATTGCTATCTTCTATCTTATACTACTTTTAAACAATCTTTGCACCAAATCATGTAGGATTTTTTCATTCATTCACAACCTAGTTGCATTCAAGTGTTTCTTTACTTTGGGCAATTTCCAAAAAGCATAGAATTCCCCCTCAAAGAGAGATAATTCACCAATGTTTCAAAGAAGTTTGCTACAACATTTCAAGACAAGAATTCTAAGACAGGAATTCTAAGAATGTTTATGGAGTTCAGTTCAGTCGTTCAGTCATGTCCGACTCTTGGCGACCCCATGAACCGAAGCATGCCAGGCCTCCCTGTTCCTCACCAACTCCCAGAGTCCACCCAAACCCATGTCCATTGAGTCAGTGATGCCATCCAACCATCTCATCCTCTGTCATCCTCTTCTCCTTTTGCCCTCAATCTTTCCCAGCATCAGGGTCTTTTCCAATGAGTCAGCTCTTCACATCAGGTGACCAAAGTATTGGAGTTTCAGCTTTAGCATCATTCCTTCCAAAGAACACCAGGACTGATCTCCTTTAGGATGGACTGGTTGGATCTCCTTGCAGTCCAAGGGACTCTCAAAAGTCTTCTGCAACGCCACAGTTCAAAAGCATCAATTCTTTGGGCGCTCAGCTTTCTTCACAGTCCAACTCTCACATCCATACATGCATGACCACTGGAAAAACCATAGCCTTGACTAGACAGATCTTTTTGGCAAAGTAATGTCTCTGCTTTTTAATATGCTGTCTAGGTTGGTCATAACTTTCCTTCCAAGGAGAAAGTGTCTTAATTTCATGGCTGCAATCATGATCTGCAGTGATTTTGAAGCCCAGAAAAATAAAGTCTGCCAATGTTTCCACTGTTTCCCCATCTATTTGCTATGAAGTGATGGGACCAGATGCCATGATCTTTGTTTTCTGAATGTTGAGCTTTAAGCCAACTTTTTCACTCTCCTCTTTCACTTTCATCAAGAGGCTTTTTAGTTCTTCTACACTTTCTGCCATAAGAGTGGTGTCATCTGCATATCTGAGGTTATTGATATTTCTCCTGGCAATCTTGATTCCAGCTTGTGCTTCCTCCAGCCCAGCATTTCTCATGATGTACTCTTCATATAAGTTAAATAAGCAAGGTGATAATATACAGCCTTGATGTACTCCTTTTCGTATTTGGAACCAGTCTGTTGTTCCATGTCCAGTTCTAACTGTTGCTTCCTGACCTGCATACAGATTTCTCAAGAGGCAGGTCAGGTGGTCTGGTATTCCCATCTCTTTCAGAATTTTCCACAGTTTATTGTGATCCACATAGTCAAAGGCTTTGGCATAGTCAATAAAGCAGAAATAGATATTTCTCTGGAACTCTCTTGCTTTTTCGATGATCCAGCAGATGTTGGCAATTTGATCTCTGGTTCTTCTGCCTTTTCTAAAACCAGCTTGAACATTTGGAAGTTCACAGTTCACGCATTGCTGAAGTCTGGCTTGGAGAATTTTAAGCATTACTTTGTTAGCGTGTGAGATGAGTGCAATTGTGCGGTAGTTTGAGCATTCTTTGGCATTGCCTTTCTTTGGGATTGGAATGAAAACTGACCTTTGCCAGTCCTGTGGCCACTGCTGAGTTTTCCAAATTTGCTGGCATATTGAGTGCAGCACTTTCACAGCATCATCTTTCAAGATTTGAAATAGCTCAACTGGAATTCCATCGGCTCCACTAGCTTTGTTCACTTACGGAGTGGCGATTATTATTTGAATTAAGAAAACGACCTTCAAAATATCTGTCTTGGTTGGGTAATTTAAGGAGCACAGATACTATTTAAATCCGGTCATGCTGCTTTATAGATATCCTTAATCAATGGAAAGCCTTGCAAGGAACATCCAGTTTTATGGGCGGTGGAAGCATCACTTCCTGGACTCTAATGAAGAGTTGTGATGCGACATCACACAACGTGGAAGAGTCTGTGCAGAATCACCGCCTTCTGTCAGGGTATATAAGACAGCACGATGAAGGAGAAACCTGAGACACTCACTTCTTTGCAACAGACGACAACCTGCTCCTGAAACCTCACCATGTCTTGCCACAACTACTGCTCTGGAAACTACACCTTGGGGTCTCTCAGGAGTCCCTGTCACGTTCCCATCGCCCCCTCCGTCGGCCTCTACACTCCGAGTGTGAGCGTCGGAGATGGTCTCTGCTTGCCCAGCAGCTGTCAGGACCGAACCTGGATCCTGAGCAATGGCCAGGAGACCTGCAGTGAACCTAACAGCTGCCAGCCAGCCAACTGCGAGCCCAGCAGCTGTGAAACTTCCAGCTACCCTTCTTCTGGTTGCTATGTGCCAAGACCCGGCCAAGGAACCAGTTTTCTTCCCGCTTCTTCTTACCTCTCTGGATCCTGCCTCTCAGTGTCTTATAGACCACTGACCTATGTGTCCAGCAGCTCGCGACCCTTGAGCCTTCTCCCTTGTGGATATCGCCCCTCGGGTTCTTTGCCCTGTGGTCTTCAGCCCATCAGCATTGTGTCCAGCGGCCTCAGACCTCTACTCCCTGTCTTCAGTGGATGCCAAACTCTGCCTTATGTGTTCAGTCCTTACCGTCCATCTTACTCTACCTGCGGAGGCTTGTAGCTTCTTTATTCCGGGCAATGATCACACTGAAGATCCAAGACGACAATTCCAACTCCACGCTCTTCTGCTCCTTTCCTAGTAGTGGCTGCCTGATCCAATGAAAGCTGTTCCTTTCCCATTTTCATCTTTTTTTCATTTCTCCTTAGCATAAAATTATGGTTTGCAGTGCTCTTCAACGTTGATTGGGTGTGGGAAGAATTTATTCGCTTTGGATTATAATAAATGCGTTTAAGTCAGAACTAAGAACCTGGTGCTTCAGTTTGTCTTTATTTTAACACATGTGTGACTAACCTCAATTGCCTACAAGAGAAGTGGCTAGGACTCGGTACACTCAACTATGTGATTTTACCTCACAGTAGTGGACTAGCTTGATGGTTTACTCCTCAAACTGCTTTCTAGATCTTTCTGATCCTACAACCTTAAGAGACCCAAAAACCTTTGGTGGAAGTTATTTTGAAAAGACAAAATTAGGAATGATCTCCCTATATTTCTCTCCCAGTGAACATGCCTTGACCAGAACATGCTTTCTAATCAAAAACTGAAGGTATTTCACTCTTGCTTAAGCCTTTGATGGCTTCTTACGACTGATTCCTATAAAACGAAAATACAAACTTATCATTACACTTGTTTGTTGCTTCTTCTTCTTTTCTCTCTTTTTTTTTTCATTGTCTCTCTCCTTCCCACTTCTTTGGCTTCACTTTCTTTTCTTCTCAATACTGCAAATTTTAAGGTCCAATGATTCTGACATACACATAGCTCCCCAACATGCTAGGGTTTTGTGTTTGTTTCTTTTTTGTTTTAAGCCTAAACCCTTTTTACATATGGTATCTACAAGACCAGGATGAACTTCTAATCTATCCACTTTGAAGACTCATGCACATTTTTAAAAACACAGCCCAACTTTATTAAACTGTTGCTTTATTCAGCTAAATTTTTATTACATACCTACTAAATCCCAAGTCATCCGTGTCAGGCACAAGTGAATCAGAGGTGAATAAGACAACTTTGGACTATCTCAGTACTTACCAGAAGTCATATACTATGGGACATACCCGTATTAAAGGTACAGATTTTTTCTTCATTCAACATAAAATATGTAGAGATATATATTTCAAAAAATAAAATGAAGGACTTCCTTGGAGGTACAGTGGTTAAGACTGTGCTTCCAGTGCAGAGGGCACTGGTTTGATCCCTGATTAATGATCAAACCACAACTGGCACTACAAATCACAAACCACAACTGTCAACTACAAATTCGCACTTGCCATGTTGTTGTTCAGTTGCTAAGTTGTGTCTGACTCTTTGCAACTCCATGAACTGCAGCATGCCAGGCTTCCCTGTCCTTCAGTATCTCCCAGAGTTTGCTCAAACTCATGTCCATTGAGTAGGTGATGCCACTTGCCATCTACCACTACAAGGATTAACTCACGTGCTGTTGCAGCTGCTGAACTTCAGTACTCCAGTGGAAGGAGTCCAGGGTGGAGACCAGGAGTGAGGCACTCTGTTCTTGGAGGGGTGGGGGAGGGAACTGGCAGGATAGGACTTCAGATAGCTTGATATTTTCAGGAGCTGATTTTATGAGCCCAATTTTTATATCTCCCCATATCTAGAAGAGCACTAAAATCCTTCATGGTGATGACTGTTCCTCATGACTAACAGAAATCTTCATGAGACTAGTAGAAACCTTCTGAAAAATATGTACTCCATTGTATGTATTCCCTCTTCACCAAAATTACATATATACTGACACCTTTGCCCCTGCCTCTTTGGAACAGTTTCTCAGAGCTATCGGAGGTACTGTCTTCCAGGGTGCGGTCTTCATTTTGCCCCTAATAAAACTTAACTCACAGCTCTCATGTTACGCATTTTTTTAAGTCAACAGAACTAAGATCAACATGCCACAGAATATAATCATAAATAAATAAATAATCAAAGTATTGCTTTATCAGCAATCAGAAATATAAATTTAATAGATCAGTGAAACTATAAATACATAAGTTGACTAAAAACTAAAGTCTAAAGGCATGAATATTCACCTTTTTGAAGAACTGTAATAGCTAGAAGCTTCATCAATGACAAGCAAGAAGACAGTGACCTCTAGGTACTAACTAGTGGCTGATCCCTTTAGAGAGGTATATGCCTCTGGTTATCAGAACTCATCTCTCCTATGGACTTTCTGCTGTGGAAGCTGAATGGTGCTTCCTCTTATCACTGTGTTCATACTGCTGTTTCCAAACCCATTCTAGTTCTTATGTGGCCTTACTTGCCTGACTCTTCTAGATATTTTGAGTCTGTGACATCTGGACCCTTTATGCTTTGAAGACGTTCCCAGGCCCTCTGCATTTTAATGAACAAATCACACCTTGACTTGGCCTGTCTTTTATCTCAGACATATTTCTATTGCTGATCTTGTTGGAGTAAATTTTAAAATAATTTTAATGAGATTTTAGTTGAACTTGTAATGGAGCAGGACCCTAGGGGTCTTCCGAGAACTGGCCTTTCCCCATATCCTCTGCCTTACCTCCTCTCTGAAGTACCTAGATAATAGGATTTAATGCACATTTCCTGAGTTGTTTTGCAGATGTAAAATACCTCCCCTTTCCAACAAGTGGAAGATATTAACTACTTGAGGACCACATACCCTAAGCCTCATAAGGACTGATCATGTTAACCCCTGTGACATCACCCAGCTATCTCACTATCAGAGAGTTGTGCACAGGCTGATCACAGACACTGGGACCCCTTTCCCTCACCTGGCTTTTAAAAAAGCTTTACCAAAACCCTTGGGGGGTGTGGTGAGCTCAAGGTTTTTAGGGCATGAGCTACCACGTCTCCTTTCTTCGCTTGTGGCAAATCTTTCTTTGCTCTAAACTCCAATGTTTTAGTAAGTTTGTCCTCACTGAACATAGGGCATATGAATTTCTGTTAACAAAATGTGACATACAAATACATTTATACACAGATTATTATTCTACAGATATAGCCTTTGTTCTTATTTCTAACCCATTTATTAGTTTTGCCTGTTTTGACATTAAAAATGAAATTATACAATATCTACCCATTTGTCTCTAGCTTCTTATATTAAATATTGTGCTTGTGTGATTCTTCCATGCTGTTAAACATACCAGTATTCTGTTTATTTTCCTCTTGTATAATATTCACGGTGCTAAAACATCAAAATATGTTTATGCATTCTGCCATTGCTGATCAGAAGACTTGTTTCCAGTTTAAATCTGTTAGAAATAATGTATGAAATACTCTTTTATTCTTGCACATATCTTTTGATGTACAAATGGAGATATTTCTATTGGGTAATATAGTTAGGAATAAAGCTGACAAATTATATGAAATGTACCTGTTCAGCTTTATTTTATACCATGACAAAGTTATGCCCTGTGGTTATACTAATATTGATTTCTTCTCTCAAAACCATAAGGATTTCAGTTGCTTTACATCCTCATCAATATTTATAATTGTTAGTTCTTTTAAGTTTAGCCATTCTAGTGAGTATGTAGTTATAACAAATATTGGTTTTAGTTTGAATTTCCCTGATGACTTATCAGGTTGAGAAAATTTTAAAATGTCTCTTGGCCATTTGAATATCCTTTGTGTGCCTGTGTGTGTGTGTGTGTGTGTGTGCACGCACACACATGTGCAAAGTAGACAGTCAAGCCCTTAGCTCATGGTTTTATTTGATATTTCTGCTTTTACTATGAGAATAGTTCATTGCATAGTATAGATATTGAGCCTTGTTGAATATACATATTTTTGTTTGCTTTTAAATATATTCTCCCATACCACTGCTTACCTTTTCACTTACTTGTGTCTTTAGACTGAAACAGTTTCCTTACTTACAGTTAGTTCAATTTATCAACCTTTGTTTGTGGATAGTTTTTTTTTGTTGTTGCTGGGGGGGGCGAGGGGGAGGGGGGCTTCAAAAAGATGTACACATCAATGCTCAGTCGCTCAGTACTGTTCAGCCCTTTGTGACCCAAGGACTATAGCCTGCCAGGCTTCTCTGTCCATGGTTCAGTAGTCAAGTATATGCCTACCAAGGAGGACATGCGGGTTTGATCCCTGGGTTGGGAAGATCCCCTGAAGAAGGAAATGACAGCCTACTTCAGTATTCTTGCCTGGGAAAACACATGGACAGAGGAACCTGGCAGACTACTGTTCATGGGGTTGCAAAGAGTTGAACACAACATACTGACTAAACAACAATAGCAACTAAATGGTAACTTTAGAAAAATGTTTTCCCTTCAACATTTAAATATGCTATCAGTGTAAAATGACGTGTGTGTATGTGTGCATGTTCTGAGGGTCAAATTCCATTTGATCCAACCCCATATCCCCAAAACTTGCTTCATTTCCTACTACAGTTCAGTGCCCTTGGGACATAAATCAAGTATCTATATATGGCTGTGCCAATATCTAAACTCTGTTCTGTTCTATTCACCACTTGTCTATTATTCCATCAATGTCATGCTTAATTTTTCATTGTTTTATTTGTATTTCTGAGCTCTTCTCCAGAAGCTCTTTGAAGGTTTATTTTGGTTAATATATGGCTAGTGGTTTAATCGCTAAGTTGTGTCTCACTCTTATGACCCCATGGACAGTAGCCTGCAGGCTCCTCTGTCCATGGGATTCCTCAGGCAAGAATACTGGAGTGGGTTGCCATTTCCTTCTCCAGGGGATCTTCCCAACCCAGGAATTGAACACAGTCTCCTGCATTGTAGGCAGATCCTTTACCAACTGAGCTACAAAGGGGGCTTAATATATGGCTAAGATCTCCAAAAAATTTTGTTGATTTGAGTTTAAGTAAATTATGTTTTGCATCAGATGATAATGAAATCTAGGAAAAGAAGCATTCAATTTAGTATAATACTAATGAGAAATTCTACATGATATATGTTTTTCCATTTGCAGTTTTATTCTGTGTGGCTGAAGACAAATATTCATTTCTCATCTCCTCATAGTTCACAATTCTAAGAGCTGGAAATTAAGGGAAATTTAATATCCAATATTCCAAGATGAGACAGGACCTGCTGATAGCTATACATTAGTCCATATGTGATAATTTTCTGTTGCCAGCTGTAGTTTTTTTTCTTATTAATTAATTTAATTACCTTAATATCTGGTAAGGTAGTAATAATTGTTCCTAATTTAGACAAGATCATACAGATTATAAATTACTAATCTGAGATTTATTTCCAATTGTCTCAAAGTTTGTTTCTCTAGTGAACTGCATTGTGATTATAGTTAAAAAATGTATTTACTTTAGCCAATTAATTCCATATCAATATATTGTTGCTGATATTGTTTAGTCACTAGGTTATGTCTGTAGTGATGCTTCCTAAGGCCCATTTGACTTCACATTCCAGGATGTCTGGCTCTAGGTGAATGATTACACCATTGTGATTATCTGGGTTGTGAAGATCTTTTTGTACAGTTCTTCTGTGTATTCTTGCCACCTCTTCTTAATATCTTCTGCTTATGTTAGGTCCATACCCTTTCTGTCCTTTATTGAGCCCATCTTTGCATAAAATGTTCCCTTAGTATCTCTAATTTTCTTGAGGAGATCTCTAGTCACTACAAACAAAGCTAGTGGAGGTGATGGAATTCCAGTTGAGCTATTTCAAATCCTAAAAGATGATGCTGTAAAAGTGCTGCACTCAATATGCCAACAAATTTGGGAAACTCAGCAGTGGCCACAGGACTGGAAAAGGTCAGTTTTCATTCCAATCCCAAAGAAAGGCAATGCCAAAGAATGCTCAAACTACCACATGATTGCACTCATTCCACATTCTAGCAAAGTAATGCTCAAAATTCTCCAAACCAGGCTTTGGCAATATGTGAACTGTGAACTTCCAAATGTTCAAGCTGGTTTTAGAAAAGGCAGAAGAACCAGAGATCAAATTGCCAACATCCGCTGGATCATGGAAAAAGCAAGAGAGTTCCAGAAAAACATCTATTTCTGTTTTATTGACTATGCCAAAGCCTTTGAATGTGTGGATCGCAATGAACTGTGGAAAATTCGTAAATAGACCGGAATACCAGACCACCTGAACTGCCTCTTGAGAAACCGATATGAAGGTCAGGAAGCAACAGTTAGAACTGGACATGGAACAACAGACTGGTTCCAAATAGGAGAAGGAGTATGTCAAGGCTGTATATTGTCACCCTGCTTATTTAACTTATATGCAAAGTACATTATGAGAAACGCTGGGCTGGAGGAAGCACAAGCTGGGATCAAGATTGCCAGGAGAAATATCAATAACCTCAGATATGCAGATGACACCACCCTTATGGCAGAAAGTGAAGAAGAACTAAAAAACCTCTTGATGAAAGTGAAAGAGGAGAGTGAAAAAGTTGGCCTAAAGCTCAACATTCAGAAAACGAAGATCATGGCATCTGGTGCCATCACTTCATAGCAAATAAATGGGGAAATATTGGCAGACTTTATTTTTTGGGGCTCCAAAATCACTGCAGATGGTGACTGCAGCCATGAAAGTAAAAAGCACTTGCTCCTTGGAAGAAAAGCTATGACCAACCTAGACAGCATATTAAAAAGCAGAGACATTACTTTGCCAACAAAGGTCCATCTAGTGAAAGCTATGGTTTTCCAGTGGTCA
Source organism: Oryx dammah (assembly GCF_014754425.2). NCBI lineage: Eukaryota > Metazoa > Chordata > Mammalia > Artiodactyla > Bovidae > Oryx > Oryx dammah. The sequence goes on along the minus strand of NW_024070186.1, from coordinate 150,906,706 downwards.
TGTATGGATGTGAGAGTTGGTCTATAAAGAAAGCTGAGCAGCAGCAAATTGATGCTTTTGAACTGTGGTGTTGGAGAAGCCTCTTGAGAGTCCCTTGAACTGCAAGGAGATCCAACCAGTCCATCCTAAAGGAGATCAGCCCTGGGTGTTCATTGGGAGGACTGATGTTGAAGCTGAAACTCCAGTCCTTTGGCCATCTAATGCAAAAAGCTGACTCATTGGAAAAGACCCTGATGCTGGGAAAGATTGAAGGCCGGAGAAGAGGACAACAGAGGATGAGGTGGTTGGATGGCATCACTGACTCAATGGACATGAGTTTGAGTAAACTCCAGGAGTTGGTGATGGACAGAGAGTCCTGTTGTGACGTAGTCCCTGGGACACAAAGAGTCGGACAAGACTGAATGACTGAATTGAACTTAACTGAAGTTGTGTCCAACTCTTTTGTGACCCATGGAATGTAGCCCTGTCAGGCTCCTCTGTCCATGGGATTTTCTAGGCAAGAATACTGGAGTGGGTTGCCATTTCCTCGACCAGGGGATCCTCCCAACCCAGGGACTAGACCCAGGGATGGAACCCATATTTCCTGTATTGGCAGGGAGGAAATACAGTTCTTTCCTGTATTGAGCCACCTATTAGTTGTTATTTACTGACTTCTAGCTCACTCCAGTACTTCACTTTCACTTTTCACTTTCATGCATTGGAGAAGGAAATGGCAACCCACTCTGGTGTTCTTGCCTGGAGAATTCCAGGGACAGGGGAGCCTGGTGGGCTGCCTTCTATGGGGTCGCACAGAGATGGACATGACTGAGGCAACTTGGTAGCAGCAGCTTCATAGGTATATGTTCTGTGGCTTAAATAAATGGAGGATAAATGAGGTCTTTATTTAAAAAAATATTAACATATAAGCACCAATGTGCTGATTGTGATTAACCCTGTGGATATAGTTTTTTTCAAACTGGCTATCAGAACTCTGCCTACCTTCTGTCAAACCGTGAATTCAGATAATACATATTGCCCTTCTTTAGCGAACTCTAATCAAGAAAGCGTGTTGGGTCTCCACTGTAACCAGTTATGAAGCATTATCCCTGGAGTTCAAAATCAGATAGAATCATATTGTTTCTTATCTTGCCTAAGATAGACTGGAGACAATGAAACATTTAAACTTGAATAACAACCAGATTAGACCCTAAAGCAGCAAGCATAAAAGAAAAAAAATTGGGGTTAGTCTAACAGATTGTTCAGATATTTTGAGCTGAGATTTTGGAAACTGAGTCTTTACTCAAAGCCTAATTCTGAAAAATCACTCCTCAATATAAAGAGTATTTATTTCTTCTCCACAGATATAATTTTTCTTAGTACCATTTTCCAGAAACTGGAGGAGGTGAAGCCAGTGAGAGTGACTCTGAAGGAAAGCATGGACTTTTATTTTCAGCTTCAACATGTAAAGAGCTTAAAAATCACCATTTCAATCTAAAACCAGAAAAAGTTGGACAACTTGAAAATCGGTGTATTTTCCTGAAACCATCAGAGAGCTGAATTTGCAGACAAACTCTCCCCTCAAAATTTGGAGGAAGAATATCTAGTGAATCTAGAGAATCATTCCTAAATCCTGTTTGCTTGAAACCATACTCTTGTAGGAACTCAAGAATTCTGAGGACTTCTTTGGGGTTGAGTGTGAAGTAGCATGAGGATGAGAACCTCCTGCAAAGCTCAGATTTAAGAATGCCTCACACTTCATCACTTTTACCTCCAGGAACCTCACCAGGTTCTCCTGAGGAAGAACTAAGAAGTTTTCCTCACAGCCATGCCAGGAGAAGGGGAGGCTTAATCCTAGTGAAACATACATAAAGCTACCTCTTCCACTACAAATCCCCATTCTCCAGGCGGGGTAGGGGAACTTCACTAGAGCCTTACCCAACGTGAAGAAAGAATACTTCTCACTTTCTAGCCCATCCACTAGCTTTCCTATTTAACCTAAGTGGTGGAGAAGAGACTCAGAAAGCAGAAACACTTGTGAATGAGAAGCTTAGGGTCACTGGTCCACTAAAAGGTTGGGATTTAATTATAAGGCTATAGAGAGCTTCTTCTCTCCTACACTTCACCACCATACCCACAGGGCTCCAGCTTAGTAACAGTGGATCATAGCTGGAAGAGGTGCATGGTGCAGCTTCTCTCTAAGGAGGAGGACATAAGACAGCCCAAAGCCAAAAAGGAGGGGAACGAAAAGATACTATAGAAACCTGAAGGCATTGGTACCTGTAACTACAATACATGCATGCCTGTCTGACTCTGCAATCTTATGGACTGTAGCCTAGCAGGCACCTCTGTCAAATGGAATACTCCAGGCAAGAATACTGGGAGTCAGTTGCCACGCCCTTCTCTATGGGATCTTCCCAACACAGGATCAAAGCTGGCCTCCTGGGTCTCCTGCACTGCAGGTGAATTCTTTATCTACAGAGTCACCTGGGAAGCCCAGAACTACAGTACAGCAAATGTCAAACAATACCCCAGCTCTTAGCCAAATTCGCTGCAAATCTCACCCTGAGGGTCTGTTTACTTCATTTCTTATCATTCTATACATATCTGACTTTCAACAAAGTTATGAGGCACATTAGAAAATGATATAAAAAATGGTCTTAGAGAACAGATAAGCATCAAAGTCAGATTCAGATGTGATGTAGATATTAGAATCATCAGATAGGAAATTAAAAATACCTCTGATAATTAGATTCAGAGTTTTAATTGAAAAAGAAGACAACATACAAGAAATGGCTACTGTTAACACAAAGATAGAAATTTGAAGAAAGAATAAAAATACTAAAAATCAAAACTATTATAACAGAAATGAAGAATGCCTCTGATTATCTCATTAGTAGACAAGATATGGCCAAGAAAGAATCAATGAGTATGAATATAGATCAATAGAAACTTCTCATTACAGTGGTTAGTAATAAAGGAAAAATCTCTCTTTCCCCCTTTAAAAAAAAAAAAAGAAAGAAAAGAAACTTCATAAACTGAAATGCAAAGAGGGAAAAAATGGAAAAAAGTAGAACACAGAACGGAGCATCTAAGAACTGGGGGACAATGTCAAAACACACAGGAAATTAACCTTGAATATTCACTGGAAGGACTGAGGCTGAAGCTGAACCTCCAATACCTTGGCCACCTGATATGAAGAACCAGCTCCCTGGAAAAGACCCTGATGCTGGGAAAGACTGAAGGCAAAAGGAGAAGAGGGCAGCAGAGGATAAGATGGGTGAATGCATCACTGATTCAAGGTATATGGACTTGGCAAACTCCAGGAGATGGTCAGGGACAGGGAGACCTGGTGTGCTGCAGTCCACGGGGCTGCAAAGAATTGGACAAGACTTAGCGACTGAACAACAACATATTTGTAATTGGAGTACTTAAAGAAGAAAAAAAAAGGAGTAGAAGAAATAATTGAAGCAATAATGACTAAGAACTTTCTAATTTAATGACAACATCAAATCACTGATTTAGAAAGTTTGGAGAACACCAAACAGGATTAAAAACTAAACCAAAACAAAACAAGCATTATACCTACTTATGTCATATTCAAACTTCAGGAAAACAAAGACAATGTGAAATCTTGGGGGGAAAAAAAAAACAGATGAAAAAGAATGTTATCTATATAGGAAATAGGAAAAGAAATACAGAGCTATCAGAAATCATACAGACAAGAAGAGAGTGGACAGGAATATTTAAAATGTTGAAAGAAAACAAAACAAAACAATCCCACAAACCAAAAATCTTCTATGCAGTAAAATTATCCTTCACTTGTGACTGAAGAAGAATAAGGATTTTCTCAGACAAAACCTGGGGAATCCATTACCAAGAGACCATCTCCACAAGAAATATTAAAAGTTTCTTTCAGGGAAAAGGAAATTGTATATGTTAGAAGCTCAGCTGCTCATAAAGAAAGGATGAATATTGGAGAAAAAAGCTTTTTAATATTCCTTAGTCTTAATTAATCTAAAAGAAATGTTTACAGTAGCAGGACTACTTAATATTCATCCTCTTCATCGTTTAAATTATCAAACCAGTCTCTTGTTTTGTTTTTATTTTGTGGATTCCTTGAAATTCTTGAAAAAAAATCAATTTAAATTAAAAAATACCTGTTTCAGATTTACAACCAATTAAATATTTTAGTGTATCATTTGATTAATATATCTTCATAATTTATAGTTATTTTAGTGTGCATAATCATTCAGTAAATAATTAGGATTCTCTATTATGTGTCAAGGGGCCTTCCCTGGTTGCTAAGCAGCAAAGAATCTGCCTGCAGTGTAGAAGATACATGTTCAATCCCTGGCTTGGGAAGATCCCCTGGAGGAGGGCATGCAATCCACTCCTGTATTCCTGCCTGGGAAATCACATGGACAGAGGAGCCTGGTGGGCTACAGTCCATGAGGTCACAAGAGTTGTATAAGACTTAGCAATGGAGCCAGCACCTCCATTATGTGTCAATTTCTGTGAAGAGTGATGGAGACATGGTGATACACAGGACAGATATTATCCCTTCCTTTATGGAGGTACACATTATCTGGGGGAATAATAGAAAATAAAGAGTAAACACTGATAAAGAAGCAATGCTATTAGAGTGTGTAAGGTAATATAAAGGGAGTGAAAAGCATACAGGAGGAGATGATAGCTATTTTCAACAAGGTCAGAGGCATCTTGTCATTTAAAGAATGACCTGTGAATTGGAACTAAAAAGATTAGAGGGAGAGCATCTTGTGACAAACTGAAGCAGGTGTTTTAGGCAGGGAGAACAAGATCAAAGGCACAAACCTGGAGAGTTTTCAGAACAAGAGGAGACTGGTGTGACTGGAGGGTTGAGTGAGCTGAGAGCAGTGTCAGAATTGACCAATATATTTAATGTATCAGACACTCTTGCCAACAACAGGGTCATCGAATATCTCAGGTACATTTAAAATGTATTTAGTAAGCACTGGTCTTTTTCCAAGAACAGAGTAAATACAGCCAGATGGGTGTCCAACTCGAGATGAATATCTCCCCTATACTTATCATGAGTCATAGCATCTGGTCGAGACTGTAAGATTCAAAGTGGCTCAAATTACATAAGAAAGAATGATTCTCTCACAAGATTATTTTTTAAATTAATTTTACTGGAGTAGAGCTGATTTAAAATGTGTTGGCTTCTGCTGTACAGAAAAGTGAACTTGTCATACATATACATATATCCAGTCTTTTTTTTTCAGATTATTTTCTGATATAGATCACTAACGAGATTGAGAAGTATTCCCTGTGTTATACAATAGGTCCTTATTCATTATCTATTTCATATACAGTAGTGGTTATATGTCAATCCCAATTTTTACCCCCTCCACTGGTAACTATAAGTTTCTTTTCTACATCTGTGACCCTATTTCTATTTTGTAATAAGTTTATTTGTACCATTTGCTTTGATTCCACATACAAGTGATATCACATATCTGTCCTCTGTTTGACTTCAGTCAGCGTGGCTATCTCTAGGTCTATCCATGTTGCTGCACACGGCATTATTTCATTCTTTTTTATGACTGAGTAATATTCCATTATATATGTATGTACCACATGTTTATCCATTCATCTGTTGATAGACATTTAGATTGCTTTCATATCTTGGAAGATGATCTTTAAAAATAACTTGTACCCATAAATTTTAGTATTTGTTAGTCAGTCATTAATATAATGTTTCATTTGTGTAGCTCTGTGTTTGACTTAAGATTTTGTAAGGTACACACTTCTGAGGAAGAGAAGTAGGAAGTCTGGTAAGAAGTTGTTTATGACATGTCAGCAGCTGGGAAAAGCAACCATATTCTCCTCTAGATGCTTTAACATCGCCCATTACTTTCATTCATGCATTTATTTCATCAGCTGGGTAAACAAAGAACAGAAGATCTTAAATTTTCAGATTACTCCTTTGGAGCTGTTATGTGACAGAAAAATAAATAATGAGGGCATATGGCAACCCACTCCAAGATTCTTGCCATGGACAGAGGAGCCTGGGTGGTTAAGTGCATAGGGTTATAAAGAGTCAGACACAACTGAAGCAACTTCACATACACATAAACATAACTCTCAAACCAATAAAAACAAGAAGCATAGCAAATCTGAGATCATAGTACAAGATAAGAAAGTGCTATTCGTAGCCACGTAAGGAAATGTAGTGATTTTTCCCTCACAATGTTCATTATCTTCCAAATGTGACTATTGTGGTTATTGACCTTCAGTAGAAAGCTACTTAACCAATATATTAACAAACATTTTGCTCATTTTTTGAAGGTTAAAAAATTACAAAAATATCTTTTGAGATGTCAAAGTAACCCTAATTGTAAATTTCAAAACAAATACTTAAAAGAAAATGTTCTTAATTTTGTAACTTTTCTGATATATTTACCATGACAATATTTAAATATTTGCTTTATATTTTTCAAGGTTCAAGGACTTTTCTTCTCTCAAATCACTTGGCTAGTTCTACTATTTTTTTTAACTGTATGCATTACATTTTTATATAGAAAATTGCTCAGCATATTTTGATGCACTCTTTGGTCATTTCTTATGTCATTATTGCTAATGTGTTTACCATGTTCTTTTTTCTATTTTTTTGTTGTGTATATAGATTGGGAAATCAACCCTGAATACTAATGATGAAGCTGAAACTCTCAACACTTTGGCCACCTGATGCAAAGAGCCAACTCATTGGAAAAGACCCTGATGTTAGGAAAGATTAATGACCAAAAGAGAAGAGGGCAGCAGAGGTTGAGGTGGTTGGATGGCATCACCAATTCAATAGACATGAACTTGGTTGAACTCTGGGAGATGGTGTGGGACAGGGAAGCTGGTGTGCTGCAGTCCATAGGGTAGTAAAGAATCAGACATGAACTGAACAACAGCAAAATAGATTCTCAAGCTTCCCAGGTAGATACAATTGCCAGTGTAGGAGACACAGGAGATGTGGGGTTGATCTCTGGGCCAGAAAGATCCCTTAGAGAAGGAAATGGCAACCCACTTCAGTGTCCTTGCATGGAGAATTCTATGGACAGAGGAGCCTTGCGAGCTACAGTCCATGGGGCTGCAAAGAGTTAGACATGACCGAGGCACTGAATTTGCACTCATATAGATTCTCAATGTTTGGGTTGTACATTGAAAGGAAAGCAGGTTGCTTTATCTCCTACTTATCTATTAGTAGCTTGTGCTTGGAAATATCTAAAAATTAAAACTAAACAACTACTTACAAAATACGTGAGGTTATTTGTCCTCTGAGGTGTCTAGCAATGCTCTTTTAAAATGTAATTCATTTCGAATAATCTTGTGGGTTAGGGAAAGCTTCCATGTTCTATGCATACAGGAATATTCATATTGTGGAAAATAGTGACCTTTTCCAAATGGGCGAGTGCCCTTTATGTGACATCTGGACCTCCAGGATGTCACGAGAAGACCTCCTGCCCATGAGGAACGCATATGATGTGTCACCTGTAGGGAAAAAAAAAAAAAAAAAGCTGCTAGTGAGAGGCTGTAGGATGAACTTACAGGAGCTCTTCCAAGGTCATACTCCAACAGGGGCTGACAAGGAACAGCACTTCTGTATAGACAGCACCCTGGAAAACACATCACTTTGATAAAGGTTCCTCATTTTATTCCAGCGAAAAAGCAATGCTACAAATTGGGCATGTGGTATGGTATATAGCTCAATTGGTAAAGAATCTGCCTGCAAGGCAGGAGACCCTGGTTCAATTCCTGCGTTGGGAAGATCTGCTGGAGAAGGGCTAGGCCACCCACTCCAGTATTCTTGGGCTTCCCTGATGGCTCAGCTGGTAAAGAATCTGCCTGCAATGCAGGAGACCTGGATTCGGCCCCTGGGCTGGGAAGATCCCCTGAAGAAGGGGAAGATGACCCACTCCCGTAGTATTCTGGCCTAGAGAACTTCATGGACTGTGTATTCCATGGGGTTGCAAGGAGTCGGACACATCTGAGTGACTCACTTTTCCATCATGGTATATAGATTAGTCAATCAGCTGAAATTTTTCAGCATTAGAGAACTAATCCAAACAAACTTTATATAGTAATTTAATCTAATTGGGCTTCCCAGGTGGCTCAAGGGTGAAAACTTCAGCTGCCAAGCAGGAGACCCAGGTTTGATCCGTGAGTCAGGAAGATCCCCTGGAGGAGGAAATGGCAACCCACTCCTGTATTCTTGCCTGAGAATTCTCATGGACAGAGGGAACCTGACGGGCTACAGTCAATGGGGTTGCAAGAGTCAGACACAACTTATTGACTAAACAACAACGACAGCAAATCTAATCACTGGATCATTAAACTCTGTGATCCTCAAAAATGTAATCCTACTGAGAAAGTTACCCAAAGGGTATGTGTGTGGTCTGCTGCTCAAAGCCAGTAGACAGGCCAGATTGGTGGAAAGGAAAGCTTGCTTTGTCTCAAATGCCAGCAGCCTGACGGGGAAGGTAAGGACTTCTGTACAAAGGCCAACTGTCCCCCCACTCCTGACAAGCGGGAGGTGGGAATTTTTATAGACAGAGTACAGGAGTGGGGCTCCATGCAGAAATAGCACAGTCATCTCTGACAGTCCTCTTTCCAGTGGTCTGACCAGCGTCATCTTGGTTGCTCTAGGTACTGTTAATCTTCAGTTCCAGGGTCCACTTGTTCCAATTTTCTTTGTGGCCAATTCTCAGAATTGTGGCAGTTCATGTCCTGGGTTTCCCGGGTGGCTCAGAGGCAAAGAATCTGCCTGCAATGAAGGAGACGCTGGTTCCATCCCTGGGTCAGGAAGATGCCCTGGAGAAGGGCATGGCAACCCAGTCCAGTATTTTTGCCTGGGAAATCCCATGGACAGAGGAGCCTGGCAGGCTACAGTCCATAGGGTCACAGAGAGCTGGACACGACTGAAGTGACTTAGCACAGAAAGCAAAGCACAGGTCCTGGGTAAAATCTGGTCATCATGTAGTTAACTTTTCCACCTGGGGTTTTAGTACCTATAAGACAGCTCACAGGATATGGCTCAGAATATTATATACAGCCCTTGAGTAAGAATTAAAGGTCCTTGACTAGCTTAGTTAGTTAGTTCAGTTGCTCAGTCATGGCTGACTCTCTTCGACCCCGTGGACTGCAGCATGCCTGGCCTCCCTATCCATCACCAACTATGCCTAGTGACTACATTATTATTATTTAGTCCCCTTGGACTGTTTTCCTTTGCTTCTGTATTTTTCACTTCTCTGATTAAACTATCCTTTGACTAAAGTTTTCCACAAACAAAAATCAGGCAATGAACATTGTGTGTCGGGGGGTGGGGGTGGGGTTGGTGTGGCAAGGACTATAGAGTCTTGCTTCATGTCAAGAAAATTTCTTAAAGTCCCATGTAAATTTATGTAAATGAGAACTTAATAGTAAACACCATATTATTATTTAATGCCTTATTACAGAACTTACAATACTGTCAAGTTTTTAAAACTTTACCTGTGCAATATTGAACAAATGATGTTTTGTTTTCTTAATTACAGCCATGCTGATCAGCTCTATCACAACATGTAAACCAAATTACTTAGAAAAATGTGACACATTTTTTGAACAGAAACTGTTGCATTCAAATGATCCTAGGAAATAGGCCCACATGAAATTTAGAGCAATAGAAAATTAAATCATGGCATTATGGGACCTCATACTTTCATATGCACAAGTCTTGGTAATCATGTCTTAAACATTTGTTTGACTCTAATCAGCTGATTTTAGATATGAATTTGTAAAGTTTCCTAACTCATAGTGAGCACTGGATCACAGGTGTTTTATTTGTATTTCCTCTACAATTGCCTTATTTTCTTATCTAAAGTCCAGATGCATTACTATTCTCTTGGGGGGGAGGGAATAAACTCAAAATAATATATTTTATTCCTGGAATATTTGAATCTTTTGGCCATTATTTAGCATGAATGGAAGAATTATAAGGATTGTACTACAGAACGTATTTAAATGAGCAGAACTGACCATAGACTAGGTTTCCTTCTGAATTTAAACCAGAACTTTATTGAAAGTGTTAAAATATTTTTTTCTATGATCCAAAGAAATTGAGTTTACTTAATAAGGCAGCCAGCATAGTACTTTCGGAGGAACAATTTTTTTTTTTTTTTTTCTGAGCACTTAAGGTCAATGGTTTCAAAGGCAAATTGAAAGGATACAAAAAATATTTTGAAGCCTCTACACCTTTCCATTCTTTTTAATCCCATATATGGGTACAAACCATCTCTGGTTACCAAAATAAATAGACCATAGTCAGATATAACTACACAGTAGAAAAGAAAGACCACACAAGGAAATATTACATGGCCCACACATAACACATAGCCTATTCTTGTTTGTGCAAAGAGCAGCTGAATTGATGAGCCCTCATTCTCCATTAAAATAGAAGTGTATTTTCCATTTTCTTTGTGGAATTCTTACTAGCTGATAAGCATCTAGTATTGTCATTTCAACAAGAGCTGCATCTCTGGAGGTGATCATGGCCTGCAAGATATACCTGTAATACAAATTTATAAATTGATTGTAGAACTTTCTCGACAGCAGGGTGAAAAGACTGTATATTTTAAAGCATACTTGACATCCTGTTTCTTGTAGAAAAACCCATCCTCTATTACTCTATTTATTATCAGGATAAAGCAGTGCAGCACACAAGCACTTTTGTTTCCTTTCTAGTGGTGTGGGGAGGGTGGAAAAGAAAAAAGACAAAGACAGGGAAAGCTTGAAAGGGGAAAAAATGTTACTCAGGTATAGAAGCTGAAACTATGCTGGTGAAATAAAACTTCATGTTGCTGTTGTTCAGTTGCTAAGTTGCTTCCAACTCTTTGTGACCCCATGGACAACAGCACGCCAGGCTACTCTGTCCTTCACTATCTCCTGGAGTTTGCTCAAATTCATGTCCATTGAGTCAGTGACGCCATCCAACCATCACATCCTCTGCTGCTCCCTTCTCCTTTTGCCTTCAATCTTCCCTAGCGTCAGAGTCTTTCCAATGAGTAGGCTCTTCACATCAGGTGGCCAAAGTATTGGAGCTTCAGCTTTAGCATCAGTCCTTCCAGTGTATATTCAGGGTTGATTTCGTTTAAGATTGACTGGTTTGATCTCCTGTCAGTCCAAGGGACTCTCAAGAGGATTCTCCAGCACCACAGTTCATAAACATCAGTTCTTCAGCACTCAGCCTTCTTTATGGTCCAACTCTCACATCTGTACATGACTACTGGAAAAACCATAGCTTTGATTATATGGACCTTTGTCAGAAAAGTGATGTCTCTGCTTTTTTATTTGCTATCTAGTTTTGTAACAACTTTCCTTCAAGGATCAAGTGTCATTTAATTTCATGACTGCAGTCACCATCCTCAGTAATTTTGAAGCCAAAGAAAATAAAATACGTCACTGCTTCCTCAACTTCATATCTTTGCTTATAATTGCATCTCCAAATGCATTCATTCAATATCATGCATTCGATAACTGTTTTTGAGTTATTATATGAAGGGCACTATTCTAGGTACAGACCACAATTTATTTGCCTGGGCACCCATACTACTGAACTTTCTGCATCTAAATGGGAAGTTTATTTACCAGGTGAATGCTTTGGCATCTGGAAACAGAACTCTAATAAGGCTTTAATCTTACCTCTTACTCTGAACCTACCCACCCAATGTCAAAGCAAATTGGTATGTGTTTGGTGGTGAGAGGCATTTTCTGTAAAAGAAAAAAATTGCAGAAAGTTGCATGCAAGCTTTTTCTGGCAATGGACTCTTGTCAATGGAGAAAAATATCTATCTTAAGAGCTTTTAGAATGTCATGAGATTTTTATTTTACTAGGCACAGCTAATCAGTGACTTTAAGAATTGGTGGATACCTAATTGGTGGATACCCAATGGATCCCTAACCAGGCTTTGTAGAGACATCTGCAAAATAAATTAGGTTCTTGAGTCCAATTACAGGTCTCTTAATATCATCCTCTAAGTGATAGGTCTGGAAATCTGCATTATTTTTTCCCTTTCAGCATATTTTTCAAAGCAAAGTTTTATTTGGCAATAAAGGAACAATCTAAACTCTCCTTTCTAGAGGCTTATTGTTTTCTAGGTTCTTAGAATACTGCCTCATCTTATGAAACATGCTTAAAAGATGATAGTAAAATTAACAGTCAAGATCCAAAAACTGGAAAGCTGAACAATTAATTAAAATATACCAAAATAGAAAACCTTACCAGTCATTTAAAATGCATATTAGATTAATAATCAAGCATTATTTTCATATCAAATTGGCAAAAGTAAATAATGGTAGCAATTCCAATGGTACAGAGGTTTTGGTGAATCAGATATTCATTAATTGTATCAGAAGTGTGAATTTGGAAACATGTAGCAAAAGCTTTTAAAATATATTGAGATGTGAGTAGGTTAGAATGTTTATATGAAATAATACACTAGCAGGGGTAAAGTAGGAAGATGAACATCCTCCAAACAAATCTTTTTGAATTCACTTGCTGTCATGGAGATCTATGAAAATATTAGCAATATCTTTTAGGTTTTGAAACCACCTTACATCAGGCAGTGAATAATCCAATCAATTTGAATTTTACATGCTAAATTTTTTAATGGGAGAATTTACATGTGGATATAATCTGCATGGACTTCCCTGGTGGCTTAGCAGTAAAGAACACACCTGTCAATGCAGGAGATACAGGTGAGTTGTGTTTGATCCCTAGGTCCAGAAGATCCCTTGGAGAAGGAAATGACAACCCACTCCAGTATTCTTGCCTGGGAAATCTCGTGAACAGAGGAGCCTGGGGGGCTACAGTTGTAAAGAGTCACACACGACCTAGAGACTAAATGACAATAACGTAATCTGTATATCATTTTCAAATCAGTGTTACAGTTTATTTTGAAAAGTTAAATTTATAAAATTCCACCACATAGCATACATTTTTCTCATATTGCTGATAACCAGACTTGTGAAAACTTTAAGGATAAGAAGGCAGTCTTGCTTTGGGAGCCACTAGCCCATTCTTTGGTGTTTGCACCCACTACCTAAGGATAAGAATTCTTATTTCGTTCTCCCTCTCCTCTTACACCATATCCTGGAGAAGGAATTCCATGTCAGTGATTTATGACTCTCCCACTTTTCTAGAAGTAATCAGAATTAGGGTAATATGTGGGATAGGAGTGTTTGAAAAATACGAGTAAATTTTTATGAGAAGGTTGAAGGGTGTTTCCATTGGCATCTGAACAATTATTAATAAAATGCTGTCTCTGGTCCATGTCATGTGGCAGTCTGGATGGGACAGGGTTTGAGGGAAATGGGAGACATGTACAAGGATGGCTGAGTCCCTTCACTGTTCACCTGAGACCATCACAGCATGGCTAACCAGTACAAAATTAAAAAGTTCAAAAGAAAAAAAATACTGTCAGGTGAAAAATCTGAGCAAAACAAAAAATGAGTATTTGTGTGGAACTGTTGGAAAGCAGTTCAGTTCAGTTCAGTTCAGTTCAGTTCAGTGGTTCAGTCGTGTCTGACTCTTTGTGACCCCATGGACTGCAGCACGCCAGGCTTCCCCGTCCATCACCAACTCCCAGGGTTCACTCAAACTCATGTCCATTGAGTCGGTGATGCCATCCAACCATCTCATCCTCTGTCGTCCCCTCCTCCTTCCACCTTCAATCTTTCCCAGCATCAGGGTCTTTCAAATGACTCAGTTCTTCACATCACGTGGCCAAAGTATTGGAGTTTCGGCTTTAGCATCAGTCCTTCCGGTTAATAATCAGGACTGAATTCCTTTAGGATTGACTGATTGGATCTGCTTGCTGTCCAAGGGACTCTCAAGAATCTTCTCCAGCACCATAGTTGAAAAGAATCAATTCATAGGTGCTCAACTTTCTTTATAGTCCGACTCTCACATCCATACATGACTACTAGAAAAACCATAGCCTTGACTAGATGTAACTTTGTTGGCAAAGTAACGTCTCTGCTTTTTAGATCCTGCCTAGGTTGGTCATAACTGGAAAGCAGTAGGGGTATATAAAAAATTTACTTAGAAGAGGACAGTCACATTTGAGAAAGTTCCTACTACTCTTCTAAAACTCATTAACTTCATGTGTTCAACAAGTACTGCTCTGGAAATGACAGTCCCTACTCTTTTGAGAGTCAGCTCTGCTCCTTTCTCCTTATCTATTGTTCTCTGCTTTAGAAGAGTGATTTGTGAACATGCCCTCTGCATAATCCATAGATGCCAACCTGGCTCCTGGACTACTGCCAAGAGCTCCGTGGTCAGCTCACCAGCATACCTGTATTTCATACATTTCAGAAGTTAGAGAGAAGATTGATCTTATTAGATAGACAAATGAAAGATACAAACAAAGCAGAGATGAAAACTACATTGCTTGATGTAGAAAACACATTACCAGATTAGACATTGCCAAAGAAACCATTAATATATTTCAAAACATTGCAACAGAAACTGTCCAGAATGAAACATGCAGAAAAAATATTGAATAAAATGAACATGGAGATTTATTGGCATCTCTCTTATGTTTACAAATTCATAACATGAGATTGAGATACAGCCATAATAATATACTGAATTTTGCTCTCTCTCACATGAGGCTGTAACTGACCCGAATCCTTGACATTTCCTGGTGGCTCAAACAGTAAAGAATCTGCCTGCAGTGTAAGAGACTGAGGTTCAGTCCCTGGGTCTGCAAGATCCTCTAGAGAAGGAAATGGCAACCCACTCCAGTATTCTTGCCTGGAGAATTCCATGGACAGAGAAGTCTGGTCACAAAGAGTCGGAAAGAGTCAGACATGACTGAGAAACTCACACTTGACATCTCCATAGCTTATGAAAATCATATACCATCCTGCTACTTCTCAGTTCCCTGTGTATTATAGTCTTGTTACTGCACCTGCTGTCATCAGTTCACTAGTCATTCATCTATTGATAGACACTCTATGCAGCCCTTCACTACTTTCCAACAGAAATAAGTCAATTATATTACTGGGAAGATTGGTCAAATGGTGGGTCATTTAACACTATATGCATCATATCCCTTTCCCATATCAGCTCCTCTGCCCTAGTTTCCCCATTCCACTCTTACCTGAATTGGTTCTAACTATAAAATCTTAATCTCCAATGAAAATAAATTCCACCCTTTCCAGATCTTATTCCCAAACTTTCACATCTATGCCAATCAATGTGCTCAAAAGAACCAATTGACATGAATCCATTTCAGAAGGCAGCTGAGCAGATTATGAATCATGATTTCTGTTTTATTTTATTTGGCTCCAAGGTAGAGGTAATATTTCTGCTTTATTTGTTACTTGTGACTTTTGTCTACACAGGAACTTGCAAATATAGTGTGTCAAAGACTGTTGTTCAATTGCTAAGTCAGGTCCAACTCTTTGCAACCCCATGGACTGCAGCATACCAGGCTTCTGTTCTTTACCATATCCCAGAATTTGCTCAAACTCATGCCCATTGAGTTGGTGATGCTATCCAACCATCTCATCCTCGGTTGCCCACTTCTCCTTCTGCCCTCAACCTTTCCCAACATCAGGATCTTTTCCAATGATCTTTTCCACATCACATGGCCAAAGTATTGGAGTTTCAGCTTCACCAAGATAAGTCAGCATTTGTGCACTAACTGCATTACAAACATAAACACTCTGTATGTACACTAATATGTTAAAATTCACTTCAACATCCAAGAAGATATATGACCTCTTTTTTTATATATATGACCTCTTTTTTTTATAAAAATTGGCTTGATAACACCTTCATTTTTATAATAATGAAAGACCAGTGATATATAAACTCTGAGTGTGGATCTTCGCAAAGATAGTCAAAACTTTTCACATCACCATTCTTCACTGGGAAAGAAACACCTGCATATGATATTCATGCCAAGTTTCCCAGAAAAATGAATCATATTTTGAATGTAGGTTTTGTCTAGAAAGAATGCAAAGTAAGTTTCAATTCCCAAATTAAGACTTTTCAACATGTATCACTTCTAAAATATATCATTAAGCTATTAGGTATATATGTATATAAGATAATATATTTTTTCATTTTATAGAAAAAGTGGCCATAAATTATTTTTCTCTGTTATCTATTTGTGGCTCTATTTGTGAGGTTTTAACAACAATTTCAATGAACTGTCAAGATACATGAGCAAATAAAGAAGCCCAACTGCTTCTATATTCCTGTACTCTGACAAAGATTGGAAAAGAAGACAAGATTGATTTTGGAATGATAGTTCTCTGAAGGGTGTGATAGAGTTAACATACATCTTATAAGTTGGTGGGAGGACTGCTTGGCAGGCATTAAAAATACTCCAATGAGATTCCATAGAAATGGTTCTGAAGAATGAGCAGGAGGATGGGCTTTAAAAGAGCAAACATCCAGCAAGCAAGATAGATAAGCAATAGGTCCAGCAAACAATCACTTCAGCAACCTGCTCTTTGCAATTTAAGCAAGGCCTGACCTTCTAGCTCTACTATGTCTCACAATAATTGCTGCTCCAAAAACTACAGCTCTCATTCCCCAGGGGGATTCCTGCCATGTTCCTGTCACCTCACCCAGTGCTTTCTGCTCCACTAAGGTGAGTTGTGGAAATGCCCCCTGCTATCCTAATAGTCAGTGTCCAGGAGTCTCTGGGTAGAGGCCTGGGTCAGCGGTGGCTGCTGCAGGGCCAAGGGCACTGAGTGCAACAGTACACGCATGGGACCTTTTGAAGGAGGTCGTCCTTATCTTCATTACTTCCACAATTGTTTGGTCTCAGGTCAAACAACAGGGAGGGAACACAGCCCCATGCATCAATAGAATATTGGATTAATGATTTGCTGACCATGGCCCCGCCCATCAGAACAAGATCTAGTTTCCCCCTCTCTCATCAGAAAGCCTCTATAAACCTCTTATCCTTCTCCATCAGAGGACAGACAGAATGAAAACTACAATCACAGAAAACGAACCAAACTGGACCACAGCCTTGTGTAACTCAATGAAACTATGAGCCATGCCATGTAGGGCTCCAGAAGAAGGATGGGTCATGGTGGAGAGTTCTGATAAAATGTGGTCCACTGGAGAAGGGAATGGCACACCACTTCAGTATTCTTGCCTTGAGAACCCCATGAATAGCATGAAAAGGCAAAAAGATATGACCATGAAAGATGAACTCCCTAGATCGGTAGGTGCCCAATATGCTATGGGAAATCAGTGGTGAAATAATTTCAGAAAGAATGAGACAGAGCCAAATCAAAAACAACACCCAGTTGTGATTGTGATGAAAGTAAAGTCCGATGCTGTAAAGAGCAATATTGCATAGGAACCTGGAATGTTAGGTCCATGAATCAAGACAAATTGGAAGTGGTCAAACAGGAGATAGAATCAACATTTCAGGAATCAGTGAACTAAAATGGACTGGAATGGGTGAATTTAACTCAGATGACCATTATATCTACTACTGTGGGCAAAAATCCCTTAGAATAGATGGAGTAGCCATCATAGTCAACAAAAGTGTCCAAAATGCAGTATTTGGATGCAATCTCAAAAATGACAGAATGATCTTTGTTCGTTCCCAAGGCAAGCCATTCAATATCAGAGTAATCCAAGTCTATGCCCTGACTAGTAATGCTGAGAAGCTGAAGTTGAATGGTTCTATGAAGACCTACAAAACCTTCTAGAACTAACATCCAAAAAAGATATCCTTTCATTATAGGGGACTGGAATGCAAAAGTAGGGAGTCAAGAAATACCTAGAGTAACAGGCAAATTTTGCCTTGGAGTACAAAATGAAGCAGGTCAAGGCTAACAGAGTTTTGCCAAGAGAACACACTGGTCATAGCAAACACCCTCTTCCAACAACACAAGAGAAGACTCTACACATGGACATCACCAGATGGTCAATAACAAAATCAAAGATTTGATTATATTCTTTGCAGCCAAAGATGGAGAAGCTCTATACAGTCAGCAAAAACAAGACCAGGAGGTGACTGTGGCTCAAATCATGAACTCCTTATTGCCAAATTCAAACTTAAATTGAAGAAAGTAGGGAAAACCACTAGACCATTCAGGTATGACCTAAATCAAATCCCTTATGATTATACAGTGGAAGTGACAAAAAGACTCAAGGAATGAAATCTGATAGAGTGCCTGAAGAACTATGGACAGAGGTTCGTGACATTGTATAAGAGGCTGAGATCAAGATCATCCCCAAGAAAAAGAAATTTGCAAAAGGCAAAATGGTTGTCTGAGGAGGCCTTACAAACAGCTAAGAACAGAAAAGAAGCTACAGGCAAATGAGAAAAGGAAAGATATGCCCATTTGAATGCTGAGTTCCAAAGAATAGCAAGGAGAGATAAGAAAGACTTCCTCATTGATCAGAGCAAAGAAATACAGGAAAATAATAGAATGGGAAAGACTAGAGATCTTTTCAAGAAAATCAGAGATACCAAGGGAATATCTCATGCAAAGATGGGCACATTAAAGACAGAAACGATATGGACCTAACAGAGGCAGAAGATATTAAGATGTGGCAAGAATAAAGAGAAGAACTATACAAATAGATATTCATGACCCAGATAATCATGATGGTGTGATCACTCACCTAGAACCACATCCTGGAGTCCAAAGTCAGTTGGGTCTTACGAAGCATCACTATGAACAAAGTTAGTGGAGGTGATGAAATTCCAGTTGAGCTATTTCAAATCCTAAAAGTTGATGCTGTGAAAGTGCTACACTCAATATGCCAGCAAATTTGGGAAACTCAGCAGTGGCCACAGGGCTGGAAAAGGTTAGTTTTCATTTAAGTCCCAAGGAAAGGCAGTGCCAAAGAATGTATAAACGACCACACAATTACACTCATATCACACACTAGCAAAGGAATGTTAAAAATTCCCCAAGCCAGGCTTCAGCAATACATGAACCATGAACTTCCAGATGTTCAAGCTGGTTTTAGAAAAGGCAGAGGAACCAGAGAACAAATTGCCAACATCTGCTGGATCATCAAAAAAGCAAGAGATTTCCAGAAAAACATCTATTTCTGCTTTATTGACCACACCAAATCCTTTGACTGTGTGGATCACCACAAACTGTGGAAAATTCTTCAAGAGATGGGAATACCAGACCACTTGATCTGCCTCCTGAGAAATCTGTATGCAAGTCAAGAAGCAACTGTTAGAACTGTACGTGGAACAATGGACTGGTTCCAAATCAGAAAAGGAGTACATCAAGGCTGTATATTGTCACCCTACTTATCTAATTTATATGCAGAGTATATCATGCTAGTTGCCAGGCTAGATGAAGCACAAGCTGAAATCAAGATTGCAAATAATCTCAGATATGCAGAGGACACCAACCACCCTTATGGCAGAAAGTGAAGAAGAACTAAAGAGCCTCTTGATGAAAGTGAAAGAGGAGAGTGAAAAAGTTAGCATGAAGCTCAACATTCAGAAAACTAAAATCATGGAATCTGGCCCCTTCACTTCATGGCAAATAGGTGGGGAAACAATGGAAACAGTGAGAGACTTTACTTTCTTGGGCTCCAAATCACTGCAGATGGTGACTGCAGCCATGAAATTAAAAGATGCTTGCTCCTTGGAAGAAAAGCTATGACCACCCTAGACAGCATATTAAAAAGCAGAGACATTACTCTGTCGACAAAGTTCCATCTAGTCAAAGCTATGGTTTTTCCAGTAGTCATGTATGGATGTGAGAGTTGGACACTAAAGACAGCTGAGCCCGGAAGAATTGATGCTTTTCAACTGTGGTATTGGAGAAGACTCAAGAGTCCCTTGGATTGCAAGGAGATCCAAACAGTCAGTCTTAAAGGAAATCTGTCCTGAATATTCTTTGGAAGGACTGATACTGAAGCTGAAACTCCAATAATTTGGCTACCTGATGTGAAGAACTGACTCATCAGAAAAGACCCTGATGCTGGGAAAGATTGGAAACAGGAGGAGAAAAGGACAACAGAGGATGAGATGGCTGGACGGCATCACCGACTTCATGGACGTGAGTTTGAGTAAACTCCCGGAGTTGGTGATGGACAGAGAGGCCTGGCGTGCTGCAGTCCATGCGGTCGCAAAGAGTTGGATGTGACTGAGTGACTGAACTGAACTGATCCTAATAGGAGCCTGGGCAGCAATACACTCCATGGCCACTGCTATGAGCCCTGTGGTGAGACCATGAGCTGCCTTCCAACCAGTTGTGAGAACAGTGCCTGAATCCCTTCTGAATGTTATCAGAATTTTTTTGATGTGTTCAGATCCCATCAAGAAAATATCTTTCTTTCTATCAAGTCCCATGTTTCCAGTTCCTGCCAGCCAGTATGTTGTAGACAACCTTGAGTTGCCATCTTTCAAGTTACCCGTCCTTTGGGTGTCAACCTCTGAGTTAGTTGACAAATGGCTGTCAATCCAGGAGCTACCTTTTCTATGATTTCAAGAGTCTCAAGAGTCTTCTCCAGCACCACATCTCGAAAGCATCAATTTTTTTGTCACTTAGCCTTCTTTATGATCCAACTCTCACATCTGTACATGCTGCTGCTGCTGCTAAGTCGCTTCAGTCGTGTCCAACTCTGTACGACCTATAGACAGCAGCCCACCAGGCTCCCCTGTCCCTCGGATTCTCCAGGCAAGAACACTGGAGTGGGTTGCCATTTCCTTCTCCAATGCATGAAAGTGAAAAGTGAAAGGGAAGTCGCTCAGTTGTGTCTGACTCTTTGTGACCCCATGGACTGTGGCCTACCAGGCTCCTCCACCCATGGGATTTTCCAGGCAAGAGTACTGGAGTGGGTTGCCATTGCCTTCTCTGCATGACTACTGGAAAAACCATAGTTTTGACTAGACAGACATTTGTCAGCAAAGTGATGCCTTTGCTTTTTAATATACTGTCTATATTTGTCATAGCTTTTTTTTACAAGGAGCAAGCATTTTTGTTTGTTTGTTTTGTTTTGTTTTGTTTTTTAATTTCATGGCTGCAATCACTGTCCACAGTGATTTTGGAGCCCACGAAAATAAACTCTGTCACTGTTTTCACTTTTTCCCTATTAGCTATGAAGTGATGGGACCAGATGCCATGATCTTAGATTTTTGAATACTGAGTTTTAAGCCAGCTTTTTCATTCTCATCTTTTACCCTCACCAAGAGGTTCTTTATTTTGTGTTAATTTTACCATATCCACAAGCAACCATTTCTAATAAAAAGATATAACTTTTCAAAAGTTTTTGTGTTTTGTTTTGTTTTGATCTCGGGCTACTGAGGCATGAAACTACATGGAGATATAATGAACTCAAAGTCTCTGTATTGGAAAGAATTACAGATGGAATTTAAAATAGTGAATTAGGACACATGTTATCTAGGTGTGTGCATTTGGCCTCTCCTGTGTTTGGCATAAAGATATGATAAAGCATTGATGATTCTAGATTTCTCTCAGTTATATATTCTGCCTCTAACTCACAGTTTAACTACTGATTATTAATGGCCAGATTATATTTAGCTCGATAACTCTAGCTTCCGTGGTGTTCCAGTCATCAGATATATTTATTAGCACTTCTATAAAAACCAAATCTATTTTCACTGTGGGCAAAACCAAAATATTTTATTTTATTTGTCAAAGTCATATGTAACATGCATACACGTAAAAGAAGAGATTTTATAGACTAGTTGGTTATCATTTATTTTTGAACTTTACAAAGAACCAAAGAAGTGAAGAGAATCTTGACCTAGATTATGAGGAATTTCAGTGTGGCACACACAAAAAATTATTTCAGGGAAGGATTCTTCTTTGGAAGCATGTAAGAGTTTGGGAGATTTTATTTATCTGGAGGGTTTAATACTCTTGGAGGTAGTAAGAAAATTGTCAAGAAAATTCTCAAATTTTCAACCTTTGATGATTCCAATCTCTTCTGTTTTTTTCTACTATTAGCATGCCTGCCACCAATGTGATCTGATGCTTTCTTTAAGAAGGAATGCAATACATTGACTTTGAAAATGCCCCATGTGTGATGTCAACTATTTTTTCTTCCACTACCTGAAACAAAAAATTCAGAAGAGAAACCTTACATTCCACCTGCACAAAATGTCATGCTTTTTATAATGTTAAAAATATAATTTTTTAAAATCATGTGTAATTGCACTACCCGCCCTCCTCCCTCCCTTCCTCACTCCTCTCTGTGCATGCCTGCATAGGGATATAAGATCTCCCATTCTTACTCAAAAGGTTATATAAAAAACTGGGACTTCTGCAAAATGGGGAAACTTCCACCAAAAGAATCACCAATGGTGCTCTCAGATGCCAAGTGACTTCATGGAAACTTTATTCTCCTCTATTCATTCCCAGGATCATTTTGACCATCTGTGAAAGAGCTTGAATGGACATATTTCTGATCTGTTAAAATACTAACTCCAGGAAATGGATGTCTGTAAAGATTAGCTCTTATTTTGGGGGGAGAATGCAAAATGAGGTACAGAGATCACTTATTCTGTGATGTCCCAAGTAAGAACTTTTCAGATACCTTTCTTCCTGTGATGTTAAACATTTTCTTAATCCTTGCTCACTTTAATTGCATGAAGATCGAAGTGCCTTAGTAAATTATCTCAGGTGAAGACATCCATCAATTCTGGAATGCTGATGCACAATCTGATGGCGTTTAATGTTTATCCTTTTAGTTGAGTGCCACCAATAGAAATGAATGCCTTTTACAATGTTACCATGTAGAAATATTACATACATCTCCTCAAGTCTTTGAAAACCAACTTTAAAGTAATGAAGAAACATCACATGGTCAGGGTAGAGCTCTTTAAAATGCACTCTAAGATGCTTGCATAAAATTGACTGTCAGGACAAATATACAGAGAACAGCATAACCCAGTTAGATTCTCAGATAAGTAGTAAAAAATAGAGAATAAGTATGAGTTTTTCCATCTGGCAAATCCAGTAAATGTGCTATTTGGGAACTAGTTCAGTACATCAAGCATTGTAACACTAAGTCTCTTCATCAATGATGAAGACTATGCCTTCCTAACCAGGTTGTTCTTTGTGGATAATGACTAGAATAAACATCCATTCAGATGGACTCCATCTAACCATGCATTATTAAAGGGTAGGAACAGAAGCAAAGCAGATGAAATACATAGGTGATTACATCTTACATTCTTAAGCCTGATAAACAGGAGAGAGATTAGGACAGCAGATATTTAGAAGATGCAAACTGGACTTATTTTATGGATGGGTGGGAAGTCATTTCCATACTCAGCAAAATGAACTAATGAGATAATATGCAAAGTGATCTAAAATATGGGGAGGAGAAGAATCGCGATATATGTTCACCAAAGTATATAGGCAATCTTGTTTTATATACTTACATCAGCATAGACAAGCTGTTCTCTGTTGCTTATCTGAAATTTTTGCTTCACATTCTACTATGTCATCCGACGACCACTGTTCTGGAAACAATGACTCCTGTTCACTTGGGGAAACAAAACCTGGCTTCTGGACAACTCCCCAGAGACATGTGACAAGCTTTCCAGCTACCAACCATCCAGCTGTGAGCCCACAACCTATAAAACTTCACATTACTCTTCCACCACTTAACTGTGGCCACAGATCCTATGAGCAACTGGTTCTTTCCCCATTAGTTCGCATTTCTCCAGTTCTTGTCAACCATCAATGCATAATGTGTGTGTGTGTGTGTGTGTGTGCGCGCGCGCGCACGCGTGCGCATTCAGTCATGTCCAACTCTTTGTGACCCCATGAACTGTAGTCTACCAGGCTCCTCTGTCCATGAAATTTTCCAGGCAAGAATACTGGAATGGGTTGCCATTACCTTCTCCAGGTAAGGAATCCATTCCTGTTTCAGGGACCAAACCCAAGTCTCCTGCCCACGTATCCTGCATTGGCAGGTGGATTCTTAACCACTGCACCACCTGGGAAGTCCAGTTGAATATTAGTCATAGAGAGAATGAAATATTCATTTGCAGCAACAGGGATGGACCTAGAGAGTATCAAACTAAGTGAAGTAAGTCAGAGAAAGACAAATATCACATGACATCACTTATATGTGGAATATAAAAAATAATAAACATGGACTTACAGAAGCAGACAAACAGACACAGAAAATAAAATAAATGGTTACCAAAGGGGAAAGGTGGGGAGGAGAGATAAATTAGGAGTATGGGATTAACAAATACACATTACTATATATAAAATAAGCAACAAGGTTTTACTGCACAGCCCAGGAACTATATTCAGTATCTTGTAACAACCTATAATGGAAAAGAATCTGAAAAATAGTATATATGTATATGTATATATAATTGAATCACTTTTCTGTACACCTAAAACTAACATAATATTGTAAATCTACTGTACCTCAATTAAAAACTGGAAAGAAAATATAACTATCTGGATCACACGTTGGGCCCTTGGTTGTAGTCTGTCCCCCATCCCTTTTTCCATGTCTCAGATGCTAAATATATTTCAAGGACCTTGAAAGCTAAAAAAAAATAGTTTAGCTTCCTTTACGCATGTGTGCCTGTGTGTGTGCTCAGTTATTTCAGTCGTGTCTGGCTCTTTGCGACCCTATAGACTGTAGCTCACCAGAGTCTTTTGTCCATGAGATTCTCCAGGCAAGAATACTAGAGTGGATTATCATTTCCTTCTCCAGGGGATCTTCCCAAAACAGAGATGGAACCCAGGTCTCCTGTGGCTCCTTCATTTCAGACAGATTCTTTACCATTGAGCCACTGGGAAAGCCCATCTTCCTTTAAATCTGTCTCCTAATTTTTTTTATTTTGTACATCTGCCCTTCAGCTTTTGGAAACCACTAATGATTTACAAAGGCAACAACATAAATGTAGCTGGGTTACACCATTTTATTTTACCACTGCTAAACTTAAGAATCATTTTGACTCAATATATATAACTTAATTGCTATGTAAGTATAGATTTGCATACATTTTGCTTTTCAGATCACAGGATCACTGTTGAATCATTTAACAATGCTCTGGAAAGTGAAATTAGGACACACTTATATACATATTTTGCAAAAAGGAAGATAAAATTTCATCATGACCTAAAAGGCTTGAAGGTGACCTCCATTATTTTCTTTAAGGGCCATTTACTGGAAACTTTAGCTTTCTCTGATATTCTGTGTTTACCCTAAAGGATTTCCAACCTTTGGAAAAATTGAGAAACAGTTGCATCACTCTTTTTTAATGAGTTGTAAAAGATTTGCTGCCTCATTAGATAAAGGGAGTATGTTTTCAGAAGGCATGGGGATTTCTCTGAATTATCTGGTGGTAGAAAGTTCATTCTTTGCATCTTAACCTTGCCACGGATACAGAGCATAAACTCCTCACACTACATAAAGACTATGTATTATACCTGTATTTTTCTGACATAATATTCTCTTAAAGTTCTGGAGGCCAGAAGTCCAAAATCAGTTTCACCAAACTTAAGTCAAGGCATGAGCAGGACCAATTTCTCCTAAAGTCTCTGAAAAGGAATCCATTCCCTGACTCTTTTACCTTCTTGAGTTTGCTGTCATTTCCTCACTTACAGCAGCAGCACTCCAGCCTCTACTCCCGTCGTCACTTTCTTCTCTTTCTCATCTACTACCTCTTTCTTAGAAGGACTTCTGTGATCATCTCAGGCTCACCCAGATAATCCATTTCAAGACACTTAGGCTAATCACATCTTCAAAACCCCTTTTGCCATACCATTCACAGGTTCTGCTGATTAGGAAGTGGACTTTGGGTGGCAGGATGTGTGTGTGTGTGTGTGTCTGTCTGTCTGTCTGTTTGTGTGCTCAGTTGTGTCTGACTCTTTGAGACCCCATGAACTGTAGCCTGCCAGGCCTCTCTATCCATGGGATTTTCCAGGAAAGAATTCTGGAGTGGGTTGCCATTTCCTACTCCTGGGGGTCTTCCTAACCCAGGGAGTGTGTCTCCTGCATTGGCCCATGGTGGGGAGGCAGGGGTAGGTTTCCTACACACAGAAAATATTACAAATAGGACAGGATTATTAAATAGTGGACAGGATTATATTATATAGACAGGATTATTCTATTTTATAATATATAAAATATTACAAATAGAATAGGATTATTATTATAATGAAATAATTATAATTATTTAGTAATTAAATGAAAATGGAGAAATGCATATGTTCTCCAAAGCTTTCAGAGGAGTGAGTAGCTGTTCCCTTCAGGGGATCTTCTCAACCCAGGGATTGAACCCAGGTCTCTCGAATTGCAGGCTGATTCTTTACCAGTTGAGCCACAAGCGAAGCCTTCAGAGGATAATGTCACCCAAACAACAACAGTCCTTACTATTGAAAACGATCACTGCCTGACTACTTAGTTTCTTGCTAAAACGGAGTCGAGAGCAGAAGACAGTTCTGTAGAGGTAGTGTTTACAGAATGTGATGGGTGAAAAGCGAGTGATAGTCGCCTATGAGTGCCATGAGTGAATGAGAAGGTAAAATATAAAAGCCAATGAGAGAAGTTGGGCTAACTGCCTTTGCAAACCTCAGTATTTGACTGTTTAGAATATGATTGTACCAAAATAAATTTAAATATGTTATAAATCCTCATGCTATGAACATTAATTATGCTAAGTGATGTTCTACATTATTTAATTGTTAGACTCACACTAGAGTGTGTGATATTAATTTAAAATACTCTGTCATTTATAATGCAAAGTCAGAAAGGGAGTTTGTGGGCTTTACAGCAGATGGAGTTATTCTGGGTTTTGTTTGTTTGTTTATTTTCTCTCAAATTTGCTTCAAGGAAGTCTAAAAAAAGACTAAAGATAATCATGGCATGATGAAGGGATGTAGCAATAGACTTCTACCAACCTCTGAACTCTCCTGTATATTACTTGGAACAAGTAGTTTAGTGGAAAGTTCACCAACGACTGCCTTGTGTACTTTTTTTCCAAGTCTTTATTTTTTCACATTTTCCTCTTCAGATTCTTTTCCATTATATATAGGTTGGTACAAGATGTTGTGTATAGTTCCCTGTGCTGTATAGTATGTCCCTGTCCTTGTTGATTATTGTTGTTAGTCACCCAGTCATGTCTGACTCTTTGGGACACCATGGACTATATAGCCTGCCAGACTCCTCTATCCATGGAATTCTCCAAACAAGAGAACTGAAGTGGGTAGCCATTCCCTTCTCCCGGGGATCTTCCTGACCTAGGGACTGAATTGGGACTGAACTCAGGTCTCCTGTATTGCAGGCAGATTCTTTACCATCTGAGCCACCAGGGAAATCGGTATATAGTAGTGTGTATATGTTAATGCCAAACTCCTAATTTATCCCTCCCCTGCCTTTTCTCTTTGGTAACCATACATTTGTTTTCTATGTCTAAGTCTGTTTCTGTTTTGTAAATAAATTCATTTGTATCATTTTTAGATTCACATAAAAGCTATGTCATATGAGCTTTGTCTTTCTCTGAAAACCTCTAGATTCATCCATGTTGCGTAAATGACATTGTTTCATTCTTTTTTATGGCTGAGCAATATTCCATTGTATACATATACACCACATCTTTATCCATTCACCCCTTAATGGACATTTAGGTTGCTTCCATGTTTTAGTTTTTGTCAATATTGTTGCTATGAACTTTGAAGTGAATGTATCTTTTTGAAATAGTTCCTCAGATTTATGTCCAGGCATGAGACTGCTAGATCATGTGGTATTTCTATTTTTAGTTTCATAAGGAAACCAGACTGTTCTCCACAGTGACTGCACTCCCACTGACAGTGCAGAGGGTCTCTTTTTCTCCACACCCTCTCCAGCACTTACATGGAGGCCACCAAGCTCCTTGTATATTTTAGTTCCTATTTGCCTGTCTCAAGGCTGAAAATTTCTGTGCAAAACCTCAGTATATTCTATAGATGAAGAATTTGCTGAAACTATGGCTTCCTGATCCTCACCCTTTCACCCAAAGACAGTACAAACAGTAAAATATATTTAATAAAGAGGTACCCATAGAATAAAATCCATCACCTTATTGAATAAATGCTGAGAGGAACTATGATAATATTCAAATTTTTTAAAATTGTGAAGAATATCTGAAACTTTAAGTTGATGTACATTTGAAAAATCTAGCTGATTTTAAATCACTGTGAGGACAGTGTCTTTTAAAAACTAACCCTATAGCTTATCATACCTGAAGAAGCTGGTCTTGTCTTTTGTCTGAACTTATTACAGTTAATAAATGCATTGCTGTTTCCAATTCAGTGGAGGCTATAAGTGTGAATTATAGCTTGTATTTTTAAGAACAAAGTGCCAATTCTTTACTTTAAATTAAACTCTTACAAAAATTTTTCTTCAGCCTTCACCATAAGGAGTGAAAAGTATTATTTAATATGTACAGTGCCTATAAGAACTGTACAGGTCATTTAAAACAAAATTAAGCATAGCCATTTCCTTTTGTGGTTCTAGACCAAAAATAACTATATTCTTCAACAGAGGAATAAACTCTATGTGAAAAGAAAAGAAAATCAAAAATAAGTAAAACTTACTTGGGCAGAAATGTAAAGAAATATTATACATCTGACAGCAATGGGGTTTTACAACAGAGACAATGGGATATATAATTTTAGTCAATTAGGCAGGTACAATTTCGAGAAACTGGCATTCTTTGATAATACATATTATAGAAACTCTTTAAGAAAAACTTCTTCCAGAAGTCTTGGTTACTTAGCAACCGCTGAGTCCTGGGAACAAGTTCATTTTTGGCCTTGTGTTAGGTCACTAAGTCTCAATGAGATTGCTGTGAATCTTACAGACAGACTTTTCCAAATGGATGAGATGTGGCTACCAGTACATGGCCTGGCATAGTTAAGGATATAACACTTATTTAGGGGGAGAAACTCCTTCTCTTAATAGTTCAATGCCTCATGCTCTCTTTTAAGCAACAATGTGGAGACAATCAAAGCATTCAGCTTCTTTTAGAGTATGGGGTCAAGTCCTGGCAGTATTTTGCAGTTGCCAAAAGAGTGGAAAAGTCCAGGTTCTTTGTGTCACTTGGATCCTCATTAACCCCTTATAAACCATGTTGCAAAAGCCCATAGACACATGATATCTTGTTTACCACCAGTTGACAGATGAGAGCTTACTTGTTAACACTGAAATCACTATTCACAAAAGTTATGGTCTGCACATGATGAGTGATGCGTGATGGTCAACGTGGTGATTATAGATAACTTTGAAGAATCAAAATAAACTTGCTTTAATATGAGTGTGAAGACATCAGCAGCTGTCACTAAACAGCACACTAATGAAATGTTGCCATGTTATTGTCCCAGGCAGTGAGAAGGAAGAGAGTCTGGGGAGGATGCAGACAATCCCCAGGGAAGATATAAAAGGGCGTCAAGCCACAGTCTCACCATACCTTTACGGCCATCACTGAACATACACTCAGGCTCCATGGCTTTTCTAGGCTATCCTGGGAACTGTAGTGGTGTATCCTACAGAACTCACTATTATTTCCCAGTGACTGCTTCTGTTGCTCTTTGCTCCAGCGATGTAAGCCCTACGTTTGGGCTCAGCCTACCCAGTAGCTACCACGGGAATCTCTGGCTCCTGGATAACTGCCAAGAAACTTATGGGGAAGCCCCGACCTGTGAATCTCCCAGTTCTGAGCCCAAGACCTGCACCACAACTTGTGACCAATCAAACTCTTCTGTGCCCTGCAACTCTCCAACAGGGGACCAAATCTGCAGTGCCGGTGAAACGACCAACGTCGGACCCAGCCTCAGCTGCAATCCGTGCCCTCAGACCAAGCAGTATGTATCTGATGGCTGCACCCCCAGCCGACGTGCATCCAAAGCTTGCCAGACCCTCGGCAATGGCTTTAATTGCTTTGGGCAACTTAATTGCTTATCCAAGAGTTTCCAGCCCCTAAGCCACTACAGACTGGGCAGTTTGGGGTACAGAAGCTACCAAAATCTTGGCTTCATACCCAGTGGCTTCTCAGCATCACAATATATCACCAACAGCTGCCAACGCCAAAACTATTTAATAAGAAATTGCCGATGTCCATACGACTGGCACAGGAGATGCCATCCACTGAGCTATTTTGCAAGAAACTTCCGGTCTCTAAGCTCTATACCAAGTTCCTTCCCTCCTCTGAGGTATTTATATGGTGGTTACAGACCTTTGAATTGCTACTGATCAATTTATTGCAATTATAGGTGCTAGAAATTGTCCCAAAGTTCAGGTGCCACCTTCTCTAATATTCTGCTGAATTACTTCATGTGTCTTAAGAATCATGTTCCGTTAACCTCAAATATAACTCCAGGACTTACTCACCGCAACCGGTATCACCAATAGCTGTTTTTCTGTTGCTCTCTTAAAGCCCTTAGTGTTGAAGCCTGATCCTGAAGGCACTATTATTGTTTCTGAGATTGAATATGATGGACACACTAAAGAGATTCCATATGAAATACAGGCCAGTACAGCTTTCTTATTTGGGCGGTCACCATCACTTGTCCGCCAATGCGACTTCCTGATGAAGTGGAGTCTCCTTGGTCTGATTGGTCATTTCAGCACTTTCTTGCAAGATCGTTTTGCTTTTCTATCAGTGGTTTGCTGCTTGCCTAACTAGCATCTTTCTAATAAGCTATAAGGTAACATCATCTTAGATCTTCCCAAGTGGCTTGGTGGTAAAGATCCCGCCTGTCAATGCAGGAGATGTGAGTTTGATCCCTGAGTTGGGAAGATTCCCTGGAGAAGGAAATGGAAACCCATTACAGTATTCCTGCCTGGAAAATCCCATGGACAGAGGAGTCTGGTGGGCTACAGAATCATCAAAAGAATTGGACAAGATTTAGCAACTAAACAACATCATTGTAAACATTCAGAGTTGAGCTATTTCATCCTTTCTCCTACGGCCTGAATATAAGAATGTGCAAGCAGCAATGTCCAACTAGACTTCAAAATCAGAAGACCTTCAGCAAATCTTCCCTGCCAAAGAAGCCAGAACACATAGGATTGACTGACAGTCAGCTTTTGTTCTCAAAGCTAGGAGAGAACCTCAGAGGTAGCAGAAACACAAACATTGCTTGTTGGAAAAATGACAAAATATTCTATAGATGCTTCATGAATCTATGTTCATGATTCTGTTAAAATTCTCCCCTGTTGATTTATTGCTTTCTGATTGCCAAACAGTTCTGGTGCATAGTTAGGCAACAAGTTTCTATTAGGAAATAATGATTTTCATTTTGCTTTGTTTCATATTCACTAAGGTTTTATCAGTGTTCTGGGAAATATGCATGATATTTTTGAACCACTAGTTTCCTGCTATTTATTTTCTAGCCTAATTAAAAATATAAAGAAGATAGACTATAAATATCCAGGACTTTTATTTGTTTTATATTGTTCTATTTTAAATATATTAAGTGGTATTTCTCTTAAAGTGTCTGTGATTGATAGTTACATGGGGAAATTTATGGAGAAATTTCAAAATAAATCAATTTTAATAAAACTACATAAAATATTAAATATTTGTATATTACCCTGCAAATATGCATATTTATTTAATCATGTTGGTGAGATTTGACTTTGGTATACATTTAATCTTGAACTCTGAGAAGTGATTTAACTTCTAAAGTTTTCTAAAAGTTGAAAATAAAAATTGAGTGATAAAAGTTTATCCTAAGAGTTTTTTGTACATAGAAAACAAATCATTTTTAAAAATAAGTAAAATGGCTCCTGTAGATGGGTGTAACTGGAGATTGGAAAGATAGGGGAAGGATCACAAATATGAAAGGTCAGTGACTAAAATGAAAACTCATGAAGCATACAAATAGGGATACCATTTTATTTATTCTTTCAGGAGGCCTACCACGTGTAGAAAGAATATTAATGTATCGCTCCTGAGTGAATATGTTTGGGAGACAATCAAGTCACTCCTTTGTGAGTTCATTCTATTTTCAGAGAATTTTATTTGTTGAAAATTTCTTCTTTATATTGAGAAAAATCCAATTGTCCTTAGAAACTATCCATAACCATGCACAGCCTGTTTAACTCCTTTAACATAGAACAAGTGCTTGAGTATTTGAAAATAATTACTGTGTCCCAGCTGAGTATTCAGTTGTCTAAACTAAACACATACTTTCTCTTTACAAACATTAATAGAAAACCTATTCTTTGAAGCATTAAATGAGACTCTTTGGGGATATCAAGATTTATAGATCTGTTCTCAGGGATTATTCAGAGAAATCATACATGGAAACAAACATAATACTGTCTTAACCATTTTAAAAACAATACAAAGTAAGTCACAGGAAGGATTCTAACTGGAAGAATGAAAAAATACTTGGTGAGAGAAATAAATTAAAGACATGTTTGAATGATAAGAAGATTAAGATATGAAAATGTGGTGAAGGGGGAAAAAAGGATGGGAGTAAGAGAGAAATTTGAAAAATGGTCTAGCTTACTTTGACCCAATAAAAGTGGACATAAGCTCTTCCATGAGAAAAAATTGGGAGAGAATATAAGACAAATGATTAAGCATGTTAAGTAGGACATACTTTCTTGATTATTTCTTGTAAAATAAAAAATTATAAATATGACTATACCAAAATTAAAAGCTCCTGATATAGGAGATATCATAGACATTAAAAATAAACATGGGTGTTTGTGTGGAGTTTGGGGGCATATCAGAAATCTCTGTACTTTTTTGCTTTATAGGTTCACATAAAATGTGACATATTTTATGTATAACCACACATTTATTAACAAACATCTCTCCACATTATCAATAATATATATATGCACACACACACACACACTTTGACTAGAATAAAAATGCTAGGAAAACACAACCTAGGTTGTGCTAGCTCTACAGGAGTTTTAGGAATCTGTTCAGTTCAGTTCAGTTGCTTCGTCCAGCGCAGCATTTTGCATGATGTACTCTGAATAGAATTTAAATAAGCAGGGTGACAATATACAGCCTTGACATATTCCTTTCCCAATTTGGAACCAGTCTGTTGTTCTATGTGCAGTTCTAACTTTTGCTTCTTGACCTGCACACAGATTTCTCAGGAGTTTTTAGATATGGGAGCTGGTAATTCTCCAAGTGATTTTTAGACTAAACAATTCTGATTTGATTCCCTAAGTAATTAAAAAAATTAAAATCAAAATAAAATCACAGTACTGAGAAATAAGGCTTCCCAGGTGGCTCAGCAGTGAAGAATCCACCTGTTGTGCAGGAGATGCTTATTCTAGCCCTGGATCAGGAAGATCCCCTAAAGAAAGAAATGGCAACCCATTCCAGTATTCTTGTCTGGGAAATCTCATGGACAGAGGAGCTTGGTGGCTACAGTCTATGAGGTTGCAAACTTAGCAACTAAACAACATCAACTGAGAAATTAAATTGGCCCCACCCTCTGACTTTGTAGAGTGTATAATCAACAACCTCATTCCTGCTCCTGTTAATAGAAAGGTTGAAGAGCAAAGTGAAATAGACATCAGCCCTCTGTAGCACATTGTAGCCCTCTGTAGCCCTCTGTAGTCCTCTGTAGCACTGTTGCACATTGCCTTCTAGAAGTTCATAGAATATAGACATTCATATATGTTTGTCCTGTTTAATTTCAGTTAGCTGCAAAATATGCTTAATAAGTTACACACTTTGTCCATAACTCCAATGGCAACTAATTTATAGAACCCAGCAGAGGTCTTTTTATATTTGCATTTAAAAATATACAAATGAATCAGACTCTACCAGAAAATTACTAAAGCTAATCAATGAATATAGTAAAGTTGCAGGATATAAAATCAACACACAGAAATCCCTTGCATTCCTATACACTAATAATGAGAAAGTAGAAAAAGAAATTAAGGAAACAATTCCATTCACCATTGCAACAAAAAGAATAAAATACTTAGGAATATATCTACCTAAAGAAACTAAAGACCTATATATAAAAAACTATAAAACACTGATGAAAGAAATCAAAGAGGACACTAATAGATGGAGAAATATACCATGTTCATGGATCGGAAGAATCAATGGATCAGAAGAATCAATATAGTGAAAAAGAGTATACTACCCAAAGCAATCTACAGATTCAATGCAATCCCTATCAAGCTACCAGCGGTATTTTTCACAGAGCTAAAACAAATAATTTCAAGATCGGTATGGAAATACTCAAATAGCCAAAGCAATCTTGAGAAAGAAGAATAGAATTGGAGGAATCAACTTGCCTGACTTCAGGCTCTGCTACAAAGCCACAGTCACCAAGACAGTATGGTACTGGCACAAAGACAGAAATATAGATCAATGGAACAAAATAGAAAGCCCAGAGATAAATCCACACACCTGTGGACCCCTTATCTTTGACAAAGGAGGCAAGAATATACAATGGATTAAAGACAATCTCTTTAACAAGTGGTACTGGGAAAACTGGTCAGCCACTTTTAAAAGAATGAAACTAGATCACTTTCTAACACCACACACAAAAATAAACTCAAAATGGATTAAAGATCTAAATGTAAGACCAGAAACTATAAACTCCTAGAGGAGAACATAGGCAAAACACTCTCCAACATAAATCACAGCAGGATCCTCTATGATCCACCTCCCAGAATACTGGAAATAAAAGCAAAAATAAACAAATGGGATCTAATTAAAATTAAAAGCTTTTTCACAACAAAGGAAACTATAAGCAAGGTGAAAAGACAGCCCTCTGAATGGGAGATTATAATAGCAAATGAAGCAAATGACAAACAACTAATCTCAAAAATATACAAGCAACTTATGCAGCTCAATTCCAGAAAAATAAACGACCCAATCAAAAAATGGGCCAAAGAACTAAATAGACATTTCTCCAAAGAAGACATATGGATGGCTAACAAACACATGAAAAAATGCTCAACATACTCATTATCAGAGAAATGCAAATCAAAACCACAATGAGGTACCATTTCACACCAGTCAGAATGGCTATGATCCAAAAGTCTGCAAGCAATAAATGCTGGAGAGGGTGTGGAGAAAAGGGAACCCTCTTACACTGTTGGCGGGAATGCAAACTAATACAGCCACTATGGAGAATAATGTGGAGATTCCATAAAAAATTGCAAATAGACCTGCCTTATGACTCAGCAATCCCACTGCTGGGCATACACACTGACAAAACCAGAATTGAAAGAGACACATGTATCCCAATGTTCATCTCAGCACTGTTTATAATAGCCAAGACATGGAAACAACCTAGATGTCCATCAGCAGATGAATGGATAAGAAAGCTGTGGTACATATACACAATGGAGTATTACTCAGCCATCAAAAAGAATACATTTGAATCAGTTCTAATGAGGTGGATGAAACTGGAGCTGATTATACAGAGTGAAGTAAGCCAGAAAGAAAAACACCAATACAGTATACTAACACATATATATGAAATTTAGAAAGATGGTAATGATAACCCTGTATGGGAGACAGCAAAAGAGACACAGATGTATAGAATGGACTTTTGGACTCTGAGGGAGAGGGAGAGGGTGGGATGATTTGGGAGAATGGCATTGAAACATGTATACTATAATGTAAGAAACGAAGTGCCAGTCTATGTTCGATACAGGATACAGGATGCTTGGGGCTGGTGCATGGGGATGATCCAGAGAGATGATATGGGGTGGGAGGTGGGAGGGGATTTCAGGATTGGGAACTCATGTACATCCGTGGTGGATTCATGTCAATGTATGGCAAAACCAATACAGTATTGTAAAGTAAAATAAAGTAAAAATAAATTTTTTAAAAAATTAAAAAAATAAACAAACAAACAAACAAAAAAATGAATCACTTCTTTCCCTGTATAGCTGGGCAACAGTTTTTGCTTCTCAAATAAAAGGAGACAATTTATTTTTTATTTAAAAATTATTTATACATTTAAAATAATACTTTTTATAGCTGTAAAAATTTTACCAATATAAATATAAGCATTCAAATTTTTTTTACACTTTGCTTATCTTTTTTGTATATAGCAGAGAAAGAAATACAACAAATTCATATATAAATATGCTATTCCAAGTCTACAAATCAAACAAAACTCTTATCCTAGAATTTACTTAATACAATCTATTTAAAGGGTGATTAAAGTTTCTACTTTAATTCATATTCTTAAAAATTTATGTTTTAGATGACAATTTATAATAAAATTTTAATGAGTTGATAAAGCTACTACTATTGGTATGCTATTAACTGAATATAACTATATGATCTTCATGTTCTTTTCTTCTGCTATATTAAAACTAGAATCATTAGCCAATCTATTTTAGAATCCTTCTTTTATGTATCATATTTTCTAATGGATAAGAAAGAAATCTCCCTATTTTATAGATTTTTAAACCTTTGTCCCACTGAGTTTCTTAATTGTGTCTTTTTCTTTGAGTTCTGCAAGACACTTCTACCAGAGTTTCAGTATACATTTTAGTGTGTTGTCCCTGATTCATAGGAAAATGGATCTCATCTACCAGGAGGCCCTTGAGGAATAGCAGGCTCATCTGACAGTTCAATGAATGATGTCATTCCCAATATCACAAGACTATTTTAAAACCATGTAACTCTATAATTACTCATAACTACCAACACCGTAGGCTCCGTGCTAAAATTTCTACCTGCCCCTGTGACTACTGAAATCATAATTCTGAGATTCACTTCAGAGGTGAATCAGAAGGAAAGTGAATCCTTGATCCGATTTGTCTCAGAGCTAATGAAGTTATTTCTTTAGCTGCTCTCTGCACTCGCTGTGCTTGTTCTTCTTGTCTGTTATTTAAATGTGATTGGCAGTTGAGACTCAGTAAATCACGGAGCTGTGTATCTATAGTCAGGTCACTGACAGATCAAAAGAAAACAGAAGCTTAGATCTTACCTTTGTGTTCTATGCCTTGCAGTCTGGAGTCCTGAAAACTCTAGATGATGCTGTTGTTGACTGTCCTTATTCCAAGCCCTCATATATTTAAAGGGAATATTATTAAAAAACACCAAGTAATTCTAATTGAAAAAATTTTATATGGCCTCCAAATTCACATTAGATCCTGTTATCTAAAAGAAGGATGTTAAAGTTTCTTTAAAGAATATTCTAAAATCCAGAATTGTTCTTTTAAGGAAGAATGAATAATGATTTTAAGTACACCTGCATGTACACCTGTGGTGGATTCATGTCAATGTATGGCAAAACCAATACAGAATTGTAAAGTAAAATAAGAAAATAAATAAATTTTTTTAAAGTACAGAATCTTTTTAAAAAAGTAATTATGATAAAAAAAATTATTATTGTCATCA
Organism: Oryx dammah; assembly: GCF_014754425.2. NCBI lineage: Eukaryota > Metazoa > Chordata > Mammalia > Artiodactyla > Bovidae > Oryx > Oryx dammah. The sequence continues at coordinate 150,869,360 of NW_024070186.1, read as the reverse complement.
TCATTACTTTTACAGAACAATTTCTCATCTAGAGAGTGGGCACTGAGAATGGAGGGTTACAAACTATACTACCACAGAATATGCTCTTTCTCATCAATGTGCATCTTTTCTCTATCATCTCTAATAAGCAACAGGTTTTTTTGAACTCTGTTCTCTTGGATTGGGTAATGCATTGTACCTCTTCTTTGTACTACAAGAACTGGCTGCCATCTGAAACTTGAGTCACTTTGAGGAGTACTTTTTTAGCCCACAGACTCAAAGAGAGATACTAAATGCTTTTTGTCCTGTGTGGCATCATGATTTACATATCATGAGTGTAGTAGTTGAGTGACTTACAGAAGAACTAGAATTTTAATCCTGAATCTGCCTCTCACTTAAATTGTCCCTTAATCCTCTGAGCCTCGATACAGTGAGGGACTTTCTGAGAATTAAAAGAGAGTGTATAAAATGCCCTCACAGGGTGCCTGGGAATAGTGCACACAAATGGTGGCAATGTTACCACTTTAAGCAGCAAAGAGATGTTTGTATTTCACCATCATCAACACCACAGGCTTTTCTTTCTGTATAGAATTTATGCTCTATAATGCAGAGTGAGGTAGTGTATGGGAATGAATTGAATGGTGCTATCCTTACAGAAGAACAATAGTTAAAAAAATTTGATCGAAGACAGAAGTCATATCTTTGGATAAAAACATATAGAACTTAAACTGATACTCCTGATCTTGTATACATTTGAGAGAAATCATACTGTAGGATGAGAATAAACAACTTTTTTTTTTTTTTAAGAAAAATACTTGTCAGTAAAATTCTTGGTTTCTGACATGGAACACATAACATATGTGACTGCCATTAACAATGAGAGAAGAGGGTGAAGGAGGGGAAGGGCAGGTTAGATGGGAGTGGTAGAGAAGAGAGAGGGAGGGAGAAAGGTAGAGAGAAATAGTAGGGGGGAAATGGGAAAAGAAGGAAAGAGAAAGGATATGAAAAGGAAGTGGATCCAGGTGTGCATGCATGCTCAGTCAATCTGACTCTTTGTGACCTCTTGGACTGTAGCCCACCAGGCTCTTTTGTTCATGGAATTTTCCAGGCAAGAATACTGGAGTGGGTTGCCATTTCCTACTCCAGGGGATCTAGCTGACACAGAGATTGAACCCACATTTCCTGCATCAGCAGGTGGGTTCTTTACCACTGTGCCACCTGGGAAGCCAGTTTAACCTTTCCAAAATACTCCTTTGTTCCCTTATAATGAGAACAATTGGGTTCCCCATAAAAGATAAAGGTCCTCAAGTGGGAAACTAATCAATTTCTTCCTATCCTGAGCCTCCTTGCCATGATGGGCCACATCTGACTCCCAGAAATCCATCTCCTGCAAACTTATAAATATGGGTCCCAAATAAAGTTTGATTTCTGCTGAAGCCAATGACTTCTTTGACAATTATCCTAGAACTAATTAAAAGTAATAACTATGCTGACTTTATGAATAATTTTGAATAATGTGTATGCTTGTCATGTGTATATACATGTACATATATTTCTTTTTTATCATAGTTCTTAAACTTGCGTATATATCCAGAAGTCATAGTTCTAGTGCTTTTGAAAATACACATTTAGCACTTCTGCCTTAATTATCTGCTTAACACTTAGATATAATAATCAAATATGGTATCTCCATAACTTAGAAAACTGTGTTCCAAAGAATTTAGCAAGAATACTCTTTTCCTTTTTTCTTGTAACAGAGATACAGCCTGAGGCATAGAACATCTACATTTCTTGTTGATTTCAGGTAAATTCTAATGCTGTTTTAAATAAAAACATAATGTAAAAGCATAAGTATTCCACTAGCCTGGTCTGACAGGTCCATTTGATTGAAATAATTTTGGTGTCTTTTGAGGAAACTGTCTCTGTTTATTCCTTGAGAAGCATGAACTCCCTAATCTGAAAAACTAAAAACATGAATTTGAAGTCACCATGAAGGCAGGGCCTTACCCACAGGTAAATCATGGAAGGGAATCTCAGATGCACAATTCCTGGGAAGAGTACTTTTAGGATACACACACTGAAACAAGGATTTTAGGTGATCTAGAATTTTTAGAGATGACAGTTGTACCAGACACAAAATCAGACCAAATCCTTCTTCTCTAATCTAAATATTGGAATAAAATTTCATTCTTTTGATTCCAGTGTAATCCATGTTTTATCAAGAGCACAAACAGTCTTCAGCTCCAGAATGCCAAGTGCTGAAAAGCTCTTGCTTCCAGGGATTGCAAAACATTTCATGCAATCAACATCTGTTTAGTAAATTTATTCTATACTTGAAAATGTGCATATATTTGCCATTATTTCCTCCTAAGAAATGTTAGAAATGGCAGTATAACATGTTCTCAAATAAGATGCTAAGATCATGGATTTCATGATCACTGCTCAAATAGGAGGGAGTGTTAATGGACAAGACTTCCCTGGTGGCTCAGCCAGTAAAAACTCTGCCTGCAGTGCAGGAGACACAGGTTTGATACCTGGGAAGATACCCTCGAGAAGGGAATGACAACCCACTCTAGTATTCTTGCCTGGAGAATCCTATAGACAGAGGAGTTTGGCGGGCTCCAGTCCATGGTGTTGCAAAGAGACAGACACAACTGAGTGACTAAGAACTTAGAGATATTGTGTTGATTTTATTTTATTTTTATTTATTTATTTTTAAATTTATTTATTTTAATTGGAGGCTAATTAATTTACAATATTATATTGGTTTTGCCATACATATCTCTGTCTGATCACTTGGAGGTCTCTCCCTGTGTCTGATTCCTTCGAGGCCTCTAAAAAATTAGCAATCCTGTAAGAGAACATGAAACCAAAAAGCAATTCCAGCCAAACCATTTATGCCCATGTCTTTAAAATGCAAAACCAATGAATTTTTCAAGTGAGTAGTCTTTCAACTACCCTGTATAACAACTAAAAGTGCGCACTACAATATTTAAAATAGATAATCAATAAGGACCTGCTCTATAGCACAGGAAGCTCTGCTCAGTATTCTGTAATGACCTAAGTGGGAAAATAATTTGAAAAAGAATAAATTACACGTATGTGCATATCTGAATCACTTTGCTGCACACCTGAAATTAACAAAACATTGTTGATCAACTATACTGTAATATAAGATAAAAGTTAACAACAAGCAAATACTAAAGACCATTTGGATGGTTACCTGGTGACCTCTGGAAAAGCATGAGTGTTGGTGGGAAGTAATTACAGGGTGGCCTGTCACTGCAGCAAGTGTAGACAGACAGCTAGGGACTAGAGAAGAAGTACACAATCATACAAGGGGACTCAGCGTGGAGTCAGAAGGTAATTCTGTAGTCTTGATTTTGCCACCATACAGTTGTATGACTAACATCAACATATATTCTCTCTGGGCCCTAGTTTCCCTACCAGTGAAATGAAGAGTTTGAATTTAATGAGCCTTTACACCACTAAAATAGAGGGATTCTAACATTGTAGATAAAACCTGTGTTAAAATTCTTTTATGGTGTTTGACTATGCCTTCCTTTCCTATGTTCCTCTCCCAAAGTGCTTATCAGGAGCCACCCAAGCCCAGCCAAAGGCATCTAATGATACAAGCAGATCTTAATTACATGTGGCAACTAAGCCATTTAATCACGAGAGATGCACTTAATTCTGGTACACCCTAATTATTAAATTGCCAAGAGTTAGTAATAAAAGCTTTGTACTTAACTTATATACTTCCTCAAGACAGTGCATTTTGGCTAATGCCAGTTTGTGTTTGAAGGTAAGGGAAAAAAAAAAGGAAGTGCCCATAAGAGATGTGAATTTCCTCTGAGTTAATTTCCTGAGAAGAAACTGTAAACTGCAATCATTTGAACTCAGAGACTCCACCCTTCTTGTAAAACATGTACACCTAAGTACACTAGTAAAACCTGCCTTGCCCTCAGGCTAGCCTGTTAAACTTTCCACTAGACACCAGCCTCTGGTGTCTGATGGATCATATTTCACAACCGAAAGCATTAATATTTTACTAATGTAATTATAAGGTATCTGCTAATGTTGACCACTTAATCTCTATAACTTATTAACCTTTTAACAGAGTAGCAGAAATCTGACATATTTTTTTTTCAAGCAGCATATTTACTCTGGTTCAGCTGGGCTGGGATCTGGACTCTTTCCAAATATTGGTGAAAGGAACTCTTAATGCATACATTCTTCCCTCTTGTGAAAGATCCAGCAATATCATCTGTTTATCTTTAAAAGCAAAAAATAAAAGGAAACTACAAAGAAAAGGTAGATGTGCTGATTGATGCAATCATCTTACTTAGAAATTCAAGGAATTCCAAAGATAAAACATTTATTTTAACCAGCAACCAGAACATAGTCTGATTGCAGGAGCAGATATGGGAAGATAGTGAAGGAAGACCCCAGAAGTAGATTACCTTCAAACAGTATAATCTTATACAGGCTAAAAAGTGACATGAAGAATTTTTACTTAGGCTCTAAAACTCCAGCATGAATTTTGGTTGCTACAATCACTCTAAGTCATGATATTTCATTGTAAAGCAGGACAAAGTATAAGGTCCTTCCCCTGAGGATACTGAGAGCTTCAGTATCCTCAGGGGAATGGTTCCAGGACCCCTGTGAATACCAAAATTCAAAAATGCTTAAGTCCCTTATCATAAAATGACACAGTATTTGCATATAATCTATGCATATCTTCCTGTATACTTTAAATCATCTCTAGATTACTTATAATAATCTATTATATATAATTCAGCTTCCCAGGTGGCACTAATGGTAAAGAACATGTCTGTCAGTGCAGGAGACACAAGAGATACAGGTTCAATCTCTGGGTCTGGAAGAGTCCCCTGGAGTAGGAAATGGCAACCCACTCCAGTATTCTTGCCTGGGAAATCCCATGGACAGAGGAACCTGGTGGCTATAGTTCATGGGGTCACAAAGAGTCGAACAGGACTGAGTGGCTTAGCATAGCCTATATATAATTAACCACTAAAATGTAAATTCTATGAAATTAGTTGTATAGAGAATATAAATGCTACATAAATAGCTCTCAGTTGCTGGAGTGAGACAAATTCAAGTTTTGCTTTTTGGAACTTTCTAGATTTTTTAAAAAATATTTTCAATTGAATCCATAGATACGGATTATTGAATCCATAGATATGGACTCCACACAAATATGGAGGGCTGATTTCAGGGTCTTTTTCTCTCTCTTTCTAGATTTATTCTTTCTTGTAGGCAGCATTAGTTGTAAAATAATGTATCTGAAAAGCAAATTTTAAGAATGCATGGTTGCCTTAAGCTAATGTCTTAACAACCAGGTCATATTGCTGCAGTCTCTGCTTTTTTCCCTGGCTCTAGTTGGAGATAAAGACATTGTGTGCTGGGTATGCTTGTCAAGTTGTTTTTTTTAAAGTATTTTCCTTCTAGAAGTGTTACTGAGTACCACTCTGTTCACAGAGTTAACTGGTCCCATGAAAGGGAATGCTGACATGTTCTAGATCTTACATCTAGATATTGAATTTGTTGTCCTCTTCCAACTGTGGACCCAGAATTGTTGGAGACTATCCTTTTGGGAATCCAACTTTTATGGAATGTATAAGATGTGACTGACCTTTTGACAGCTGCTTGGGGTCCATGCAGAAAAACAGAAACCATGCCAATTCAATATAGAGAAGTGATTAAACAAATATTAGAGGACAGAATAAAGCAAAGAGATGAGTCAAGCTGACAGGGTTAGTAAGAGCAAGAAGCAGCTCCCAACATAGGATTGAGGAACAAAGAGAAGCTGTGATTGTTAGAGCCTTGAAACTCCAGATAAGGGAGACTCAGACCTCTGAAAGGGGCACTGGTCCTCTGGAAGAGCTTGGAGGGTCCTGTGGAGCTGTGAACCAGACTTCTGAGCATGGGTACTGCTGCTCAGTCATACTTTGCTTTCTGGAAGAACGTGGAGGTGGGCTTCAGTGTGGGGCCTGGGATCCATTGCCTTTGCCAGGGTGATGTTAACAGAAATAGAAAACCAAATGAGGAAGAAGTAGGCTCCTTCCTTCTCCAGACTTCCAACTGCCCTCTAGAGCCAATGTCTACAGAACTTAACAGGGAATAGTTGACAGAGGAGAAATGTGGCTTTCAGATTCTCAGGTAGAGCATTCCAAAGCAAAGTATAGAATGGTAGATTCAAAATTGAGACAAGGTACAGTCCTGAGACAGCAGAGGAATAGGACTGGGAGACCACTTTCTCCCCCACAAATTCATTGAAGGAATATTTGAACGCTGAGCAAATTCCACAAAACAACTTCTGAATGCTGGCAGAGAACATCAGGTACCCAGAAAGGCAGCCCATTGTCTTCGAAAGGAGATGGAGAAGTCTGGAGGCTAGTGCAAGAATAAGACTGAAAACCACAGGCAGGAGGCTTAAGTCCAGATCCTAAGAACACCAGAGAACTTCTGACTCCAGGGAACATTAATCGATAGGAGTGCATCAAAAGCCTCTATACCTACACTGAAACCAAGCACCACCCAAGGGCCAATAAGTTCCAGAGCAAGACATACCATGCAAATTCTCCAGCAACACAAGAACATAGCCCTGATCTTCAATATACAGGCTGCCCAAAGTCACACCAAACCCAGTGACATCTCAAAACTCACTACTGGACATTTCATTGCACTCCTGAGAGAAGAAATCCAGCTCCACACACCAGAACACCGACACAAGCTTTCCTAACTAGGAAACCTTGACAAGCCACCCATCCAACCCCACCCACAGTGAGGAGCCTCCACAATAAAGAGGAAGCACAAACTGCCAGAATACAGAAAGGCCACCCCAAACACAGCAATATAAACAAGATGAAAAGGCAGATAAATACTCAGCTGATAAAGGAACAGGATAAATGCCCACCAAACCAAAGAGGAAGAGATAGGTAGTCTACATGATAAAGAATTTCAAATAATGATAGTGAAAATGATCCAAAATCTTGAAAACAAAATAGAGCTACAGGTATATAGCCTGGAGACAAGGATTGAGAAGATGCAAGAAAGGTTTAAAAAGGACCTAGAATAAATTTTAAAAAGAGTCAATATATAATGAATAATGCAACAAATGAGGTCAAAAACACTCTGAAGGGAACCAAGAGTAGAATAATGGAGGCAGAAGATAGGATAAGTGAGGTAGAAGATAGAATGGTAGAAATAAATGAAACAGACAGGAAAAAAGAAAAAAGAATGAAAAGAAATGAGGACAACCTCAGAGACATCCAGGACAGTGTTAAATGCCCCAACAATAGAATCATAGGAGTCCCAGAAGAAGAAGACAAAAAGAAAGATGATGAGAAAATACTTGAGAATGTAATAGTTGAAAACCTCCCTAAAGTGGGGCAGGAAATAATCACCCAAGTCCAAGAAACATAGAGAGTCCCAAACAGGATAAACCCAAGGTGAAACACCCCAAGACACATATTAATGAAATTAACAAAGATCAAAACCATAAAGAACAAATATTAAAAGCAGCAAGAGAAAAACAACAAATAACACCCAAGAGGATTTCCATAAGGATAACAGCTGATCTTTCAATAGAAACTCTTCAGGCCAGGAGGGAATGGCAGGACATACTTAAAGTGATGAAAGAAATAACCTACAGGCCAGATTACTGTATCCAGCAAGGATCTTATTCAAATATGAAGGAGAAATCAAAAGTTTTACAGACAAGCAAAAGCTGAGAGAATTCAGCACCACCAAACTAGCTTTCCAACAAATGCTAAAGGATCTTCTCTAGGCAGGAAACACAGAAAGGATGTATAAACTCGAACCCAAAACAACAAAGTAAATGGCAACGAAATCATATTTATCAATAATTACCTTAAATGTAAATGAGTTGAATGCCCCAACCAAAAGGCAAAGACTGGTTGAATGGATACAAAAACAAGACCCCTATATATGTTGTCTACAAGAGACCCACCTCAAAACAAGGGACACATACAGACAGAAAGTGAAGGGCTGGAAAAAGATATTCCATGCAAATAGAGACCAAAAGAAAGCAGGAGTAGCAATACTCATATCAGATAAAATAGACTTTAAAGCAAAGGCTGTGAAAAGAGACAAAGAAGGACACTACATAATGATCAAAGGATCAATCTAAGAAGATATACCAATTATAAATATATATGCACCCAACATAGGAGCACCCCAATATGTAAGACAAATGCTAACAAGTATGAAAGGGGAAATTAACAATAACACAATAATAGTGGGAAACTTTAATTCCCCACTCACACCTATGAATAGATCAATTAAACAGAAAATTAACAAGGAAACACAGACTTTAAATGATACAATAGACCTGTTAGATCTAATTGATATCTATAAGTCATTTCACCCGAAAACAATGAATTTCACCTTTTTCTCAAGGGCACATGGAATCTTCTCCAGGATAGATCACATCCTGGGCCATAAATCTAGTCTTGGTAAATTCAAAAAAATTGAAGTCATTCCAAGCATCTTTTCTGACCACAATGCAGTAAGATTAGATGTCAATTACAGGAGAAAAACTATTAAAAATTCAAAAATATGGAGGCTGAACAACACACTGCTGAATAACCAACAAATCACAGAAGAAATCAAAAATGAGATCAAAATATGCATAGAAGCAAATGAAAATGAAAACACAACAACCCCAAACCTATGGGACACTGTAAAAGCAGTGCTAAGGGGAAGGTTCATAGCAATAGAGGCTTACCTCAAGAAACAAGAAAAAAGTCAAATAAATAACCTAACTCTACACCTAAAGCAACTAGAAAAGGAAGAAATGAAGAACCCCAGGGTTAGTAGAAGGAAAGAAATCTTAAAAATTAGGGCAGAAATAAATGTGAAAGAAACAAAAAAGACCATAGCAAAAATCAAAGCCAAAAGCTGGTTCTTGAGAAGTTAAATAAAATTGAAAAACCATTAGCCAGACTCATCAAGAAACAAAGGGAGAAAAATCAAATCAGCAAAATTAGAAATGAAAATGGAGAGATCACAACAGACAACACAGAAATACAAAGGATCATAAGAGACTACTATCAGCAATTATATGCCAATAATATGGACAACTTGGAAGAAATGGACAAATTCTTAGAAAAGTACAACTTTCCAAAACTGAACCAGGAAGAAATAGAAAATCTTAACAAACCCATCACAAGCACGGAAATTGAAACTATAATCAGAAATCTTCCAGCAAACAAAAGCCCAGGACCAGATGGCTTCACAGCTGAATTCTACCAAAAATTTAGAGAAGAGCTAACACCTATCCTATTCAAACTCTTCCAGAAAATTGCAGAGGAAGGTAAACTTCCAAACTCATTCTATGAGGCCACCATCACCCTAATACCAAAACCAGACAAAGATGCCACAAAAAAAAAAAAAGAAAGAAAAAAGAAAGAAAGAAAGAAAAGAAAACTACAGGCCAATATCACTGATGAACATAGATGTAAAAATCCTTAACAAAATTCTAGCAAACAGAATCCAACAAAATATTAAAAAGATCATACATCATAACCAAGTGGGCTTTATCCTAGGGATGCAAGGATTCTTCAATATCTGCAAATCAATCAACGTAATACACCACATTAACAAACTGAAATATAAAAATCATATGATTATCTCAATAAATGCAGAGAAAGCCTTTGACAAAATTCAACATCCATTTATGATAAAAAAAAAAACCTTCAGAAAGCAGGAATAGAAGGAACATACCTCAACATAATAAAAGCTATATATGACAAACCCACAGCAAACATTACCCTCTATGGTGAAAAATTGAAAGCATTTCCCCTAAAGTCAGAAACAAGACAAGGGTGCCCACTCTCACTACTACTATTCAACATAGTTTTGGAAGTTTTGGTCATAACAATCAGAGCAGAAAAATAAATAAAAGGAATCCAAATTGGAAAAGAAGAAGTAAAACTCTCACTGTTTGCAGATGACATGATCCTCTACATAGAAAACAGTAAAGGCACCACCAGAAAATTACTAGAGCTAATCAATGAATATAGTAAAGCTGCAGGATATAAAATCAAAGAAATCCCTTGCATTCCTATACACTAACAATGAGAAAACAGAAAGAGAAATTAAGGAAACAATTCCATTCATCATTGCAATGAAAAAATATATTACTTAAGAATATATCTACCTAAAGAAACAAAAGACTTATATATAGAAAACTACAAAACACTGGTGAAAGAAATCAAAGAGGACACTAATAGATGGAGAAACATATCATGTTCATGGATTGGAAGAATCAATATAGTGAAAATGAGTATACTACCCAAAGCAATCTACAGATTCAATGCAATCTCTATCAAGCTACAAACGGAATTTTTCACAGAACTAGAACAAATAATTTCACAATTTGTATGAAAATACAAAAAACCTTGAATAGCCAAAGCAATCTTGAGAAAGAAGAATGGAACTGGAGGAGTCAACCTGCCTGACTTCAGGCTCTGCTACAAAGCCACAGTCATCAAGACAGTATGGTTGTCACAAAGACAGAAATATAGATCAATGGAACAAAATAGAAAGTCCAGAGATAAACCCATGCACCTATGGACACCTTATCTTTGACAAAGGAGGCAAGAATATACAATGGATTAAAGACAATCTCTTTAATAAGTGGTGCTGGGAAAACTGGTCAACTACTTGTAAAGGAATGAAACTAGAACACTTTCTAACACCATACACAAAAATAAACTCAAAATGGATTAAAGATCTAAATGTAAGACCAGAAACTATAAAACTTCTAGAGGAAAATATAGGCAAAACACTCTCCAACATAAATCACAGCAGGACCCTCTATGACCCACCTCCCAGAATATTGGAAATAAAAGCAAAAATAAACAAATGGGACCTAATTAAACTTAAAGCTTTTTCACAACAAAGGAAACTATAAGAAAAGTGAAAAGACAGCCTTCAGAATGGGAGATAATAATAGGAAATAAAGCAACTGACAAAGAACTAATCTCAAAAATATATGAGCAACTCCTGCAGCTCAATTTCAGAAAAATAAACGACCCAATCAAAAAATGGGCCAAAGAACTAAACAGACATTTCTCCAAAGAAGACATGCAGATGGCTAACAAACACATGAAAAAATGCTCAACATCACTCATTATCAGAGAAATGCAAATCAAAACCACAATGAGGTGCCATTTCATGCCAGTCAGAATGGCTGCTATCCAAAAGTCTTCAAGCAATAAATGCTGGAGAGTGTGTGGAGAAAAGGGAACCCTCTTACACTGTTGGTGGGAATGCAAACTAGTACAGCCAGTATGGAGAACAGTGTGGAGATTCCTTAAAAAAACTGGATATAGAACTGCCATATGACTCAGCAATCCCACTGCTGGACATACACATGGAGGAAACCAGAATTGAAAGAGACACATGTACCCCAATGTTCATCGCAGCACTGTTTATAATAGCCAGGACATGGAAGCAACCTAGATGTCCATCAGCAGATGAATGGATAAGAAAGCTGTGGTACATATACACAATGGAGTATTACACAGCCATTAAAAAGAATACATTTGAATCAGTTCTAATGAGGTGGATGAAACTGGAGCCTTTTATATAGAGTGAAGTAAGCCAGAAAGAAAAACACCAATACAGTATACTAACACATATATATGGAATTTAAAAAGATGGTAACAATAACCCTATATGTGAGACAGCAAAAGAGACACAGATGTATATAACAGTCTTTTGGACTCTATGGGAGAGGGCAAGGGTGGGATGATTTGGGAGAATGACATTGAAACATGTATATTATCATATGTGAAATGAATCTCCAGTCTAGGTTTGATGCATGAGAGGGTGCTCGGGGCTGGTGCACTGGGATGACCCAGAGTGATGGGATAGGGGTTCAGAATGGGGAACACATGTACACCCGTGATGGATTCATGTCAATGTATGGCAAACCCACTACAATATTGTAAAGTAATTATCCTCCAATTAAAATAAATAAATTTATATTAAAATAAATAAATAAAATGGAGACAAATTATTTATATATATATAATACATATATATATATATATACTATATATATATACACTCACACACATATATATAATGGAATATTACTCAGCTGTGAAAAGGAACAAAATAGGTTCATTAGGAGAGATGTGGATGGACCTAGAGTCTGTCAAACGAGTGAAGCAAGTCAGAAGGAGAAAAACAAATATTGTATGTTAATACATGTCTATGGAATCTAGAAAAACAGTGAACATGAATCTATTTTCAGGGCAGGAATAGAGATGCAGACTTAGAGACTGGACAGGTGAACACAGGGGAAGGTAGGATGAATTGGTAGAGTAGCACTGACATACATACATTACCCTGTGTCAGATAGATAGCTAGTGGAAAGCTGCTATAAAGCACAGGAAGCTCAGCTCAGTGTTCTATTCTATGATGGCCTGGAGAGGCGGCAGAGTTGGGGGGTAGGAGGGAGGTCCAAGAGGGAGGGTATATATGTATACATATAGCTGATTCACTCATTGTACAGCAGGAAATAATACAACTTATAAAGCAATTATATTCCAATGAAAAAGTTGTGTGCTTTAAATATGTAAAATTTCTGTCAATTATAGCTCAATAAAGCTATTTTTTTTTTGTTTTATCTGAAAAATAATAACTAAGATACAAGACCATAGTAATCATCACAGATTGACTCTGTGCTTGTCTATGTGAACTCTGTCTATGTGAATTCTGTGCTATGCTGCATATTTGTCATTTTAGGTTTCATCAATAAGATCATAAGGAAATATAATAGTGAATGTCTGATGGAAGATTTGGATTCCTTTCTAAAGATCAAAAGGTCTTTGATTTAACTCTGCTGCTAAGTCTCACGCTATGTATCACCACCTCAAACCTATGTCAGCAAGAATCTCTTGAGTGAGTTTCAGGATAGACGTGTGTGTATGTTAAGTCACTTTGGTCATGTCCGACTCTTTGCGACCATATGGACTGTAGCCTGTCAGGGTCGTCATCCATGGGGCTTTTCCAGGCAAGAGTACTAAACTGGGTTTCCATTTCCTACTCCAGGGAATATTCCCTACATAGAGATCTAAATCGGGTCTCTTTACACCTCCTGCATTGGCAGGTGGATTCTTTACCACTAGTGTCACCTGGGAGGCCCTTCAGGATAGACACATTATTGAAAAAAAAAAAAAAACTTTTTAATGACTCATAATACTAATAATTTAAAGCAAGACTGATCTGTTTTTAAAAACAAGCAAATAAATCACAGGCAGCAATCAAATGATCTAAATTTAGTTATTTTAAAAAAATTAGTTATGAACGCAACTTCTGTATTTTCTGAACCAGGAGGTGCTAGTGGTAAAGAATCCACATGTCAGTGCAGGAGATGTAAGAGACTTGGATTCGATCTCTACTGCTACCTTGCAGTAGGAAGTGGCAACCCACTTCAGTCCTCTTGCTGGGAAAATTCGATGGACAGAGGAGCCTGGGGGGCTACAGTCCATAGCGTCACAAAATGTAGGACATGGCCGAGTGAATGAGCACATGTACGTGTTTTGACACAGCCTCAGATTCTTGCTGTCATGACAACTGATCTGAATATATTTTTTTTGGCTTTGTGTTAATCATTCAGTCATGTCTGATTCTTTGTGACCCCATGGACTGCAGCCTGCCACACTAGTCTGTCCATGGGGACTCTCCAGGCAAGAATACTGAAGTGGGTTGCCATGCCTTCCTCCAAGGGATCTTCCCAATCCCAGGGGTTGAACCCATGTCTCCTGCATTGCAGGCAGATTCTTTACCATTTGAGCCAAGGGTATCTCTTGCTTGGCTTTATGGTGAATCAAAATATAGCAACCTTGTCCCTCAGCAACTTCTGAACCAACAGAAAAGTAGGAAAAAAAGGGTCAGTAAATGAGAGAAAACTACCACTTATACTATTTAAATAGTTATCCTTGAAGAAGGGGGCTTCTATCTGAATGTAAGTGGCATTCCTGATATTCATTCCAGAAATAAGCAGTGGTTGAACTGGTGGCTTCATTACATTTAGGAGAGAAGCAGGGCAGAACAGAAGTCCCCTGATAGGAAGGAGAGAAGGTACTGAAAGTGGTATGCCCAATTCGTATTCAAACACACCAGTCAGACCAGAAAATCTCCCTTTACCTACCTGATGAGCGAAGGAAGGCCAAGAGCATGACCTTAATGAAACCTCTGCAACATGAAAGTAAGTACCAGGAACTGAGTGTAAGTCATTAGCCTACTAGACAGTCAATTCTGTGGAGACACTGACCATATCTGAATGAGTTAGGGGCTTCATGACCATCAAATCTTCAGTGCCTAGGTCAGTGTTTGGCAATGAATGATATTGATACCTTAGAAAAATATTTGTTGTGTAGGTGAAAGGGATTAACTTTAGTGGAACGGAAATTTATAGTTCAACTTTAAGTTCAAAACATGGTCTGATACTAACCAGCAGTGTTACTTTTGCCAAGTCATTTGACATCTCTAGACTTCACTCATCTGTCCTATGTAGTTATAAGCCTAACCCTCAATAAATTCTGAGATCCATTTCAGCTCCACAATTCTATTGTGTGTGTGTGTGTGTGTGTGTGTTCAGTCGTGTCCAATTATTTGTGACGCCAGGAATACTGGAGTGGGTTGTCATTTCCTACTCCAGGTGATCTTCCTAACCCAAGGATTGAAACCATGTCTCCTGAGTTTCCTGCATTGGCAGGGGGATTCTTTACCACTAGTGCCACCTGGGAAGCCCAATTCCATGAGTCTTCTTTATTGTTACTTCTTTACATACATATGCTCAGTCATTCCAACTATTTGTGACACCATGGACTATAGCCCATCAGGCTCCTCTATCCAGGGAATTTTCCAGACTAGAATATTGGAGCAGGCTGCCATTTCCTACTCCAGGGAAATCTTCCCTACCCAGGGATTGAACCTGCATTTCTATCGTTAATGCTGTGGATTATCTATGGCTGATTTTGTAATCATGTATTCTGTAGCAAAAACAAATTTAAACATATTAGGGGGTAGCCAGAAACCTGTGAGTTTATTCTATGTACAGGGTTGTCCTGCATTCACCATTCTCTTAGTATTCTATTCTTTATGAAGACTGTCCTAAATGTTAGAAAACAGTACTATTATCCTAGAATCTGCCTTCCGGGTGTCTTCTTTGTGCTTTAGTGAAATATTGGAAGCCCAGTGCGGTGTCTTGGTACAGCTGTATGGTAATTAACATAGGATGCTATAAATGTGATTACCAAGGGAGGTTGTTATAGTAGGCAGTGTGGATTAGCAGAAATAGCATAAAAAAGAGAGACAGAATATCTGAGCTCCCGCAAAACTTGTAACAAATTCTCAGTGGGAATTGATGGAAGTCATATAACCTCTCAGACACTCAGGCTTCTCATTAATAAAAAGTAATAGGGTAGAGTATATCTCTATATTCTCTTTCAAGTCCAACACTCAACAACTCAGACTAATGCTCTAAAGAATATATATATATATATGTAGCTGGCTATTTGCTAGCTGAAACACAAATTTTAAATCTTGAGGGTTTTTTTTTTTCCCCAAAAAATTGGATAGACAAAAATAAAAGTCTAAAAGTACCACTTGTCATTAGGTTTTGCTGAGAGCTAAATTTATAGAGAGCCATTTTAAGGGCAACTTGACATTAGCTCTTAAAATTTAGAAAATGTAGACCCTTTGAATCAGTGCTTCCACATCTTGCTGTAGTTTGGAGTAAAAATTAAAGCACGGTCTCTTGGATTGCATTTCTTCCACCATATGTCTGTGGATAATAATATGTTTCCCTTTTAGTGATCAATTCCTTTATCTATAAAATAGGGATTACAATCATATCCACTCCACTGAGTGGTTGAAAGGCTTAATGAGTCAATACATGTCTTAAAGAGTTTACAAATATTGCAGACATAAAATATCCACTTAAAGTTGGCAATTATTGCTACTATTGTGGTTGCTATTATTACAACTGATGAATATATGAACTTTTTTACAGAATATATTCTTAAGACTTTTCATTCAACAGTGCTTTTAAGACTAATGTCAGCTAATTTATCATTGATAGTGGAATTAAGACAGCAAGACGAGCGATGATGAATAACTACACGATGTGAACTCTCTTAAAGCCAATCAGGGGGATGTAACTGGGAAAAGTACAGCATGAGGATACTACTGGGAAAGTCATGTAGAAACTTGGAAAAACAGCTGGGAAATGAGAAGATGGTTCTGTGTATGTATAGGAAAATGACAAGTTAGAGCAGAATTTTTGGTGCCAAAAATAGAGAGAGGGAAAGGTCAGGAGACATTGATTTATGTCTGCACTTTTCTTATTTCTAAATGTCCTAAAAGAATCATCACCTGCCCCGTGACAGAAAAGATCCAGCAAGACTAGCCCAGTGCATCTCAGAAATCAGGATAGAAGGAAGATACAGCAAACTTAACTAGAGAGGGTTTGGCACAGACTGATGATAATCTTATATCACGAACTAGAAAAGATATGTTGTCAACTCTCTGGTCCATATAAGAATAAAGAGGTAAGCTAATTGGTTTATAATACAGCCATACTATATAATAACAGGCCTCTGTGATGAGAATGTGTGAGGTCTGTGCATATTGACGAGGAATGATCTTCAGGAGATATAGTTAGTTAAAAAAATAAAAGTTGAAGCAGAGAATAGAGGATACACATAATATGTGAAAAAAGAAAATATACAGAAGAAAAAGTCAAGTATCCAAAAATTTTTAACTATTCATAATTATTTGAAAATGCATAGGAAAAGTTCTGGAAAGATACACAGCAAATCAGAATAGTGTTTACCTCTGGGAAGTGATGGATTTGAAGAGAAGGAATTGTAGTGAGAGATGGGAAGTTTGAGGTATTTATTTATCTGTCTTTGCTAATATATGTCTGTGTCTTGTGTGTGCTCAGTTGCTCAGTTGTGTCTGACTTTTTGAGAACCCTAGGACTGTAGCCCACCAGCTCCTCTGTCCATGGAATTTTCCAGGCAAGAATACTGGAATGGGTTGACATTTTCTATTCCATGAGATCTTCCAGAGATTCAGAGATCGAATCCACATCTGCTATGCCTCCTGCATTGGCAGGTGGATTCTTTGCCACTGTGCCACCTAGGAAACCTATACGTGAATTTATTTCAATGCAAATGCCTTCCTTAATTATTTATATAATAAAAACATTTTAAGGAATAATTCTAAATAAAACTGCTTCCCGTCTATGAAATTGAATTTAAGTGGACCTGTTAATTCTCCTTTAGACATTTAGCTGATGAGGGAGTGGATTTCATTAAGAACTTTCCTTGAGCCATGCAAGTTTCCACTGATTGTGTAAATAAGTCATGTTCTGCCCAAGACCCTAAAGTTGTGATGTTTCAAATAAAAATATTGTCACCTAAAATTTCAAATTGTGGATAGAAATTCCAGCACCTTTATTATAAAGTATTAAATAAAGCCTAAAGAAGTTGTGAATCATGTTAATCAGAGCTAAATCTATGTAGAAATGTCATGGCAATCTTTCTGAAAAAAAAAAAAAAAACCATCATTCAAAATTTAATTCACACACTCACTCAACTTTCCCTCCCTCTGTCTTTACTAAGCACATACAGTAAGCGAAGCAGATAGGTAGACTACCACACATCCTGTCCTAAAGTGGACAATGCCTTCATGGAGGTATCTGACCCAATATTTAACACCTCAAAATACATTCTATATTATGGCTAGCCTAGACCTTCACTGCCTGAACTCTCTGGGATCATTTAATGACTAATATACCAGTCCTGAATATTCACTGGAGGGACTGATGCTGAAGCTGAAACTCCAATACTTTGGCCACCTGATGTGAAGAACTGACTCATTGGAATAGATCCTGATGCTGGGAAAGATTGAAGGCGGGAGGAGAAGGGGATGACAGAGGATGAGATGTTTGGATGGCATCACCGACTCAATGGACATGAGTTTGAGTAGACTCCAGGAGTTGGTGATGGACAGGGAGGCCTGGCGTGCAGCAGTCCATAGGCTTGCAGAATTGGACACGACTGAGCAACTGAACTGACTGATAGCAAGTCCCTTATATAGAAACAAGTTCTCTTCCAAGAGTATGTTCCTAAGTCCAATTTGTTCACAAGTCTAACAGAGTTAGCCTAGATACCCAGCTAACACAATTGGCTATATAGTACCATACTATAATAGGTTTATAATACTTTTCACACAAATAATACATAAAAAACCATCACAAAGGATAAAGAAAACATTTTTAGCCTTACAGTACAGTACCTTGAAAAGTATCATAGTACAATATACATCTGGTGCTTCATAGCAGTACCAGCTACATCACCATTGCTTTTACACTTGCTTCAGGACACCCTGGGCTTGAAATAAAGATGCTATACTACTGGATTCTATACAGTAAAGTACACAAAAGCACAACCACTTGTAAGGATGCATGCATGTGACAAGGTACACTGGACATGTAAACTAATGTATGCGATTGGACATGTGAATGAATGTTCACATCTTTGAAAATTCATAACCTGAAGGTTCATATGTAGGGGACCTTCTATAATATCTTTACTCTTCTGCCTATGCTCAATGTCTAAGATAGAACATTCAAAGCAGAGCCAGGAGATACCTAACTTTATTTAAGCAGTTAAAGTATCTGGGACAACACTAATTTTCCAAGTTTAAATGGGCTCAGTTACCTATTTCTAATGAGAAGGACAACTGTAGCTACAGAAAGCTATTTATTTATTCTGTATGTTGATTTACTGATAGGAAACGTTGACATCCAGCTGGTCATAGAGGATAGTAAGAAAACTGTATTATGGTCATTCTGTTAATTCAATATAGACAAAAAGTCAAATTTTTGTGATATGAAGACCTCCAAAATGCTAACCTTCCCTCAAATATTTTATCAGACAGACATGCAGGCCTTTTTGAAATACACACACACACAAACAGAGAGAAATGACTATTCTTGGGGTTTGAACATTTTTCGAGATATATCTGTTAAAGGTCTACCGTGCACAGAGTCTATGGAGGTAAAATGATTATTTGGATGGGATCTCGGCTTTCTAGGAGCAACCTGACCCAACTGATATGTGTGTTTTATTCTTCTATGCAAAGCGTAGAAAACTGCTTATTTTGGGTATGAAAATTTCAGGAATCCTTTGCCTTGCTTCGTGGTCCTTTCTAAGAATCTTATGGAATGCACGTTATTATTGCTGTTGCTGTGCAGTTGCTGTCATCTTTGACTCTTTGTGACCCCATGGAGTGCAGCAGGTCAGGCCTCCCTGTCCCTCACTATCTCCAAGAGTTTACCCAAGTTCATGTCCATTGAATTGGTTATGCCATCCAATCATCTCATCCTTTATTGCCCTCTTCTCCTTCTTTCTTCAATCTTTGCAAGCATCAGGGTCTTTTCCAAATTTAGTATCAGGTGGCCAAAGTATTGGAGCTTCAGGAGCCTCAGCATCAGTCCTTCCAATGAGTATTCAGGGTTGATTTCCTTTAGAATTGACTAGTTTGATCTGTTTAGTGTCCAAGGGACTCTCAAGAGTCTTCTCCAGCACAATTCAAAAGCATCATTTTTTTTGCCTTCATGGATCACTGCTTTGTCATGGCAAAAGGGCTTGCTTAACTCAATGAATCAAGATGGATGGGTCACAGTGGACAGTTCTGACAAAACATGGCCCACTGGAGGAGCAAATGGAAAACCACTCCAGTATTCTTGCTGTGGTCTTCCCTCATAGCTCAGTTGTTAAAGAATCCGCCTGCAATGCAGGAGACCCCAGTTCAATTCCTGGGTCGGGAAGATCCACTGGAGAAGGGCTAGGCTACCCTCTCCAGAACTCTTGGGCTTTTCTTGTGGCTCAGCTGGTAAAGAAATGGCCTGCAATGTGGGAGACCTGGGTTTGATCCATGCATTGGGAATGTCCCCTGGAGAAGGGAAAGGCTACCCACTCCAGTATTCTGGCCTGGAGAATTCCATGGACTATACAGTCCATGGGGTCTCAGAGAGTCTTACATGACTGAGTAACTTCCATTTTCACATTCTTGCTGTGAGAACCCCATGAACACTATAAAAAGGCAAAGAAAGAAAGAAAATGGAATACACTGTCTTTTCTCTAAATATCACCATTTAGAAAACCCCTGAAAGTTTTTATGATGTATCTAGAATTTGGACTAAAATAGCAAACAGATTATAACATCATGAAGACATACCTTTTATTGTCACATTTCTCCTATCCATGTGTTCTTGGAGTTTTTTCAGCATGGTTTTTCCTTTCTACTTGTCCTCATTCTAAGTTATTTCAATGGCATCTTTTAAATGCCATCTGTTAGACATGTCTGTCCAAAGACAAAAAGAATAAATACTTTTTCTATGGTCCTTTATCAAAAAGACAATGGGTGGTTATGGAGGTGCTGACATGAGAAATACCCAGGTCAAAATACTGGTCTTGTTACTGATGTGTTTCAGCATGTTCCCTAAACTCTCTAATCTTTAGATGTTTTCTTGTGTTTTTGCTTTTGTTTAAAGTAAGACATGGTTAATAACACCGACCTTGAAGAGTTCTTTTAACAGTTAATAATTGAACGTCCAAAGCAGCATAAGCATTTAAAAATCAGTACCTACTTTTGCCTGGGTTTTTATTTTACACCTTATATCATGATGCCTTACTGTTTATCTCTTTGCAGGGACCATTATCCCCATCAATACTGAAACAACCTTGAGATTAGGGATTATCTTTTTTTACTTGTTTAATTTTCATAGCACCAATATCCATATTTTGCACCTTCAAAAATACTTGTTGATGAATTATGACAGGTCTCATCAAATTTAATCTTAAACTATAAAGGCTAAGTAACAAACATAGAAGTAAGAACATTTCATTAAAGATTAAATTTTCATTTTTTTAATTTGCACTATTTAAAAGTATTACACATCTAAAAATATTACAGAGCACATTGAAAAGTTTCACATGATATATAATTAAATCAGCATAGGCCATATATAAGTAGTCTGAGTCAGAATTAGAAAGATTAAGACACTTGTACAAATTATTTCAATTAAAAAAAATGATACATGCTGTGGTAAAAGAACTTGCTGATTAAGTACTAGAGTGAAAAAGAGAAAAAAAAAGTTAATCCAAGTTATAAAACTTAGGTAACTAAAATTAAAACAAACAAACAAATAAATACTTAGTAAATATCTGCTTATGCCAATACTACAACTACCATGAATTAATTCTATATGCCAAGACATATTTTATTTAATATAGAATTATTTGATCACTAAGTTGTGTCTGACTCTTTGCAGTCCTATGAACTGCAGCACACCAGGCAACCCTCCATTAATGAAGAGACTGAAAGTGATTGCTTAATATCATATTATTTTCAGCATTTGTGTGATGAAGTTTTATAGGCCAGGGATAGAATGAAGCTTAGAAAAAAAGGAACCTAAGAAGAATTGAGTGACTACTTGTTCTCTGGGCTGTTTAAGTTAGGCTGACCCAGGTCAGAGGAGTTTTCATAGCTTCTGGGCTTCAACCAGCAATCTAGGCCATAAGGATTCTAAATGTGGGCTTGGAGTTTAACTGATTTTATTATTATTTTTCATTTACATTGCCTTCATATATACTTCAGACATACAGTACAGTTGAAGACTTGAGTGATTTAGGATAGGGGAGCTCTTTCCATTGGGTTCTTCTGGAGATACAATTAATGTTTAGAGATATGATCAGGGAAAGATACCAAAGCAATAGAAAGACCAGTATTCATTCACCCATGACAGTTGCCATTGATAAGGAATACTGAAGAATGGAATAGCCTCAATTGCTTTAAAACAGTAATATTGTTTTCCCAAGTCCGTAGTATAGCCAAGAATATCAATGTTCCTTCCACCTCTTCTCTGTGTCTTCCCTAAGCTTACTTTTGAATAATACCTATAAATCAAATAAATTAACCACATACTTTTATATCTCTTTCCACAAATCTTAGATCTACCTAAGCTCTTTATGTCAGAAATCTGCTATCAATTTCTACATTTGCTTGCTTAACTAATGCTGAAAAAGCAATTTATGCTCGAACAAGTATGATTCAATTACATGTTTGGACAGATTTCAGAATAATTTGCTTACTTCTATGTCAAAAATCTGCTTTACTCAGATGACATGAACCTGGAAAGACTTGCTTTCAGGCAAGTGAGATTCTTGGTTTTAAGAAGATGACTTTAAACCACTTATATATATTTCACATTTATTTGCAATCATTTGAATACTTAAAATTTTAAAAATGTTCCCCATTTTTACTCCTACCACAATAAAGTGGTAACATATAACTCATTGTTCACACAGCTCTTTTTCCCAGCCCTGCACTCAAAGCTATTAATAAACCAACGAATCAGGAACATTAGGCACAGCTCTCTGAATAATGTGTCAAGTCGTTGCTAAGTATTAGCTAATTAAGAAAGAACTTGAGCCTAGGAGGG
Source organism: Oryx dammah (assembly GCF_014754425.2). Taxonomy (NCBI): domain Eukaryota; kingdom Metazoa; phylum Chordata; class Mammalia; order Artiodactyla; family Bovidae; genus Oryx; species Oryx dammah. Next base: position 150,846,796 of record NW_024070186.1, on the reverse strand, counting down.
AAAAAGACTAGGAAGCCAGTCAATGTACTGTATATATACATATACATATTGTTTTAGGATTTTGAGACATAAGATGTCCAATTATATCAGAAGACAGAGACATATTTTTCAATGTTACCTTCTCAAAGCTAAAACAAATAATTATGTATGTCCTTGAAGCTGATGGACAGTTAATGTATAGTTCTACATAAAATGTCTGAAAGTTATATTTATGATTTAAGACAACTTACAAGTAGATGCCACATAGATATTATTGATACATCTAAATCTTATGAAGATGACAACTACAGAAAATAAATGGAAATGTGCCAATTTCCTATAAAAATTTATACCCTAGGTAAATATATGCCCTACCTTCCTTTCTAGCATCTTTGATTGGTTTTTGTATTTATATGCATGTATAGGAGACATCTACAATTAACCAGGAAGAGGTCATCTGAAAATCAAAACTTCACCAAAAGATAGAAGGTAGAGAGGTAGCCTATTTTTATATATTTAACCAAATGTGTTTCACAGAGTGATTCAAAACCTTGGTTGAATATTTTCTTTTTATGTCATAGAGAACACCCAACCACTGAATGACAGAGGGTAAAGGATATAACTTTAAGACCTTTTTTAAACCTAAGTTTGTATGGCTAAATGAGCAAGTAGGTACTTAGGTCAACAACCTGAATGGTATGTGTTTGTGATTCAGTCTTTATACTTCTTTGTTCAAATTCCATCTCTTAGACCTCTTCTTTTTTTTTTTTTTTCAACTATAGTTGATTTCCTGTTTCAGGTGTGCAGCAGAGTCATTCAGTAGATAGATACACAGATAGATATTTGGATATTCTTTTGTAGATTTTTCCAATTATTGGTTACTATAAGATATTGACTATAATTCCCTGTGCTATACATTAGGACCTTGTTGCTTACTGGTTTATTTATTTTGTGTATAGTAGTATATATTGGGATTCCCTCATAGTTCAGTTGGTAAATTATCTGCCTGCAATGTGGAGACCCAGTTTCCATCCCTGGAGTGGGGAGATCCCCTGGAGAAGGAAATGGCAACCCACTCCATTATTCTTGCCTGGAGAAATCCATGGATAGAGGATCTTGATAGGCTGCAATCCATGTGGTTGCAAGAGTTGGTAATGATTTAGTAACTAAAACCGCCATATTAAACCTCTTCTTTGAGTAAACCAGTTTATAGTATAGCTTTTTTTCTTTCTTTCTTTCTTTTTATTCTCAGTTCCATCTAGTCAAGGTTATGGCTTTTCCTGTGGTCATGTATGGATGTGAGAGTTGGACTATAAAGAAAGCTGAGCACCAAAAAATTGATGCTTTTGAACTGTGGTGTTGGAGAAGAGTCCTCAGAGTTCCTTGGACTGCAAGGAGATCCAACCAGTCCATCCTAAAGGAGATCAGTTCTGGGTGTTCATTGGTAGGACTGATGTTGAAGCTGACAGTCCAATACTTTGGCCACCTGATGCCAAGAGTTTACTCATTTGAAAAGACCCTGATGCTGGGAAAGACTGAGGGCAGGAGAAGGGGACGACAAAGGATGAGATGGTTGGATGGCATCACTGACCCAATGGACATGGGTCTGTGTGGACTCCGGGAGTTGGTGATGGACTGGGAGGCCTGGTGTGCTGTGGTTCATGGGGTCACAAAGAGTTGGATACGACTGAGTGACTGAACTGAGCTGAACTGATACCTCTCTCCTATCTGCTTGAGCCTGAGTCTTGGGATGGAATTATCTACTTATTATCACCTTGCTGCTGTGGGGCCTGTTTCTGTCACCTCATTTCTTTCCCCTCACTTTCACTTACATCTAAATTTAGAGCTCAATACTCTACAAGACACCTTCTGATTCAGTGTTCTTCAAGCTACAAGGTTCATTCCAGTAAAGAATTCTCTGATCTCATGCCTTCCACCGGCAGAAGTTATAAACTAATGCAAAGTTAAGATGCTGTTGCTACTCTGTCAGTAGTGAAGACAACAACCAAAATCTGTATGAATGTGTTCTGAATTAATGTTGTACCCAATGAGATGTCCTAATCAAATTCTTACATACGGTGGGATTGGGGAAGGGTAGAGAGAGAGGAGAGAAATGAATCATTTTTTTATTCTCAGACACAGACACTGTAATATACTTTAAGGGCAGTCTGTGTCTTTGTATTCTGTAAATCACCAGAATAGGAACTTTAGCTATACAAACACAAAGCCAGTTTCTAATACTTTATTAGTAGTTCATAGTGAAAATATAAAGTTCTTTACTTATTGAGAATATAAATTATTATGTTTTATCAAACAATATCTCTCGAGTTATGGTTTTATTTGGAAGTTTTTATTAGAATGAAGTTGCAGAGGAGAGATATTTTTTTAATGAGGTGTAGACACAGAACTCTGAATGATTTCTTCTAAATATGAAGAGAAACTTTTTTTTAAAGCACACAAGAAGTTTCTTGTAAGAAATGAGAACCAGAAAAAAAAAGACCTTAAAGGAATTACTTCATTATAACAAAACATAACTTTGTTTTATGCCTGTGAGCCCATAGCAAAAGATGCCCCAGTGTTGAAGAAAGGAACCTTAGCCACTGTTGAGTTTATGAGCACCAGACAATGTTTGGCACAGCCATAAGACTTCTCAAAAGAGAAAACATCTCTACCAACAATGGAGAAAGTCTCCTCAAACAGCTCCAAGAATACTGACTGCGGACCAAGGAGAGCTCAAACAGAAGTGAAACAATGTTTGCTGATACTCAATACCTATTTTCTAGAAGGCAATGGCACCCCACTCCAGTCCTCTTGCCTGGAAAATCCCCTGGACGGAGGACCCTGGTAGGCTGCAGTCCATAAGGTTGCTAAGAGTCAGACATGACTGAGCGACTTCACTTTCACTTTTCACTTTCATGCATTGGAGAAGGAAATGGCAACACACTCCAGTGTTCTTGCCTGGAGAATCCCAGGGACAGGGGAGCCTGGTGGGCTGCCGTTTATGGGTTCGCACAGAGTCAGACACGACTGAAGTGACAGCAGCAGCAGCAGCACTACCTATTTTAACGTGAAAAAATGTGAACATGTTAGTCACTCAGTCTTGTCTGACTCTGTGACCCCATGGCCTACGGCCTGCCAGGATTCTCTGTTCGTGGGATCCTCCAGGCAAGAAAACTGGAGTGGGTGGCCTTTCCCTTCTCCAAGGGATCAAAGTTGGGACTGCTGCATTGGAGGCAGATTCTTTACTGCTTGAGCCACTTGCAAATACCTTGAGCCACTGCTTTGGTATAACAGAAATAAGAGTGTATATGTATAACAGATTCACTTTGCTGTACAGCAGAAACTAACAAAACATTGTAAATCACCTATACTACAATAAGGGCTTCCCAGGTGGTTCAGTGGGTAAACAATCTGCCTGCAATTCTGGACACTCAGGCAGATGCAAGCTCCATCCCCAGGTCAGGAAGATCCCGTGAAGGAGGACATGTCAGCCCACTCTAGTATTCTTGTCTGGAGAATCCCATGGACAGAGGAGCCCAATAGGCTTCAGTCCATGGCGTCACAGTCAGACAAGACTGAAACGACTGAGCACACACACATTCTCCAATAAAAATTAAAAATAATAAATAGCCATATGTGAAAAAATAATACCTGGGGGAAGATTTTCCAGTATGTAGGAGAGATATCTGAAGCAAATAATTGTACCCAAAGGAGACAATGCAAGAAAGATCTCCCTTCTTATGTAGTATGGTTATAATTGTATATAAGCATTCTGTGTATAAGGTCCATCTAGTCAAGGCTATGGTTTTTCCAGTAGTCATGTATGTATATGAGAGTTGGACTGTGAAGAAGGCTGAGCAGAGAAGAACTGATGCTTTAGAACTGTGGTGTTGGAGAAGACTCTTGAGAGTCCCTTGGACTGCAAAGAGATCCAACCAGTCCATTCTGAAGGAGATCAGCCCTGGGTTTTCTTTGGAAGGAATGATGCTAAAGCTGAAACTCCAGTCCTTTGGCCACTTCATGCAAAGAGTTGACTCATTGGAAAAGACTCTGATGCTGGGAGGGGTTGGGGGCAGGAGGAGAAGGGGACGACAGAGGATGAGATGGCTGGATGGCATCACTGACTCGATGGATGTGAGTCTGAGTGAACTCCAGGAGTTGATGATGGACAGGGAGGCCTGGAGTGCTGTGATTCATGGGGTCGCAAAGAGTTGGACATGACTGAGTGACTGAACTGAACTTATTCTGTGTATAGAACTTACATCTTTATTAGTATTCTTAAATATATTTCCTCATTTTCACTTGAAAAGATCTTATTCCTCTTAAATTGAAAATTGGTAATAAAAATAAGGATAATAAAAATGCATGAAAGACTGTGTAGTCCATAGGGTCGCAAAAATTAGTCTCGACAGGACTAAACAACTTTCACTTTCAGCTTCAATATCAGTCCTTCCAATGAATATTCAGCATTGATTTTCTTTAGAATTGACTAGTTTGATCTCTCTGTTGTCCAAGGGACTTTTAAGAGTCTTCTCCAGCACCACAGTTCAAAAGCATCAGTTCTTCAGTGCTCAGCCTTTTTTATGTTCCAGCTCTCATATCTGTACATGACTACTGGAAAAACCATAGCTTTGATTATATGGACCTTTGTTGGCAAAGTGATGTCTTTGTTTTTTAATATTCTGTCTAGGTTTGCCATAGCTTTCTTCCAAGGAACAAGAGTCTTTCAATTCAGTTGCTGCAGTTACTATCCACAGTGTTTTTGGAGCCCAGGAAAATAAAGTCTGTCACTGTTTTCACTTTTTCCCCATTTATTAGCCATGAAGTGATAGGACTGGATGCCATGATCTTAGTTTTTTGAATGTTGAGTTTTAAGCCAGCTTTTCCACTCTCCTCTATCACCCTCATCAAGAAGCTCTTTCGTTCCTCTTCACTTTCTGCCATTAGAATGATATCACCTGTATATCTGAGGTTGTTGATATTTCTCTCAGCACTCTTGATTCCATCCAGCCTGTTATTTCACACAATGTACTCTGCATAGAAGTTGAATAAAGAAGGTGACAATATACAGCCTTGAATACAAAATGCACTCCTTTCCCAATTTTGAACCAGTCCGTTGTTCCATGTCCAGTTCTAACTGTTGCTTCTTGACCTGCATTACAGATTTCTCAGGAGGCAGGTAAGGTGATCTGGTATTCCCAGCTCTTTAAGAATTTTCCAGTTTTTTGTGATCCACACAATCAAAGGCTTTATTGGGAACACCAAAGTAACTTTTTGCCCAAACTTTTTAAAATTCTATATCACTTAGGAGTCTGTGATTCAGGAAAAAAAAAAAAAAGTTGATCTTAGAATTTGGTGCCCAATCTGTTTGACATGTTTGTCTGGGTGTATGTGCTTTTTTAAATTGTAGTAAAAGTCACATAATATGAAACATACTATTTAACCATATTTAACTGTACAGTTCAGTGGTACTAAGTACATTCACGTTGTTGTACAACTCTCACCGTCATCTACCGCCTGAATTTTTCACCTTCCTAAACTGAAATTTTGTCCCTGAAATTTTGAAATCAAACACTAACCCCCCCACCCAAAGTCTGTCCTTTCCCCAAATATACTGGTTACTAAACCTGCCCTAGCTGAGTGTCTTGATCCCAGAGCTGTTAGAGCAGGTAATCAGAGTAACTGAGCCAGAATTAAAAGTTGAAATATAAAGCAGAGAGAGTAAAGAGAGGTTAAAATATCATGGTGACTTACTGAGAAATTGCATTATACTTTGCTTTTGTGACCAGAGTCTCCCTAGAAAGAAATGAAAAATATGTTTTCACCTTCCCTAGGAAGGTAGCCAAGCCTTTGCTTTTCGAAAGGCACATAAATTTTACCACCAGGGGGCAGTTATTAGCCTTCTGGGTTTGAGCTGGACAGCCCTGGAAACAGCTCATCAGTCAGCGTTTTTGTTTCCAAAAGTGAGATCCAGGATCCTGAGGGTAGAAAAAAATCTGTTGCTTGATCAAGGCCAGTGTGAAGCTTCGTAGTGGGACTGAAGGAGGTGATAATTAAAAAGAACTTTCTGCCCTCTTGTGATTACCTAGAGATTAAAAGGCTTCCCTGATACCTCAGTTGGTAAAGAATCTGCCTGCAATGCGGGAGACCCTGGTTTGATTCCTGGGTCAGGAAGATTCGCTGGAGAAAGGATATGCTACCTACTCCAATATGCTTGCCTAGAGAATCCCTATGGACAGAGGAGCCTGCTGGGCTACAGTCCATGGGGTCACAAAGAGTCAGACACAACTTGGCAACTAAGCACAGCACACCCCAGAGATTTAAAAGGGCACCATTTCCAGATGATCAGATGTGGAGATATAGATCTGGTTTTGAGCCATTGCAGGGGGGACATATTAGGGAAATATTGGTGAGACCTAAATAGTTTTATTAGATGTACTACTAATTTCATTTGCTAAACTCACTTTCAGAATAAAAGTGAAAAAAAAAATAACTCACTGAAGGTAAATTTTAATCATATTTTCAACAATAAGGGAAATAGAACACAATTGATTTATGACACATATGTATTTAATTTACACAGATTCAACACAGACTTCGGCAAAATAATTATAAAAATTAAAGAAAAAGATCCATTTTTTTAATGTTCTACTAGGTAATGTGAATTTATTACATATTTATAAATACATATCACTTCCAAGTAGTAAACACATAAATGAATGCCTATTAGATGTTTACTTATACATAAAGCTTGTCACATAATGATGCTACTATAGCTATTAACTATTGCTATTCTTAATTATAACAGTAAATTTATGAAGGATTTAAGAGACTTTTAACAGTAGATCCATATGTTATGAAATTAAATCCTATGTTCTGCAGTAGAAAAGTACATTTGAAACAGTTTCTGCTACAGGGAATTCACAGAATTTTTGGAAATGTTGTTGTTCAGTCACTAAGTCATGTCTGAATTTTTGTGAAAACATGGACTGCCCCGTGCCAGGATTCCCTGTCCCTCACCATCTCCCAGAGCCTGCTCAAACTAATATCCATTGAGTCAGTGATACCATCCATCCACCTCATCCTGGGTAGCTCCGTTCTCCTCCTATCATCAGTCTTTCCCAGCATCAGAGTCTTTTCCACTAAGTCAGCTCTTTGCATCACGTGTCCAAAGTATTTGAGCTTCAGCTTCAGCATCAGTCCTTCCAATATATCAGTTCAGTTCAGTTCAGTCGCTCAGTTATGTCTGACTCTTTGTGACCCCATGAATCACAGCACGCCAGGCCTCCCTGTCCATCACCAACTCCAGGAGTTCACTCAAACTCATGTCCACCCAGTCGGTGATGCCATCCAGCCATCTCATCCTTCTCCTCCTGCCCCCAATCCCTCCCAGCATCACAGTCTTTTCCAGTGAGTCAACTCTTCACATGAGATGGCCAAAGTACTGGAGTTTCAGCTTAACATCATTCCTTCCAAAGAACACCCAGGACTGATCTCCTTCAGAATGGACTGGTTGGATCTCCTTGCAGTCCAAGGGACTCTCAAGAGTCTTCTCCAACACCACAGTTCAAAAGCATCAATTCTTCGGTGCTCAGCTTTCTTCACAGTCCAACTCTCACACCCACACATAACCAGCTGATAAACCATAGCCCTGACTAGACAGACCTTTGTTGGCAAAGTAATGTCTCTGCTTTTCAATATGCTCTCTAGGTTGGTCATAACTTTTCTTCTAAGAAGTAAGCGTCTTTTAATTTCATGGCTGCAGTCAACATCTGCAGTGATTTTGGAACCCAAAAAATAAAGTCTGACACTGTTTCCACTGTTTCCCCATCCATTTCACATGAAGTGATGGGACAAGATGCCATGATCTTTTGTTTTCTGAATGTTGAGCTTTAAGCCAACTTTTTCACTCTCCACTTTCACTTTCATCAAGAGGCTTTTTAGTTCCTCTTCACTTTCTGCCATAAGAGTGGTGTCATCTGCATATCTGAGGTTATTGATATTTCTCCCGGCAATCTTGATTCCAGCTTGTGCTTCTTCCAGCCCAGCGTTTCTCATGATGTACTCTGCATATAAGTACACACAGCATCATCTTTCAGGATTTGAAGTAGCTCCACTGGAACTCATCACCGCCACTAGCTTTGTTCATAGTGATGTTTTCTAAGGCCCACTTGACTTCACATTCCAGGATGTCTGGCTCTGGGTGAGTGATCACACCATCGTGATTATCTTGGTCTTGAAAATCTTTTTCATACTGTTCTTCTGTGTATTCTTGCCATTTCTTCATAATAGCTTCTGCTTCTGTTAGGTCCATACCACTTCTGTCTGCACATAGCGCGGCTGGGAGGAGCTACTCAACGTCCAAGGCCAAGGGTGGCAGCTGGGAGGGGCAACCCCACGTCCAAGGAGCAGTGGCTGCATGGGCACAGGAGGGCCTAGAGGAGCTACTTATTCCACGTTCAAGGTCAAGAGAGGTGGTGGTGAGGAGATACCCCTCATCCAAGGTAAGGAGCAATGGCTGTGCTTTGCTGGAGCACCCATGAAGAGATACCCCACGTCCAAGTTAAGAGAAACCCAAGTAAGATGGTAGGTGTTGCAAGAAGGCATCAGAGGGCAGACACACTGAAAGCATACTCACAGAAAACTAGTCAATCTAATCACACTAGGACCACAGCCTTGTCTAACTCAATGAAACTAAGCCACGCCCATGGGGCCACCCAAGATGGGCGGGTCATGGTGGAAAGGTCTGACAGAATGTGGTCCACTAGAGAAGGGAATGGCAAACCACTTCAGTATTCTTGCCTTGAGAACCACATGAACAGTATGAAAAGGCAAAATGATAGGATACTGAAAGAGGAACTCCCCAGGTCAGTAGGTGCCCAATATGCTACTGGAGATCATTGGAGAAATAACTCCAGAAAGAATGAAGGGATGGAGCCAAAGTAAAAACAACACCCAGCTGTGGATGGGACTGGTGATAGAAGCAAGGTCCAATGCTGTAAAGAGCAATATTGCATAGGAACCTGAAATGTCAGGTCCATGAATTGAGGCAAATTGGAAGTGGTCAAACAAGAGATGGCCAGAGTGAATGTCGTCATTCTAGGATTCAGTGAACTAAAATGGACTGGAATGGGTGAATTTAACTCAGATGACCATTATATGTACTACTGTGGACAGGAATCCCTCAGAAGAAAAGGAGTAGCCATCATGGTCAACAAAGGGGTCTGAAATGCAGTACTTGGATGCAGTCTCAAAAACGACAGAATGATCTCTGTTTGTTTCCAAGGCAAACCATTCAATATCACAGTAATCCAAGTCTATGCCCCAACCAGTAATGCTGAAGAAGCTGAAGTTGAACGGTTCTATGAAGACCTACAAAACCTTTTAGAACTAACACCCAAAAAAGATGTCCTTTTCATTATAGGGGACTGGAATGCAAAAGTAGGAAGTTGAGAAACACCTGGAGTAACAAGCAAATTTGGCTTTGGAATGAGGAATGAAGCAGGGCAAAGGCTAATAGAGGTTTGCCAAGAAAATGCACTGGTCATAGCAAACACCCTCTTCCAACAACACAAGAGAAGACTCTACACATGGACATCACCAGATGGTCAACACTGAAATCAGATTGATTATATTCTTTGCAGCCAAAGATGGAGAAGATCTATACAGTCAACAAAAACAAGACCAGGAGCTGACTGTGGCTCAGATCATGAACTCCTTATTGCCAAATTCAGACTGAAATTGAAGAAAGTGGGGAAAACCACTAGACCATTCAGGTATGACCTAAATCAAATCCCTTATGATTATACAGTGGAAGTGAGAAATAGATTTAAGGGCCTAGATCTGATAGATAGAGTGCCTGATGAACTATGGAGTGAGGTTCGTGACATGGTACAGGAGACAGAGATCAAGACCATCCCCATGGAAAAGAAATGCAAAAAAGCAAAATGGCTGTCTGGGGAAGCCTTACAAATAGCTGTGAAAAGAAGAGAAGTGAAAAGCAAAGGAGAAGAGGAAAGATATAAGCATCTGAGTGCAGAGTTCCAAAGAATAACAAGAAGAGATAAGAAAGCCTTTCCTCAGTGATCAATGCAAAGAAATAGAGGAAAACAACAGAATGGGAAAGACTAGAGATCTCTTCAAGAAAATTAGAGATACCAAGGGAACATTTCACGCAAAGATGGGCTTGATAAAGGACAGAAATTGTATTTCAATGAATACTCAGAGTTAATTTTCTTTAGGAATGACTGGTTTGATCTTGCATTTCAAGAAACTCTCAAGAGTCTTCTCCAGCGCCACAGTTCAAAAGCAACAAATTTTTGCTGTTCAACCTTCTTTATGGTCCAACTCTCACACATCTGTATATGAGTACTGAAAAAACTGTAGCTTTGATTATATTAACCTCTGTGGGCAATGTGATGTCTCTGAATTTTGAAATTACAAATATATTAACCAATATTACAGTATGGTGAATGAAGGTAATTAAAGAAATGAGAGTGAAAAGAAAGAAAGGAAAGATGTAGGCAAGGAAAAATGGGATGAGGGGCAGAGAGAGAGAAGCAAGAAGAAAGAAAGGAAGAGGAGGAGGGAGGGAGTTGCTATAGGGAGAAAGAGAAAAGGAGAGAGAGGGAAAGAGGGGAAAAGGAAGAAATTCCTGAGTAAGGAGAAGGCAGAACACCTAACATCACCAGGGAGGATAAGAAAAGCTTTCAGAAAGTATATTATGTTTGAATAGTTGGGAAGTTATAGTTCAAACAGAGAAGGGAAGAGAAGGCTTCCCATGCCATAGGCGGGGAACCAGAAAGAACATGACATTTTTATAAAGCTCTCATTTATTCTTGGTGGCTGCAACTTGTATGATGGGTATACAGATTGGGTAATGGGTCTGACCAGCCATGTTAAGGAGTTTGGTTCTGTCTGATAGATGGTATGAAACTTTAAAAATATTCTTAAGCTGAAAAATGACATAGTCAAAAACTTTTGGAAAGATGATCGTGGTAGCAGGCACAAAAATAGAAAGGAGTAGAGAAGGACAAATAAACGGTAGGCAAACCAGCTAATAGGGAAGTGCAATAAACCATTTGCTGCACATAAATTCTGGTGTTATCAATGGAGAGTGACACAAATCAAAGCAGCCTAGGAATTGGGTTGATGGTGAAGGAAAGGAAGAAAGAAGACTCTGAAATATGAATCTTGGATGACTTTATGGTCCACCCTATATGAAAGAAGAAATACAGGAAAACAGACTTTGAGAAGAGCTTGGGTTGAACTTTGGGAACTTAACATCTTCTACACTTCCCAGAGGGCATCCTAATTACTAACACATACTTGTCCAACCCATCAGAACATGAACTCTTTGTGTCAAGGCCCTGGTTTAATCATATTACAGGCCCATTTGGGTCAATAAATTTTCTAGATAAAGTTTTAAATTATGCGTGGTTTTATTTAATCCCCTTTATCTTCAAAACTAAATCATCTCTATAAAAGATTATAGTATTTTATGGTATTAAAAAAAACTGATCAAGTTTTAAAAGCATGCCTAATTTTCTATTTTCAGCAAAGAGAAAACCCTATAAATCCTACACAGAACTAAGTGCCTTCATTAGGCTTGCATTCAGCTACAGAGAGCAGAAAAATGATGTCACATTGAACTAACAGTACCTCACATATCAAGGATGTAGGAGAGGTAGGCAAGCCAGAGTTGGTGCAACTGCCTCAAGATGTCTTTTTTTTTTATATATAAAAATATAATTTAGCTGTATCACTGTGGTTACCTTTTTTTTGTTGTTTTTTTTTTATTTTTATTATTTTTTTAATTTATTTATTTTTTATTTTACTTTACAATTCTGTATTGGTTTTGCCATACATTGACATGAATCCACCACGGGTGTACATGCGTTCCCAAACATTAACCCCCCTCCCACCCTCCTCCCCACAACATCTCTCTGGGTCATCCCCGCATACCAGCCCCAAGCGTGCCATATCCTGCATCGGACATAGACTGGCAATTCGATTCTTACATGATATTATACATGTTTCAATACCATTCTCCCAAGTCATCACACCCTCTCCCTCTCCCACTGAGTCCAAAAGTCCGTTATACACATCTGTGTCTTTTTTGCTGTCCTGCATACAGGGTCATCATTGCCATCTCTCTGAATTCCATATATATGTGTTAGTATACTGTATTGGTGTTTTTCTTTCTGGCTTACTTCACTCTGTATAATTGGCTCCAGTTTCATCCATCTCATCAGAACTGATTCAAAACTCAGGTTCTTCCAGCTTTCCTGCTCCACCAACTGCAAGGTGTGGCTTTCCTAGGCCTCTGGGAAAAGTGATTGTCTCTCTCCAGGTACCAGATCTGTACGGGATGAAGCAGAAAAGGAGGAGGTTAAACAGCTGAAGAAAGACGCAAGCTAAGTGTCATCTCTTTTAAACTACAGTTCCATGTTCCCTGTCCCTTGACTTCTATTTATATGTTGTTGGCCAGAACTTGGTGACATTTCTATTCATATTGCAAGGGAGTATGGGGAGATAACTATAACTAAGCATATTGTTTCCCAGAATAAAATAGGATTTGTGTCAATTTAGAAGTTGGCATGCTTCCAACCTTGAAAGACACCTTGAAAACTGGCATTGAGTGAACAACTAGAAATATTTTTACTTCTCTCTTTTTCTCAACAGATAGTTATGTAGATATAGCTATATTATGATAGATATCTATCTGTATATGCAGAGATGTATATTGATAGTACACACACAAACACACAGATATACTTATATTTGTACATGCATATATTTTATTTTAAATAATTTAAATATGTTTTTTACAAAAATATAAGAATAAAAATGTATTTAGTGAACTGCCTTGAAGTAATTGGAGGAAAAAAAAAAACAAAACCAGATCCATACTAGATGCCATTCTCTAAAATAGACTATAGTGAAGGGTTTTAACATTCTTTAAAACAGACCATAGATGGTCTTAAAAGTTAATTTTTTAACAGTATAATCATGGTAACCCAAAGTAAAAGAGAATATTTATTATATAGTAATGAGTAAGTTTAAAGAATAGAAGAAATCATTCAAGAAAAATTCATAGATTTGAAGTAGGCAAATTTATATTTCCATTAAAATAAATATTATTAAAATAGAATGAAAATGTTTAAATCTGGAATGCTTATATTATTCAATCTGCTGAAGGCACTATATGAAAAGCTTACTCAAATTTATAAAGAAAACAGATTTCAACAGATGAATAGATAAATCATATGAGTAAAAAATTTGCTCAAGGAGGAACAGATAAAAACTTGAGAAGAGTTTTTCCTCCCCTGGATTTCAAATAAATGAAAATTAAAACAATGAGAAATGTGAATCATACCTAGTAGAGAAACAAGGACATTTAAAAGGGAGTGATAAGATTTCTAATTTCTCTTTAGAGCATATGCATTGCTAATATAAATCAACACACAGACTTTGGATGTATGGTGAAAAGAAATTGTTAGAAATCTACATGTCTGTGTTACTCAGAGCATTTCAAGGAAAAGCAGCCTTCAGCAATCCTCCCTGTATGATTTGTCATGATTCATGATCACTGAGTAAAACCACACCTAATTCTTTGTCCACAAGCAAAGGTAACAGTATTCAGTGCAAGAATCAAAGGTAAGTAATATATACTCTGAAAGATGCCAACAGACCCTCACAACTTAACTGGGAAAAATCCAGACAAAACTTTTCCCAGTGCAGTGCTCCATTTCAGAAAGCATGTGCTATATGCTAAGTCACTCAGTTGTGTCCGATCCTTTGTGACCCCACAAACTGTAGCCCGCCAGCCTTCTCCATTCATGAGGTTTTCCAGGCAAGAATACTGGAATGGGTTGCCATTTCCTTCTCTAAGGGATCATCCTGATCCAGAGATCAAACCTGTGTCTCTTGCATTGGCATACAGATTCTTTATCACTGAACCATCTAGGAAGCCCCATTAGAAAGTGATATCTGACTGAATCATATCCCTTTTACTGAGAAGTATGAATGCTAGTGTGATGTTTAATTTTATGTGTCAACTTGGCTAGGCCATGGTATCAATTATCTGGTCAAACATCAGTGTAAATGTCCCTGTGAACATACTTTTTAGATGAAGTAGACTTTGTGTAAGCAGGTTACTCTCCTTAATGTTGGTGAGCTTCATCCAATCAGTTGAATGTCTTGAGAGAAGGACCTAGTCACCCTGAGGAAGAAGGAATTTTTCATCCAGACTTTTCAGAGTTGACCTGCGACATCAACCCTTCCAGGGTCTCCAGTTTGCCAGCCTGTTCTGTAGATTTTGGACTTGCCAACCCCCAAAATTTTGCAAGCCACCAATTCTTCAAAAGAAATCTCTCTGTATATATGTGTATATATATATATTGTTGCTGTTCAGGTACCAAGTCATGTCTGACTTTTTGCAACCCCACAGACTGTAGCATGCCAGGCTTCCCTGTCCCTCACTATCTCCCAGAGTATGCCCAAGTTCATGTCTATTGAATTGGTGATGCCATCCAACCACCTCATCCTTTGTCAGCCTCTTCTCCTTCTGCCTTCAATCATTCCCAGCATCAGAGTCTTCTCCAATGAGTCAGATCTTCACATCAGGTGGGCAAAGTATTGGAGTTTCAACTTCAACATTAATGAATATTCAGGACTGATATCCTTTAGGATTTACTGGTTTGATCTCCTTGCTGTACAAGGGACTCTCAAGCGTCTTCTCCAGCACCTCAGTTCAAAAGCATCAATTCTTTGGCACTCTGCCTTCTTTATGGCCCAACTCTCACAACTGTATATGACTACTGGAAATACAAGTATACATAGGTTCTATCTATTCTATCTATTATTGATTATTTCGCTGGAGAACCTTGACAAATGCAGCTAGGTGCAGCTTGAGAGCAAGTCAACTAAGCTTATACCTTTTCTGTCTGTATTTCAATAATAAAATAACCTTGGAAGCACAGTGCTGCTGGGGTAATTATAGATGAGATAGACATCAATTGTTCTTCCCGTTCGATTCTGCTCTTACTGCTAAGACAGAAATCCTTGCAGTGATTCATCTGTTAGATCAAATAACTCCATACCTGGAAATCATGAGTAGATAACAGCAGGGTTCATTAACCATGTATCCCATACCAGAAAATCCAGTTTGAAAGAAATCATTAAGCATCTCATCACTTCACATTTCATTGCCATCTGTTGACAAGCTTCCCTGGTGGTGCAGAGGTTAAAGCATCTGCCTGCAATGTGGGAGACCTGGGTTTGATCCATAGGTCAGGAAGCAACCCACTCCAGTATTCTTGCCTGGAGGATCATGGACAGAGGAGCTTGGTGGGCTATAGTCCACGGGTCGCAAAGAGTCAGACATGGCTGAGCGACTTCACTTTCAATTCATTTCACTTCACATTTCATTACCATCTGTTGACAAGCTATACATAACAGTTGGAAACTCACTGGTATCACACCAAAGTTAACCAGTAACTTCCTAGTTTAGAGACAAATGAGATTTCAGACTCCGGTCTAAGTTGCTTAAACCTCTGACTTCAAAGTACAGAGTTTCCACCAACCACACACAGGCACCATATTGCTGTGACAATTTACTACTTCATAAATTTGTATGGATACTATCTATTTTTGTATGTGCTTTGCACATGTGTCAACCACAATGTGACTTTTTCCTATAGGTTTTTTTACAGATATTGTTAGATTCCAGAAATGAGTGACTTCTAGTTAATGGTCTGTTTTCTCTGTGGTTACTTTCTCCACTCATAAACCCTCTCATACCTCTTCTGCCACCTCTCCATTGTGAGTATTTCCCAACTATGTCTCATTGGACTATTGTTGTTTAACCGTTTCAATATGTTTTGGCTATTCATATGTGAGTTCCAAGATCCCAGAGGCCCTGTATGATCACTGAAAAGTGTATTTGCTGAAGATGATTTAGCAAACCAAGTTGGCATGGGAAGTACACTGTTTAATCATATGGTTGTTTTCTGAAGAGATGTTAAAATAAGCCTTTTCAGTGCTAAGTAAGTCACTTGCCAGTAACTGCTTTCAAATGCAGTAAATATATTTTAGGATAGCCTTGAATCATATTCCAATATAAAGAAATTTTCTCTAATATGAAAGCATTGCTTGAAGTTGAATGATCCTGTATGCAATTCTAATGATAAAGTTATTTTTGAAACTGTTATATGTCCTTTAATTTGAAAACAAAAATCAGTAACATTTAGTTTAAAAAGTATATAATGTCATTTGCTACATACATCTCTAAAAGCACCTGTCATTTTCCCATTGCCTCTTTGTAACAGCCTAGAGTTGGTTCTTAAAAAAATGGACTTCTTAAGGTTGTTTCTGATTTCATGTTTTGTATTTGTTCAGGGAATCCATACTGAAAGATTCAATAAGGGCTATTTCCCTGAGCAACTTCTATACATTAAAACTTTTACTTGGTGCATTGAGTATAAAAGATGTTGCATCAGAGGGGACACTACTAAAAAGTAAATTAAAGTGAATTCTCATTTTTCCATAGGCATGAGGAAGCCCACACCTAGAGTTTCATTATGTCTAACTGACTCATTTTAGCTATTAGTTTTCACCCTCCTCCTCCTACTAAACCTCTGGCCAGGGCTGCCTAATTAACCAATTTGACTTTTCCCCCTTTCCTTTCCTGAGCCTTCTCGCTGGAGCTAATGAGTAGCCACATGTCCAATAGGTAGGCAGCAGGAGGGAGGAAATGAGTAATCAGCCTCATGAAGAGCAGATCTTGTCTCTCCGCTCTCTTTCATAGTCTGGTCAAATGGAATAAAGGACTTCAAGTCGCAAAAGTTTAGCAATTAATTCAGCATTTGCAGAAAGTTTCTACATTTTCAGAGTTTTTAGCTTTGGAAAACTTCTCAGTGTGTGCTGTTCTTTTTTCATTTACAGTATTTTTCTCTTTGAGCCTGGAAAATGCCTATTTATCACCACAGTCCCATCGAAGGCATTAGCTGAGCGTCTCCCAGACACGCCAGCATAGAGTTCACTCCACGTGTCCCAGCGTGTGGGTGTTCCATGCACAGGTTTCCATTTCACGAAAGTGTAATGACTGCCCACCTCGTGGAAGGCATTACAGCACTCACCACATTGTGGTTTTAATTTCTTTTTAGTAAAAGTCTAGTAAAGCACTATCCAAAAAGAAGCAAAAAATCTTACCATTGCAGATGGATGAATTTTCTAAAAGTGAACACACTTGTGTAAGCAGCACTTGTATCAACAAAGGAGCCACTGTTAGCAACCCAGAAATTCCTCTAGTCACTAACCAACTCCTTTTCTCAAAGGCAACACAGCCTTAACTTTTTCCATTAATTAGTTTCACTTATTTTTGAGCTTTATATAAAGTATGTATTGTTCAATATCATTTTTTTTTTTTGCTCAAAATGCTATTTGTAACCTTCATGAGTATGGCTTGATTTTTTTTTCATTGCTGAATAGTATACTATTTATTGTGCAATGATTTTATTTGTGTTTCTAGTAGTTGGGCATTTAGATTGTTTTAATTTTTTTGACTGTGGCAAATAATGCTGTTATGAACATCACTGTACAAATCATTAGGTACATATATGTCTACATGTCTGCATGGTATACACTTAGGAGTAGAATTTCTGAGGTATCATGCATACTGTAGTAGAAACTGCCTTATGCTTTTGCAGAATGTTAATTTATATTTGCCAGACAGTATATGAAAGCTCTACTTCTCCAGATTACATGCTCAACAATACTCGCTTTTCTCCTTTTAATTTTAGCCATCCTTCTGTGTGTGCATAAGATGGTATATGTGTGTGGTTTTCGCATTTCATTTCTGTGCACACTAACAAAGTTGAGTAGTTTTTCTTTATGTATATCAGCCATTTGGTAAAGCCTTTGTTTGTTTGTATACAAATGAATGTTGACAGTAGTGGCATGCTTTTACTCTGCTGAGAACATCCTGGGCTACTTCCATTTTTCTACGTATGGATAATTCAGGGGGTTATATTTTTAATGTTAAACAATATTTATCTTTCTAGAATATGCACATTTTTTCTATGATGTGTTATCCATTTAAAGCATTGCAATATTTAATGTTAACACTTGTTTTAACATTTTTGCACCTAAATTCATATGAGAGAATGGCTGCTACACTTCTGCAATATGATGGTCCAGCTTTCATAGTACCATCTTGATTACCTATAAATGCTTCTATTGTTTCTCTATTTTTTTTTTTCTGTTATATCCCTTGAACCTGTGCTAATTGCAATTGAATATAAGACTTTGCAGAGGACTTGCAGTGATGCTATTTTCTCTAGATGACTCCTTTTAGTTTCTGATGGGCAGGTACATAGACTTCTCAGGTGGCTCAATGGTAAAGAACCCACCTGGCAATGCAGGAGGTACGGGAGACCTGGGTTTGAAACCTGGGTCGGGAAGATCCCCTGGAGGAGGAAATGGCACCCCACTCCAGTCCTCTTGCCTAGAGAATCCCATGGACAGAGGAGCCTGGTGGGCTACAGTCCATGGGGTCACAAAGAGTCAGACACAACTTAGCAACTAAGCAGGAACAGGAGGCAGGTAGATGGAGACTAGATAACATTAGTACTCAGCGTTCTATCTGATTTTAGGCTGGATTGCACTCTTTCTAAGGTCTGATATACATAAGTCCCGTCTTGATTCCAGAATGTACCAACTGGAAGCCTGACTTGTTCACCAAGAACTATCCATGTTGAAGTTCAGCTTTTAGCTATTCATTATTGAGAACTGTGAGCATCTTGCATAGCTTTTCAGCCCCTTTGGAATATATATTTTGCTAAATTTTTCTGTTTCTTGGCCTGAACCACTTCATGACAAGCGGTCAGCTATTGGGCTCATTCTCTGTGCTTTGTTCTCCTCTAGGATCTTGAGTTCCCAATCACTGGGCATTTTGTAGCCCTGAATACCATTTGTCTCCTCCAATTCTAAAGACTATCAAATGCTCTACTCAATATTCAGCTAGAGCTAATACTTCTCAGCCTTTCTTTCCACCCCTTTTATGAACTGACAAATGTCTTGATGGAAACATGATATAGAATATATGGCTCACACTAATGAAAATGTCTTCTTCCAGGAATATTAGTCGATTAAGTCCTGGCTGCCTTGGTAGCTCTCAGACACCTTTACACAGATTTTTTTTTTCCTTAATCCAGCTGATTAAGCTGTTTTTTAATAGGAAGATTCTTCTGCTGCAAGCTAGTCCATTACAACCTGAATCAGACTTAACAATTAAGATTTGAAAGAAGAGCATCATTTCTGTGTCACTTATTAGTTATGTTCTTTCCTCCAAAACTTAATTTCTACTTTTTAAGGCTTCATAAAGCTTTAGGCAATCAGAAAGCTCTTTCAAGCCTATATTTTAATGATCTGGAAGTCCTACCAGACCCTAGAAATTCTAGTGTGTACCAAATATCTCTCCGTGTATGAGTAGATTCAGAATGGCATTCAGCTTTTTTTAAAGATACCTCCATGAATTCTAGTCAACAGCCTTCAAACAGAAGCACGTCCATAGTAAACATACACATGTGCACACAGACACACTCCTTAAGTACAGACATGTTCTATATCTTGACAACCCTTCTGAACAACTAAGAACAGAGAATGCCTGTGTTTGTAGATCACATGGGAATTTCAAAGCAATAAACTAAATGACAGTTCCCAGAGCCCACTTGCCCCACCCTCCAGGAATCTCCCTGCTCTCCTTCTCACCAGGGGCTCCCCTGAGCATTCCTCTTCTATTCAAAGTTGTTGTTGTTCATTTGTTGAGTCATGTCCAACTCTGAAACCCCATAGACTATAGCACACAGGCTCCCCTGTCCTTCACTATATCCTGGAATTTGCTCTAATTTATGTCCAATGAGTCGGGGATGCCATCCAACCATCTCATTCTCTGCCATCCCCTTTTTCTTTTGCCTTCAGTCTTTCCAAGCATCAGAGTCTTTTCCAGTGAGTCAGCTCTTTGCATCAGGTGGCCAAACTATTGGAGCTCCAGCTTCAGCACCAGTCCTCCCAGTAAATATTCAGAGTTAATTTCCTTTAGGATTGACTGGTTTGATCTCCTTACAGTCCAGGGGATTCTCAAGAGTTTTATCCAGCACCACAATTTGAAAGCATCAGTTCTGTGGTGCTCAGCCTTCTTTATGATCGAACTCTTACACTGGAATTCAAAGTTAAACACAAACAAAACAATTTTCCACAGAGGAAACACAATACTGGAAAACACAGCCTCACACACTAAAAAGATAACTTTCTACATTGTTATGCAGAGCTGTTTCACTCCTCTGTTTCTGGAATCTCAATTTCACAATAGAATCCTTACTTTAATCTAACTTAAATTTCCATTAAAGTTTTATTGCCTCCTCCCAACTTCCAAAACAAAGAGCAGTCTACTCTCAAAGGTAAATTCAAGTCTCCACTTTCAGGAAAACATTTTTAATATTTAAAGCACAACTCCTGTCCTAGTAAATTTAAAAGGCAATTTTCCCACTCCTGGACATTACAATGTCAGTATAACTCAGATCTACTCTGAACCAGGGCATCCCATTGCATCATAGGTTTAGATGATGGAGAATAAAGGAAATACAATAATCTCACCCGAGACACTAAGTGGATGCTCATGTGTTCCCTGCAGGTCACCTGTGCCACCAGCACTCAATCCAGACAGAGCCTGGAACTCAGTCAGTTCAGTTCAGTTCAGTTCAGTCGCTCAGTCATGTCCGACTCTTTGCAACCCCTGAAACGCAGCACGCCAGGCCTCCCTGTCCATCACCAACTCCGAACTCAGTAGGATTTTCTTAAGTGAGAAAAATAAGGCAGGAGCTCAGAATTATTTTGCAAATATATGCTCTTTCCACAGCACCCAGTTATAAACTTTGGCCTCTGCCCTGGTATGTGCTCAGACAAACACACATACAAAGGACCTGAAGGCTGATTGGTTTTTCAGTAACCTTGTTCCTTTGTTCCCTCTGAGCAAAGCTGGTTGATTCAATGCCCCAGAATCACAGTCCAGGTCAGAAACGGCTGTTTGACAGTAATTAGGTATCAGGATGCAAAAGGCCATTCAGCAGGCTGGAGGCTCAGGAATTGACTCTATTTAGTCACGCTCTCAAATCAAGGAAAAATCCCTGCAGCTATGTTGTTTTCATACGAATTGACAAGGATAAATAATTAAGAGGACATAATTAAGTACCTGGCTGAAAAAAGGAGAAAAAAAAAAAAGAGAGAGAGAGATTTCTGTAGGGGCCTCCAGTGTTGACAAGTAGGAAAAACAAAGCTCCCTGGTGCATGCACTAATGTCTACATACTCCTATTTCCTCAATGTAGAGTGTTTTAGCAAGCAGCAAAACTGACTGTTCATTTTTTATTGTTTTTAATGTTAAAGTATACTGGCATATAGTTGATTTACAATGTTTAGCTGGTTTCAGGTATACAGCAAAGTGACTGAGTTATGCATATACATATATCTTCTGCTTCAGATTTTTTTTCCATTATAGTTCATGACAAGATATTGAGTAGAGCTCTCTGTGCTATACAGTAGGTCCTTGTTTGTTATATATAACATATAATAGTGTGTATATGTTAATCCTAAACTACTAATTTATCCCTCTCCCCCTCTCAGCCACCTTTCCCCTTTGGTAACCATAAGTTTGTTTTCTGTGTCTGTGAGTCTGTGTCTGCTTTGTGAATAAGTGTACATGTATCATTTTTAGATTCTACATATAAGTAGTATCATATGATATTTGTCTTTCTCTGACTTTATTTTTTTAATTTTTAAAAGTGTGTAAGTATTATGAGAAACCAAGTAAAATAGTCCTAGGTTGTAAGTAAGAATCATTTCTAGAATCTATCTGCCCTACTTTCCTGTACTTCTAACACAACTTCAGAGGGTAATTTATTTTAAAGAAGTTTTTTTAATATAGTGGGCTCTGGTAACAAGCCGATAGTAGCATAACTTGGTTAACTTAATTTTCTGCAACTATTAATTAAAAGTGGATCAATGCTCTTGCTTTCTTCTGTATTTGGCTTTAGTATACTTATATGATTCCCAGGTGGCTCAGTGATAAAGAATCTGCCTGCTGATGCAGGAGACACAAGTTCCATCCCTGGGTCTGGGACAGCCCCCAGAGGAGGAAACGGCAACCCCCTCCAGTATTCTTGCCTGGAAAGTCCCATGGACAGAAGAGCCTAGTGGGCTATAGTCTATGGGGTAGCAGAGAATCAAACACAACTGAACACACGCCAACAGTATGCTCATATACAGCAAATGAAGCAAGGCCAGGTGACCTCTGCCCTCAGGTGACCAGAAGCAGTCTGCTCTTTCAGATTGCTTTAGTCTGCATGGGCCAGTCCCTGCCCTGTGCTTAAAGAGAGAACTTCCTGCAAACAGATGTTTCCTTTAACCATGGGAGGTAAGAGTTGTGATTCTCTGTTCACTAGGCCCAATATCTTCTAAAATACAAATATGACAAAATAGGTCAAGGTAGACATAGGTTGGTGGTGGTGGTTTAGTCACTAAGTCATGTCCAACTCTTGCGACCCCATGAACTGTAGCCCACCAGGCTCCTCTGTCCATGGGATTTACCAGGTAAGAATACTGAAGTGGGTTGCCATTTCCTTCTCCAGACACAGATTGAAGATAACAAAATGCACTGGCTTTCAAAACCAAATTCCATGAGGGTTCTCAGTCCCTTTGCTGGATCCCCAGGTTGAGAAATCTGGTGTGGGCCCTAGAACTTTCACAACAGTGTGAGAACTTCTTTGGTATGATTGTTCTCCAGTTTGTGGGCTGTTTGCTTGGTTAGACAGCATATTAATAAGCAAAGACATTATTTTGCTGACAAAGATCTGTATAGTCAAATCTATGGTTTTTCCAGGAGTCATGTATGGATGTGAGTTGGACCATAAAGAAAGCTGTGTGTGTGTGCGTGCCAAGTCTCTTCAGTAGTGTCCGACTCTTTGCGACCCCATGGACTGTAGTCCACCAGGCTCTTCTGTCCAGGGGATTCTCCAGGCAAGAACACTGCCATGCCCTTCTCCGAAGAAAGCTGAGTACCAAAGAACTGATGCTTTTGAACTGTGGTGTTGGAGAAGGCTCTTGAGAATCCTTTGGACTGCAAGGAGATCAAACTAGTCAATCCTAAAGGAAATCAGCCCCAAGTACTCATTGGAAGGACTGATGCTGAAGCTGAAGCACCAATACTTTGGCCACCTGATGGAAGAACTGACTCATTGGAAAAGACCCTGATGCTGGGAAAGATTGAAGGCAGGAGGAGAAAAGGGTGACAGAGGGTGAGATGGTTGGATGGCATTAGCGACTCGATGGACATGACTTTGAACTCTTCCAGAAGTTGGTGATGCACAGGGAGGCCTGCTGAGCTGCTGTCCATGGGGTAACAAACAGTTAGACACAATTGAATGATTGAACTGAACTGAAAGATAACAGTCATCCAAATAACCAGAGGTAACTGAAAGCTATTCCTTTGCAATAGTTTTGATAATTCATGAATGCAAAGTGATTGGTATGCTAAAAAGAGAACAGGATTTTTAAGATAAACAATTGTGACCAGAAATACTGGAATCCATGACTTGGAGGTATGGCCATGTTGAGGATGCTGAGGGCAGTGTTCAGATTAAAGAGTAAATTGACTTTTTTCTTCATTAAATGTAATTCAATATGCATTTCATGGTTAACCTCTGAAACTCTTGGGCAACCCCAATTAAGTCCCCATTTGGCATCATGCTTCACAGTCTGCAAATTTTCCCTACCAACAAGCACAATGGTCAGATACTTCCTCGAACTTATACTGTGGTTGGCCTTGCTAACCAAAATACAAATCTCAGCCATTTTAACTTTGTGCAGTTTAGATCAGTGATAGCAATTACTATTTAGAGCACAAAGGGACTGCTGCCCAGAGAATTCTTTTGAAAAGAATCCTAAGACCAAATCAGAAATCAGTAAGTAAAATCATTTTGGCAACAGATTCTATGGGTAGAGGAAGAAAAAGTGCCACCATGAACAGCACATATTTTCCATCCCAAATCTGTAGAGTTACTTATTAACAGATGTTTGGAATCATCCAAAGAAGTACATATTTTTAAATAGGCCAGCAAATAGCAATCTTTTGAGCAAGTATAAGTTCAGTAAGTAAGTAAGTAAATGCTGTTTATTTACTTGCTGCTGTTGTTTAGTCACTAAGTCCATGTCTGATTCTTTGGTGACCCCATGGACTGTAGCTCACCAGGCTCCTCTGTCCATGGGATTTCCCAGGCAAGAGTACTGGTGTGGGATGCCACTTCCTTCTCCAGGGGGTCTTCCTGACTCAGGGATTGAATCCACATCTCCTGCACTGGCAAGCAGGTTCTCTACCAGTGAGCCACCAGGAGAGCCCTTATTTATTTACGTATTTTTAACTTTTCTTAAAAGAACAAAAGGCAATAAATGTTCAGACTATAATTCTATTGGATGCAATAGTCTACTTGTTGAGGACAAGTTTAGCAAACTAAAAATAGTAATTAAGTATTATAATTTGCTATGTCTACTTGTTTTCATTTAAAATTGTTTACATAAGGTAATATGTATATGGGCTTCCCTCGTAGCTCAGTCAGTAAAGAATCTGTCTGCAATACAGGAGATCTGAGTTCAGTTCCTGGGTCAGGAAGATCCCCTGGGGAAGGAAATGGCAACCCACTCCAGTATTCTTTTTAGGAGAATCCCATGGACAGAGGAGCCTGATGGGCTACAGTCCCTGGGGTTGCAAAAGTCGGACAAAACTTAGCAACTAAAGCACCACCAATATGTATATTTTTCCATATTTGGAAGGATCTAGCAGGGTCATTTTCACTTTCATGCATTGGAGAAGGAAATGGCAACCCACTTCAGTATTCTTGACTGGAGAATCCCAGGGACGGAGGAGCCTGGTGGGCTGTCATCTATGGGATTGCACAAAGTCAGACACGACTGAAGCGACTTAGCAGCAGCAGGGTCAAGGCAATCAATGTTTTAAAAACTGAATTTGCACATTTGTGCCAATCAGTGACCCTAGAATCACTTAAATGAAAATATCAATTTGTTTTCTCTGCAGGTAGCAGTTAAGAGAATAAAGCAAATGAATAAACTCTTAGTAGGATACCTATTAAGCATTTAAACACTGAAGCTGTTTCCCATTGACATGATGGCATTCTATAACAAATTTGATGATTCTACTTAATTAAACCAAACACATATGTTAATTTTTATAACAATTTCCTAAGTTTTCTTTCCTTCAAAGTCATCTTTTATGTTATGGTTTGAAAAATAAATTACTGTTCTGAATAAAAAATAGGGCAAGAAATAAAATACATTTAATGATTTGCTACATAATACACAGTAAGTATGAAAATACCTCTACTTAATGTGGCTTAAAAGTAAGAGCTTCCACTTAGAAAAAGCTTTGCAATAATTAAGCAGAGCAAGCATCACTACTTAATTACATGAAAAAAAATGAAAGGAATTATAATGAATAGGAAGAGATTATGAATATTTAACCACCATTATATTTTCTCTGAAGCAATTTTCTGAACACATGTTTAGTATGTGATCTTGAAATTCAGAACTAAGGCATCTTCCTTCTGTCTACATACATTTATTATTATTATTTTATTAGGTGCAATAAGATAGATGATTCCTTGGCACAGAATTTTTATATATTAAATAAAAATATGTATGCATATGCATGTATACTAAAAATTTTTTAAATCAACTAGTTATAATTAACAAAGTTAGTTTCAGTATTTATCTTTGTAGTTAGGGGAGCTTTGATAAACTGAGCTTAATTGGGAGCACAGAAAATAAGCATTAGTGCTCTCAAATAGTATGCAATCATTTATGAAAATATCTTCATAGTAGCATCTCCTTTATCCCTCATTTGAGAGAATACTTATGCCACAACAGTTAGCTGCTAGGTATTTGCATGTGAGGTTATTCAACCCCCTACAATCTACGTAAAGTAATGCATAAACTATGTATTTTATATATATAGTTTATGTATATATTTTCTATACATAGTTCATACAATAATTTTTATAACCAAGTACATTTATTAATATAGTAGGTGTTGTACAAAATTATATACTAAATACAACTATTGCAATTTAGATTGAACAAAGTGAAGCTGGACTGCAAATGAGGGATATTTGTCCCTGAGCACCCTACTCCAGTACTCTTGCCTGGAGAATCCCATAGATGGAGGAGCCTGGAAGGCTGCAGTCCATGGGGTTGCTGAGGGTTGGACACAACTGATCGACTTCACTTTCACTTCTTCACTCATATTTTAAGTACCATAGATTTGAGTTTCATTTCATTGAGGAGACATACAGAAAGTTCACCCTGAGTTAAGAGTCAAAAATCTATTGAAATCACCTCTTTCCTGCGGTTTTAACTTAGGCTACGTAAACTTGTTCCCAGTTTTCTTACCTTTCATGTGATAATTATACTATTTACCTCTCAATATAGACGTGATAATTAGTTGAAGTGTTTTTTGGAAAATATTTGCCATACTTCATAATTTAGTTTTTATATTCTTGGCAGAGATAGCATCAGGATACAAAATAAAAAGTAGCTACTTTAAGACCAGTGGGTCTCATAATCAGAAAATCTTGTTTGTATAGGTCACATGACTATCTTTTTATTTGACCAAGCAAAGATTTTTAAAATTAAAAGTATGTGTGTATGCATCAGTCATGTCTGACTCTTTGGGATCCCATAGACTGTAGCCTGCCAGGATCTTATGTCCATAGCATTTTTCAGGCAAGAATACTGGAGTGTGTTGCCATTTTCCCCCTCTAGGGTATCTTCCCAACCCAGGGAACCTGCATCTCCTGTGTCTCTTCTATTATAGGTGGATTCTTTACCTGCTGAGCCATCAGGGAAGCCTAAAAGTGTGGTCAGCCTCAAAACAAATACAGTCATATTCATTCATATTAAAAACTTGTAGGTCTTGTTTTCTCATAGTTTATTACTGATCAAGTCAACGATACTATTCGTACTCAGTGGAGCCCTTTGAGGTGGGTCTGGATCACTTTAGCTGAGGAGTGCACCTTGGCTGAGATTCTCATTGTTCTCATAAGCTATTTCATAAAAGTGTGCTCTTGTCGACTGAAAAAAATACACAGCCTAAATTTTGAGAATTATGTTTTAATGAGTGGACTTAGGCCCAGGATGAAGCATTCCAGATAATTCAGAAAGACTGCACCAAAGAGGAAGAGCAAGGAAGCTAAGATATATAGGAATATTTGACACAAAACTAGGGAATCAGAACTTTAAAAGATTACTGTCAATAAAAGAAAACCAGACATCTCAAATTCAGGAAGTGAAGTGAAGTGTTAATCACTCAGTCCTGTCTGATTCTTTGTGAGCCCACAAAGGCTCACTGTAGCCCTCCAGGCTCCTCTGTCCATGGAATTCTCCAGGAAAGAATACTGGTGTTGCCATTTCCTTCTCCAGGGGATCTTCTTGACCCAGAGATTGAACCTGGGTCTCCTGCATGGCACATAGATTCTTAACTGGCTGAACCACCAGAAATTAGTGCTTTTCTATGTACAGGCAGATACAAGAGTCTGGGCTCATTGAAATCATTCCCTTGGTGTACATCTCAACTATGTGGGGCAAGCATCCTGTGCTTTCTCATCCTGAGAGGCTCCTCCAGTACACTGTTGGGGTGCATGCAGCAGTTGACTCCTAGATGGCAGGCGTTCTTTGTTCCTATCCTGAGTTTCCTCTGGGCTCACCGTCAGGGCAGCTATAATGTGGTAGCTTGATGGCAGTGACACCCTTTGTTTACTGATATGGCAGATAACATTCTTAGTTCACACTCTTAGGCAGCTACCTGAAGAGAGAATTTTGTCTTAAGTTTCAGGAGAATTTTGTACTTTATTTACATATCCCAAATGTTCTAAGGTGCTTTGTCATCTTGTTGGTCAAATTGGCTGTCTGTTCAGTTTCTTAGGAGATACAGTGGCATGATTCTGCATAATTCAGACATGCTCTTAGGTATGCATGTGCTAGAGACAGTGGATCTTTTCTGAAGTTGATGCTTTGTGTCCACAAGATAATTGTGCCCTTTCTGAAAAGCCATAACTCCAAGCTTCTGGAAGTTGAGCTGTGTGAAATGAATGAAGCCTCTATTTGCCATCTGCTCTAACTAGTTGGGTTCTGAAAACTGGAACTACAGACATAAATCAGTGGTGAGCATTCTGTTTTTCCTTCAAGGTTTAAACTCAGTGTCTTCAGATTCTTGTATTAGCTAAAAAGGCAAAACAGCTAGAATTTACAGGGAGTCCTGCAAACATTGGTCTCAGGGCACGGCAACATCAAAAGATTCCTATCGAGAAACTTATTAAATCTTCCTGCAATTTTCATGCCCTGCTCCAGTGACTTCTTAGGAAACATACACATACATATACATACAAAGCACAATATTCTACTTTAAACTTTCCCCTCTCCCCCACTAAATCAGTGCTTCTCAGCTTCTCTAGTGATGACATAAAAAACACTCCTTTGAAAGACTGAAGATGTATTCACAGGCAAACCCTCAATTGTGTTCATGAGATATCTTAGAAATCTCATGTATTAATCTGTTTTAATTAATGGAAGATTTTTTACTATCATGCCATCCTTTGTTGCAATATATTAATTGGCATCTGAAATCACTACTTAAGTAACTTATTTTGGTTGATCCCAAGTCTCTGAGAAAGCTGACAATTCAGGATGATATTTCTTGTCATTCCCCAGTACAGATGTATCCTTTCTGTTCCTTCCCACCCTAATCTCAAGTATACCACTGTGTACTCCTAGCTATACATGCAAGATTGTTTTGAAAGGTAAAGCCATGAACTTTTGATGTTTGATGGCATAAACATAAAGATTTTTCATATTTATTTCTTCCTCCATTTTATCAGCGACCCTGATTTGCAAAAGTCAGGTCATAATCTCTCTTGACAAATGTGATGGAATGTAGACAGATCAGTCTTCTTTATGACTTGAATAAACTTTTGAAACATTCTTTTTTTTAAATGTCCCTGTCATTGCAAGGCCAAATTGATAGCAAATGACACAATCATCTCTGTGTTTAAGACAAATGTCTCAAATTCTTTCCCACAGGTGTTTAGTGCTCACTAAGGCAACGGCACCCCACTCCAGTACTCTTGCCTGGAAAGTTTCACGGACGGAGGAGCCTGGTAGGCTGCAGTCCATGGGGTCGCTAAGATTCGGCCACGACTGAGCAACTTCACTTTCGCTTTTCACTTTCATGCATTGGAGAAGGAAATGGCAACCCACTCCAGTGTTCTTGCCTGGAGAATCCCAGGGACAGGGGAGCCTAGTGGGCTGCCGTCTATGGGGTCAGAGTTGGACACGACTGAAGCGACTTAGCAGCGGCAGCAATTTATAAACACTAGTTAATTATTTTAGTGTTTCATGATTTAAAAATCTCTTTTGAGGTTAACATTTTGGGATTAAGGCAGGTAAACATAATTTGATGGGCTGATTATACTTTGGATGAACCATGTGGGTTGGGAAAAAATATTCTAAAATTAGAAGATACAAGCTTTGCCAATTATCAGCTATGTGATTTTAAGTGAATTATGCATTTTCACTTTCAATTCTCCTTTCATTGGTATTAGATGAAAAACTTACTATATCTACCTTATAGATGTTATGAGGATGAAATGGGATATTTATGCTCCTCTTTAAGCCTAAAATAAATCTATATGAAATGACATATATATATCTATCTGTTAAATTGGAAAGCTGTAGTCAGGATATTAGTCATTTATTAAACAAGAGTGACTCTGAATTACTTGTAAGTTACTGCTTCCTCTGGAAGAACAATGTAGGCCACAAAAGGGGTGATTTGCTAGATTTGAATCCATGTGCACCTCTTACAGGCTGTGTAGATGCAAGACAATTTCTTAAATTCACTAGTTTCCTCATAAGCAAATGTGGATAATAACAAAAAAAAGCCAACTGGAGGTATGTTGATTGGCTGTGATAATGTACCCAATGGCCTATAGTGACCAGCACACAAAAAAAGTGTAGCCTGCCAGGCTCCTTTGTCCATGGAATTCTCCAGGCCAGAATACTGGAGCGGATTGCAATTTCCTTCTCCAGGGGATCTTCCCAACCCAGGGAGTGAAGCCTGGTCTCCTGCATTGCAGGCAGATTCTTTACCATCTGAGCCATGAGGGAAGCTCTAATAAACACTGGCTGTTGACAATAAACAGTCATAATAGTATAATAGTAAAATGACATCTGTTTTTAGGTAACAAATCATATTTTTTAGGTAAAAAATCATATTTTTTTCAAAGACTAAGGTAATAAAATGTTACTCTCATAATCAAAGAAGAATGGGGATTCCAAGGAGAAACTTGAGCCACCAGATTTAACAAGCTATAGAAATGTGTATTTCAATTACAGTGATGGATTTATGAAATAGTACATTTCCAGTCTAAAGGTATAGTATTTTAGAAAAAGGAAAAGTGAAGTCACTCAGTCATGGCTGACTCTTTGCAACCCCATGGACTGTAGCCTACAAGAATCCTCCTTCCCTGTGATTTTCCAGGCAAGATACTGGAGTGGGTTGCCATTTTCTTCTCCAGGAGATCATCCTGACCCAGGGATTGAACCCGGGTCTCCCGCATTATAGGCATACATTTTACCGTCTGAGCTACCAGAGAAGTCATTTATTTTCTCGGCAGCAAATAGAGATAACTCAACAAACAAAGATTATACTTGCAGCAAATAGATGAGCAAGGTTCAAGCCCATGATGGCATATTGCCTACCCCACTCAGATGGTGGTTCACAGTACTCCTGCTGCAATAAACCTCTATATAGTTTACCCATTTATATAGAATATAACTCCATAAAGGAGACCTAGAGGAACACAGAATTCTTCTGCCGTTCCTTCTTTCTAGTGAAAGTGAAAGTCACGTAGTCATGTCCAATTCTTTACAACTCCATGGACTATATAGTCCATGGAATTCTCCAGGCCAGGATACTGGAGTGGGTAGCCATTCCCTTCTCCAGGGGATGTTCCCAACCCGGAGATCAAACCCAGGTCTCCTGCATTGCAGGCGGATTCTTTACCAGCTGAGCCACTAGGGAAGCCCAAGCAAACTGGAGTGTGTAGCCTATCCCTTCTCCAGTGGATCTCCCAACCCAGGAATCAAACCAGGGTCTCCTGCATTGGAGGTGGATTCTTTTACCAACTGAGCTATCAGGGAAGCCCCTCCTTCTTTCTAGGAGAAGGCAATGGCAATCCACTCCATTGGACGGAGGTACCTAGTAGTCTGCAGTCCGTGGTGTCCCTAAGACCTTCTTTCTAAGGATCTGGCAAAAATCCATAGCTTGTGTAATGAAGCAAACCTTCCCTTGTCCGAATCTTACATTGTTCTTGCTTCACTTAATCACTTAGGGGTGTCTACCACCATCGTTTGGATCCTTACTGTTAAATTCTGGTCGTGGCTTACCTGTTTGCTGAAGTCTTTATTAATAGGGAGATGAAGGTGAAATCATTCTACCTTCTATTATCTCTGAACAACTTTCCCCTTGCCCATGGTGCAACATGATGTTCTTAACTGGATCTACCATTTGAGATTCTCTGCAGAAATCAGTATACATCTGCTTCCCATTAGGGAGAAAGGGACTGCGATGGTTGAAGTCCCTTTGCTGGGAAAAGTCTTCTTCCTGCTTAGAAGTGAGAACCACATCATCTTGCACAGAGAGATAGCAATTTAAACATCACACGATTAACTATCTTCTTGGGAAAAGTGAGTTAAATGTTTGTGTCACATCACACCATGCATAATGCTGCCTGGTTTACGCAAGGATAACATTAACTAAGATTGTGCACAAGATAATAGCTTTGGAAAAAGGCACATAGTTATGAGACATCCTAAGCTGAGAGGTGTGCCCTTTAGCAAACAGTATGTTCCCTTCCTCATTCCTTCCCCTTCCCCCACCAGCAGTCTTTCCCTCCAAGTAAATGTATTTACATACAATAAAATCCATAAAGCCAAATTCTGTGACATATTAACCCCCTTTTCAAGGCCTATTAACTTTTACAGGCACTCTCTGTATTGGTCCAAGGATGGAATTTTGCTTTTGCTCTATTACTGTTTAACGTTCCCAGAGGTAAATCCTCTCCCACATCAGAAGCCATTATCAAGCTATAGATACAATGAAACGTGGGTAGCTTCAGCATGATCTTGATTTTTCCATGTGAGACTCTGCTTCAATTCCCTTCCAAGAAGTAACTAAGAGCCTGAAATTATCGCTTCTTCTAGGAAACCTGTGACTTGGGACATGCAAATACCAATTTTTTTTAAGTACAATGAAGGAAGGAAGCCTGAAGGAAGAACATCCTGACATTAACTTGAGGCGAGTTTCTGTATGAATATTTGCTCAAAATCCTCCTTTTCTGTCTCACTTGGAGAGAGCAGCTTGACTCAGTTCTTGATCTCAGTGCCTATCTTCACTTTCTTTATTTTTCTTGTAAGGGACCTATAGCTATTACTTGGCATATAGCTCACATGCCATTTTCATCTTGTCTAGTCATTTAATATGGACCAATTTCCTCTTGAATATTTCCATTTCTTGACAGATTGGTGAAAGTCATTCTTCTTTCCTTCACCTCAGGCAGGAACTCATTGTTTCTGCCCTGATTGCACATAGCTCTTTCTCAAGTATCTTAACTGACTCTGCATGTAAATTGGCATGCTCTTCTCAACCATGCCCCTTCCTGATACTCTATTCCCAGTAAAACCATGAGTTGATTCTGTAATGATCTTTAAAAGCAAATTAAAAGCTAGTAAAGATGTTTAAATGTCCACCAGGAATCAGGAACCATTGGCACACTGACCCAATTTTATACAACTAAGATATGAATCTCATTGATGGATTCTATTGAATTTTTCCACAAATAGCGTATGAGCATTTCATGTTTAATGTGGACCCACTGAAAGCTAAAAGGTTAAAGAGTCCTGTGAACAGAGATGAATTCATCAATATTTCAAAACTGAGTGGAAAACAAGCTAAAAGTCCTGTTCAACAACACTCAGGTTGAAAATGAAGGGCTGTTGCAAGAAGTAGGGAAGAGAGTGAATTGGGAAATTGGGACTGACATATATGCAATACTATGTATAAGACAGATCATGAAACCTACTGTATCACACAAGACTGGACCACGTAGCTCTCTACTTAGGGCTCTGTGTGACCTAAATGGGAAGGAAATCCAAAAAAGAATGGATATGTGTGTGTGTGTGTGTGTGTGTGCATGTGTGTGTGTGTATAACTGATTCACTTTGTGTATAGGAGAATCTAGCATAACACTGTAAAGCAACCATACTTCAATAAAAATTAATTAAGTAAAGAAAAGTAAAAAACTAAGGGATCCCTCTCCTTTGATCTTGCCCATCTCAACTCCTTCTGCATTAATCAAGATTCCCAACTGGCACTCACAAATCCCTTCTAGTTAAAATCTAGAGAGTAGTATTTTCATAGACATTTATAGAATCATCTGAATGAGTGAACACACAGGCTTTGACCTAGGACCTTAGGAATGATCCCCAAAACCACACGCAAATCTGAGCCACCAAGGGAGGAGCCACTCTTGCCATGATGTAAAACTTAAGAAAGCATCAGGAAGCTTCTTTCCATGTTAGCTAGTCACCACCACAGTCTCTGACTCCAGAAGTAAAGTTCCTATGTCAGTATCAATGCCAACAAGGTGAATATGCTGCAACTATTCATTCTCTTCTTGTATAACTCAGAGCCCGAACAAGTTTCGCACAAGTTTGTCTAATTTTTGGAGTCTAAGTAATGTCCAGAATTACCTGAAAAGGAGTATGTAAAATATAATTTTTTGTTCTCCAACCTCTTCAGTATACAGAGGCAAGCAGAGCAAGGCTGGCAGATATTAAGTCAACTCCATACCTGCTTTCCTCCAGTCTATATCTGCCTCCCTGTTCTTTTCCCTATACCTCTGTCTCACTTCCTCCCTCTTATCTATATTTTTGTGATCCCCATTCTGAGAGTCTCTCATTTTCTTATCCTTGCTCTCAATGTTTATATCATTTTAATATTTTACTCCACCAACAGATTTAAAAAATTTTTCTTTCTCCCAAATCTGACCATAATCTAAAACTCTAAGACAAATGCATTTTAGAGCTTTTTAAACACTTATTGAAAGTAATTTTATTATTTCACTCTTCATCCTTAGATAGTGAGTTAGTTGGATGTATTTTATTAAAAAAAAATCCGTGTAGGTTGCTTTTTTAAATATAATGCACAACGACTGAAAAACAAGCATGGTAGAGGGGAAACTGTGGACTCTGGAGGAAAAAAGACTCAAGTGGGTGTCCCAAATCTGTTATGTATTGTTCTTAATCTCTGTGGACTTCAGTTCCTTAACCTAGAAAATAAAGAAAATAACATCTATCTTGGAGGTACAGCACAAAGATTAGTACTATATTCCTTTTAAAATACCTTGCAAATCATATGCTTCATTAGTGATAAATGCTATATTTTACAACCCTATATTCCTTACTCTTGTTGGTTGACTAGACCCTCCATATACAAAACATATTTTCTACTCAGTCTCATATATATGTATAGTCCTTTCTTTGTTTCTTTTAGTACTAGAGAGAAGACCATAACACCTCAGTTTTCATTTCATATCATTTAGATACATTAATGGGCTTTCCTAGTGGCTCAGACAGTGAAGAATCTGCCTACATTGCAGGAGACCCGGGTTCAATCTCTGGATCAGGAAGATCACTGGAGAAGGAAATGGATACCCAAAGATACATTAATGGGCAAGGTAACAGTAGACTTTCTTAAGGAAATGTTCTTGGAATCCAAGCAGATATCACCATTTTTCAGTGGGCAGGAGCTTTTTTCTGTAGAGCTAAGACTAATAAACTTTACATCAACAGTAATAGATATAAATCAAGCTGTTATCCAAGGTGCAATTTTATGGAGGAGATATAAATTTGAATATTAATTGTCATACAATTTAATAATCTCCTTGAGTCTTTTTTTAAGAATGATGATAGAATGCCTGTATTTTAATGAATTTATGACTCAGTACCTAAAAACTTGTTAGGTCTGTGTTTGAAGAATGAAAATGTAAGCCCATATTATTTTTCCAACATTACTAAGTCAAGGATGAGCCCGTGAAACTCAGTCTGTTGAATCCCAATGCACCCTTTTATGTGTTAATTCATACTGCTCATTTATAGTCATCATGACTGTATGGGAACTGTGAAATAAATTGGTCCTGTGAGAATAATGCTATTTGCAATATATCATATCCTAAGCCCATTATTGTATATAGCAATCTTATCATATTATACAATATTATATAAAAAAAGAAAATATTTCTTTATTATATCTTGTTCAAATTTCATCCCAATCCCAAAGAGAGACAATGCCAAAGAATGTTCAAACTACTGCACAACACGATTGCACTCATTTCACACACTAGCAAAGTAATGCTCAAAATTCTCCAAGCCAGGCTTCAGTAGTATATGAACCGAGAACTTCCAGATGTTCAAGCTGAATTTTAAAAAGGCAGAGGAACCAGAGATCAAATTGCCAATGTTCGTTGGATCATAGAAAAAGCAAGAGAATTTCAAAAAAAACCTCTACTTCTGTTTCATTGTAGCAGGAGTTGGTGATGGACAGGGAAGCCTGGCCATAGGGTCACAAAGAGTCATCACTGAGTGACTAAATAGACTGACTGCTTCATTGACTATGCTAAAGCCTTTGTGTGGATCACAACAAACTGTGGAAAATTCTTCAAGGGATGGGAATAGCAGAACATCTCACCTGCCTCCTGAGAAACCTGTGTGCAGGTCAAGAAGCAACAGTTAGAATCGGACATGGGACAACGGACTGGTTCCAGATTGGGAAATGAGTACATCAAGGCTGTATGTTATCCCCTTGCTTATTGAACTTCTATGCAGAGTACATCATGTGAAATGCTGGGCTGGATGGAGCACAAGCTGGAATCAAGATTGCAGGGAGAAATATCAATAACCTCAGATATTCCGATGACACCACCCTTATGGCAGAAAGTGAAGAAGAAAGAGGTGAAAGAACAGAGTGAAAAAGCTGGCTTAAAACTCAACATTCAAAAAACTAATGATAAATGCTATATTTTACAACCCTATATTAGTGATGGGCATCTGGTCCCATCACTTCAAGGCAAATAGATGGGTAAAAAATGGAAACACTGACAGACTTTATTTTTTATTTTCTTGGACTCCAAAATCACTGCAGATGGTGACTGTAGCCATGAAATTAAAAGAGACTTGCTCCTTAGAATAAAAGCTATGAACAACTTTGACAGCATATTAAAAACTAGAGACATTACTTTGCTGCCAAAGGTCCATCTAGTCAAAGATATGGTTCTTCCAGTAGTCATGTATGGATGTGAGAACTGGACTATAAAGAAGACTGAGTGTTGAAGAATTGATGCTTTGAACCATGGTGTTGGAGAAGACTCTTGAGAGTCCCTTGGACTGCAAGGAGATCAAACCAGTAAATCCTAAAAGAAATCAACCCTGAATATTCATTGGAAGGACTCATGCTGGGGCTGAAGCTCCAATACTTTGGCCACTTGATGCAAAGAGCTGACTCATTAGAAAAGACCTTCATGCTGGGAAAGGTTGAAAGCAGAAGGAGAAAGGGAGATGGTTGGATGGCATCACTGACTCAATGGACATGAGTTTGAATAAACTCCGAGAGCTGGTGATGGACAGGGAAGCCTGGTGTGCTGCAATCCATGGGGTCATATAGAGTTAGACATGACTGAGCAACTGAAAAACAACAACGAATTTTCACACATCGATGGCAACTTTAAAAAATAGTTTTTAAATTTTTCCAACACTGGTTCTTTTGTATCTTAAATTACATGATGCTAGAAGAGTTTGCTTGTCTTTTTTCTGTTGCTTTTCTTTCTTTTCTTTTCTTTCTTGCTTGCTTGCTTTCTTTCTCTAGCTGAGCTTAGCTTTCTATTTTTGAATGAGTGATTAGTATCTAACATTATTTTATCAAAGGGTGAAAGTAAGCATATAGTATATATGTTGTTATATAACCAGTATCTTCCCAGGCTCAGTATTTCTTGAGCTTAAGCAAAAGCCTTTATTTCTCAAGTTGGTGCATACTGGGAAGCAATGCTACACACTGCTCTTAACCGAAATGCTTAAGAAACCTGTGTTTATCTAGCTCAAGAGCCAAAATCTTCTATTTACTTACAGTACGACTTATGTGATAAACACAACTGTTTAACCAAAGCAGAGGCCTTGGCAAGCCTTTGGAGCCATAGATGCAAATTAGCTAGATTTTACCCAAACCTGTCCATCAACAGTTTTGAGTGGAAAGGGGATCTAGATAAATGTATTGCTCTCATACATAATAATTGAGAGAACACTTTTTAAAAAATCACTGAATGATGAACCTGATTAGATTACATGATTCATCCTACAGGTGCTGAGTTTTTCCTATTGAACACTGGCCGGTCTGAATCTTTTTGGAATGTGTCTCTGTCGTGGGTTGTTGTGCAATGTTCAAAGGAGCATAATGAAGGTGAACCTGAGGAATGAGTATGTCTCAAGCTATGACGCTAATCAACACGTGATGTTTCCCAGGCACTGGGAGAGCAAGAGAAACAAGGAAAGCGTGCAATACATCGACCCAGGTAAATGCAGGTTTTGTTTAACCAACAAGGTTATCCTAACAGAATTCCTGTTAGGGAAATAGTGGATCTATAGAAACAGCTTTGCTATATTTTCCTATTTGTTTCAGGAATTGTGGAGCAAAGGAAATATCAGGGTTTTCCTCCACAGGCTAACCAGTGCCATTTGGGGAATGGAAAATCTTGGCGCCTTGTGTTCCTTAAAGCGAATTTGGGCACGTACCAGCCAGTCTTCTTTCCTAATACTTTAACTGCACTTCAAGCTCCCACAGTTTATTTAACATGGGAACAAATATTAAGAGCAGTTTGAAAATTACTGAGGCTACTGTTTAAGACAAAGACTCATTTTGAAAGCAGGTTTATATTTTTCTTGGAAGGCTTTCAAATGCTCTAGGTCATTAACCAAAAAAAAAAAAAAAGAAAGAAAGAAAGAAAGAAAGAAAATACAAGTGTGTTATTTAAGGAAAAATCTAGATGTGAATATTAAATAGTTCTACCTAATTTCTCAACTGTTTATGTCATATACAGAACTAAATTACCATAGTTTGGGACCTACCAGTGCAGCTCTTTAGCGTGAAACATTATGTCAGCGATCACAATGTTTATTTGTACGGTGCCTTTATCTAAGGAGATCTAAGTCCTCCACTGGGTCATTAACTCTTAAAGCATTCCATAGAGGCAACCAGCAGCTTCTGCACTCCTGGGGTTGACAAAGAAACTGACACATGAGTGGGGTTAGCTTTTTAAAAAAATTTTATTTATGTACCTTGAGCTGTGCTGGGTCTTTGTTGCTGTGAGTGCTGTTTTCTAGTTGCAGAGAGCAGGGGCTACTCTCTCGTTGCAGTGTGCAGGCTTCTCTTGTTTCAGAGCATGAGCTCTAGAACTTGTGGGCTTTAGGACTTGCAGCTCTTGGGCTCCACAGCATAGGTTCCGTACTTGTGACACACCGGCTTAGTTGCTCCACAACATGTGGGATCTTCCTGGATCAGGCATCAAACCCACGTCTCCTTCATTGGCAGGTGGCAGATTCTTTACCACTGAGCCACCAGGGAAGCCCCTGGGGTTAGCTTACTTGATGGCAATTGATACCCAGAGGCCACAGGGTCTTGACATGTGGTTAGAAACTGATGAACCTGTGCCAAATTTGTTCCACATGTTCTGTTCAGCAATCACGCTGTTGCTTAATCACTCAGTTGTGTTGGACTCTTTGGGTACCCATGGACTGTAGCTGGCAAGTCTCCTCTGTCCATGGAATTTTCCAGGCAAGGATAATGGAGCAGCTTGCCATTTCCTACTCCAGGGGATCTTCCTAACCCAGAGATCTAAAGAACCTGCATCTCCTCCAAGTCTCCTGCATTGCAGGTGTGTCCTTTACTGCTGAGTCACTGGGGAAGCCCCTAATCATACTGTGGGCAATGTTAAAAGTTGAGGAATTTGATGAAAAGACCCAGTTTTCTGTCTTCTTGTTAAGGATGTAAAGTTCTAATAGCACAAAGGTGCTCTCTCCCTCATGGCAAACATCAGCTGGATTTTGGCAGCTTCTGTTGTTTCAGGGGAGGCTGCTGTGTCCTTACCTGTCCTGATTTGCTTCATTTTTGGGGTCCACACCCTTGTCCCTGTAGGCATTTGTGTTTGGGACAGCATGTCATAAATCCTATGATTTTACAATCCACAGAAAGCGTTTCTTAATGGGAAGCATACTTGCTGCACAAGTTCTTTCCCAATTAGCCCATTAGCTCCTTGAGGCAGAGACTGTGCCTTCTCCCTAGTTAATTATCATTGCTTAGAACAGCATCCATCCTGTACTCTTTGGGCAATCAACATTTGATAATTAATAAAGAGATTCACAAATAAAGGACTTAAAATGACTTTTGGGCCAAGCTGTTAATTACTATGACTGTCTACGGCAGGACATTTTCTCTTTAGATGGAAAGAGGACTTGAGAGTTTTTCCAGAATTGAACTGTATTGATTGATTTTCCATTGTCCATAGTCACCAGTGCCTGACACAAAGGAATCATTGTAATTGGGATTTCAAGTCTAGAGTCAAGGGTGGTTAAGTATGGTTGTTGCAGGGAAGAGCCAATTCTGACTCCGTGTTGGAATTCTTTCTTTGACTTTCTTTTCATTGCTTTTTGTTTATGTAATCATACATAACGGTCTACCTCAGAGAGAACCGTACCCTCTCTGCCTGACTGTTAAACTAAAAGTGCCTTTGTTCAAGACCCTGTCCATCTATGGATGGCAGAAAGGAAGAAATTAACACATCCTCTGCCAGAGGCTTGCCATACTAGGAGATATTTGCAAGATTAATGGTCTTTTATTTGGTTTCCTCACCTCCTCTCCCCTTACTCACCCCATCCCTCAACTCTGTTCTATAAAAGAACTTGGCATCTAGACCTACCCTGATAAGATGGTTATTTTGAGACTACCAGTTCAGTATTCCTTGCCTCAACACTTCATCTTTTAGATTCATTGTCCTGTTCTGTGACAAGCAGAGCTAGTTTGGACTTGGTAACATCAGAATATAACAAATATGTAGATGAGTTAAGTGTTTTAGGTTGTAAAGTGAAACAATGGTCTGTAAGAACAGAGCTGGGGAGGGGGTGTCTGAATCCAGATGAACTGCTGCCTTATTCTTCTGTTCAATTCACTGGAAGAATAAATCTATTCACTGTGAATCTAGTCACTATAAGTCTATTCTATTCTACTATGGGTGTTCCCATCACACCCTCAGAGTCAGCTGTGAATTGCTTTGTAAAGAGGAAAGTCTCTCCCTTTGTGAAACTTGTGCTCCCCAGGGATTTTTTTTCCTTCATTGTCAGAATCTATCCCAAAGGAGATTTTTCATCTCCAAACTAAAGACTACCTTAATTCAATTACAATAGCATTTGGACTGTTTCTAGAGTGTGCTAGAAGATCAATAGTTGTTATTTAAATGGGATCTGAATCACAAGAGAACCATAAGAACCATATTTACAATTATATAAATGTGACATGAAGAATTGTACTTTATTTTTTGTATTACATTGACATAGTCTCTTGTACAGGCTTCCCTGGTGGCTCAGGTGGTAAAGAATCTGCCAGCAACGCAGCAGACCCAGGTTCAATCACTGGGTAGGGAAGATCCACAGGAGAAGGAAATGGTTACCCATTCTAGTATTCTTGCCTGAAGAATTCCATGGACAGAGGAGCTTGGCTAGCTACAGTCCATGGGGTCACAAAGAGTCATACTGAGCGACTAACACACACACACATTCTCATGTGCAGAATTCAACCAACATAGAATCTACAGAATTTGAAAGCCATTCCTTTATGACCTCACCCATACACATATACACACATCTGTGTTACTGTCTCCAGGAGAGCCACTGTCCACAATTTGAGATACTAAAAGCACACTTAAATAAGCTTTTTCTAATTCTAAAAATAGTTGTTCAAAACAGTATAAACTTTGAGACAAATGTTGATTGAAAGGTAAGGGAAACACACACACACACAGATGAACAGCAATCCATGCTCATGCTAATCATTTTCAAATAAAATCACTGCTTCAAGTTTTATAGTTGTTAGTTTGTTCACTGGAAACCAAGTAAGTCCCCAATAATAGCTCACTCATGGGCTTATCATTCACTCATTTGTGGTGGAAGTTCTTTCCCTTCCATTTCTGAGTTCAGAGTAATCACAGGCAAACGGATAAAGGCAGGCTGATGCAGTTGAGATGACTACTGACATAGATTAATGTTCCTTCTAAATGAAATCCCTTACTGCAACATCATTGTGGTTGTTTTTGTTCAGTTGCCAAGTCATGTTGAACATCATTGACTTATAAGAATTCCAGTTTGAATATGGACAAAGAAAAGTAAATTTCCCAGAGAAATCAGCACAACTCCAAAATAGTAGGGAAGAAAATAAATTTTATTTTTCCATTGAGAAAATGCATGAGAGATACCTACAAGTTCTTTTCAAAGTTATATATATGTGTGTGTGTGTGTGTATGTGTGTGTGTGAATACATTATCTTCCATTAATTTCCTAGCATTCTTTATTATCATTCTTCTTTATTGTTAGTATATTTAGAGAAAAATAATTATAATTGGTAATTCCCCAGTATATTAAAATTATATATTTAACAAAAGTGGTAACCTAGATTCTCAGTTTACCAATATTTGCCAAGATAATTGAAAGAGTATTTGATTAATAATTATAGGCAGTTCCAAAAATGGGGATCTGTGTACTGAGAAGGGAGAAGAAAGGGAGAACAAATAAGAAAATGGAAGTCAGTTTGCTGAGAATACTTAAACTTGACCAAAGCTGAAGCAAAATACATGAGCCCACTGGGATGTTATTTTTACCTCTTAAAGTTTGTAGCTAAATGTGCAGTGAAAGGCTGATAGAACAAAAGCCCGAGTGATATTTTATTTTTATTTAATGTTTTATGTTTTGATATGCATTTCTTTATTTTTGACTGTACTGGGTCTTCATTGCCACCTTTGGGATCTTTAGCTGTGGCGTGTGAGACCTAGTTCCCTGACCAGAGATAGAACTCAGGACCCCTGCATTGGGAGCACAGAATCTTAACCACTGGACCACCAGGGAAGTCCCCTGAATGGTATTTTAGATTCTTTTCTGCTTAGGTATTGACCTGAAAATGCCTGACAAAGTGATGTAACTTACATGTAGGGTATTAACAAAATTCTGTAGGCTTAGAATGTCTTCTGAAATGATACTATTCATTTATTTATTCTTCTATCTCAAATATTTCCTGAGCTGTTACTATGAACCAGATAGTATCTAGTGGCTGGATATAAGATCGGTGGACAAGACAAAGTAACTTTGCCCATAGTATTTATATTCTGTTGGAGGGGGAGAGCAATAAGAAAAATAAACAAATACATGCATAACCAATAAGTAGTCTTATTGGAGACAGTGTCCTAGTTACCCAGAGTCACCAAGGAGACATCCAAAACTGGGGCATAGAGATTTTGGTACTATCTGTGTAATATCAAATAAATATAGGGCACTTTGCATGTGCCAGGCTTATGCAATATTTTGCTACGAGGGTGGATAAAACAGAGATGGCTCCTGACTTCATGCATTTTTGCTTCCCTCAGCTATAGAATAAGTTGTGCAGAGGATCACTCAGACCTACTCTGACTCTAATACTCATTCCATCTTGCTCCTGTGTACAAAGACTGCATCCCTGTTTCAAGCTCTTGACCTGGAGGGAAGCCTGGCAGGGCAGGACCAACCAGTTGAGCAACAAAGGAAAGAAATGGAATGTTCAGGCGTGTGAGAGACAGGGATAGATGAAACTGTGCCTTAGAAAGCCATCCAGAGCCCAGTTCCATAGTCACGTTCAAGTCCCAGGAGCGGGGATCCTAAAGAAGATCCCAGAGGAACAAGGGTCTGAAAGAAAGGAAAAGAAGAACATGAAATAGGAGGGTGAAAAAGCCTCCAGTGTCTCTCAGGATCCTAGTGCTGGCTGAATATTTGGAACATAGAGCAGGGCAGGGCTCCTGCTGCTGGGGAGACCAGAGAGTGCCATGTTTCAATAATGCCATCAGAATAGAAAAGCCTGCAGCCACTCTATCAAAAGGTCCTCAAAGCAATATTTGGTAGTGTTCTTGCAACTCCCTAAAATGGACATATACCAAAAGGACTTGGGGCTGGGCTTTTGTTTATCATTCTGGAACAGACAAATTTGGCCATTTTTAAAGCTGTATAATCATAAACACATGTTATTATTATTATTTTTAAAGACTTGGTTTATTATGAAAATGTAATTGACCCCGCAGGGTTTTTTTTTCCTACTGCTGCTTCAGTGCTCTGCGAATATAAAATCATAAAAACCGGAGACTATGATTTATTTCTTGATCCCTGGAGTCTATCATGGTGCCTGTACATAATATGCTTGCTAGGTGGCTGGAAATCTCCAGAAAATATTTCATGGTCATCATCTTGAAAGTACTGTAAAACTTAAAACTCTATGTCCAATATTTGAGATAGAAATTGTACAGCTTTCAATTTTCCTCATATTTTCATTAAAAAAGACATTAGGAAGTCTGACATGTTATAATATATTACAATATTTTCTTTTTTTGAAAAATAACTGAAAACCAAGAAAGCCGTGCACTGCTTGTTCCAATAATATTCTTACCCATTGTGGTCTGAAGTTGGTTTTAAGTAAAGCACTTAATGTCTAACCCTATTAAAATTTGCAAACACTGGTGGCCTAAGGCAGACAGAATCTTAATTTGAATTTTAAGTGGAAAGTTAATTGTTTTGTAAATTAATCAGTAACACGGCTTAGCTCTATTTGCCCGGTTAATTACTTTTCCCTATCCTGTTAATTCCAACTTTACAAGAGAAACTCATTTTTCGAACTCCCCTATTCACTGTTTGCTCATAAGGACGTGTGGTTTTCAAGTGTGTGGTCTTTTCAGTCATACATTTTCATCTTACGATTCTCATATTGACCAATGGCTTTTGCCATAGGGAATGGAGAGGCCTTATTTCTCTTTGTCCTGTTCAAAATGTTATTGAAAACCTACTATGTGCAGAGCATTTTTTTCAGAGTACAGTGAGAGATAAAACTGTAATATGTTGCAAGCCATGAACCAGATTTGGAGCCAGGTCTATAAGGAATAGTGAGTGGGTCAAGAGTATGACCTCAGATGTCTGGCAGACTGGAATTCCTCCACTGGCCTTATTACCAGCTAGTTGTAGGACTTTGGGTGGTTTATTTATTTAAACTCCATAGTTGGAGCTTTCTTAGTAAAACTGATTCTATAATGTTGTCCTGCTCGGTCAATAAGTCACTCATGT
Source organism: Oryx dammah (assembly GCF_014754425.2). Taxonomy (NCBI): domain Eukaryota; kingdom Metazoa; phylum Chordata; class Mammalia; order Artiodactyla; family Bovidae; genus Oryx; species Oryx dammah. The sequence goes on along the minus strand of NW_024070186.1, from coordinate 150,802,194 downwards.
CTGATTTCTGACTCTTTACAACCCTGTGGACTATACCTTGAGAGGCTCCTCTGTCCATGGGACTTCCCAGGCAAGAGTACTGGAGTGGGTTGCACTTCCTTCTCCAGGGGATCTTCCTGACCCTAGAATTTAATCCTCATCTCCTGCATTGCAAAGCCCAATATGATGAGTATTGTTCTAATAATGTAGTTGAAAGGATCAAATCATATAATTGATTAATACATTGTGTTGTGCAATAGTCTTTACTTGTTAATATAATTTAATATTTATTGAATAGATTTTATGATTAGCATTACAGTATGGAATCATATTGAAGATATTATCGTACGTGTCTTTTTTGTTTTCCTTCCTCTTTGTAATTAACCTGAGTTAAACTCGGTGTGAATAGATGTAGATCCAAAATTAAATTTTGAGAAATACTCTTTTCTGGCCTTATTCATTAATGAATGTTACAATTCCTGGTCCCAGTTAATATCTCCACCTGACCAGAAAATTGTTTCATCTGTTAAGGGAGATGATGATTTTGTTTCTAAATTTTGTCAAGGACCTTTTGCTTTTATCATTCAAAGGTGCACATCATTCTTTACATTTTAGTAGAAAGATATTATGACACGAAATAAAAAGATTAAGAAAATAGTTTTTCAATTGGTTCCACAAATAACCATGTAAAACACTGTTTCATGCAACTTACAAATGTTTTTTATTTTGGCTTTATGTCAAAGATAAAACAGTTGCTCTTGAGCCACTGAAAAGAACCATTTCAGTGAACAAATAAAAGTAGCTCTTGTATCATTCCTCTGTTCATCACTAATAAGTTCTATAAAATGCAAAAGAAAGTTTTCTTGGATTACAATAAGCTGAGAGCACTGATATGAAGTGGTTTGCCTCATTGCACCAAAATAGTTTAATTCCCCTTTGCCCAAATACATGTTCAGAATTGATTAGATCATTAAGTACCATGACCTAGTCTGTGACTAAGAAACTATCGAGATGGAGATGACAATGAGAAACAAATAAGAAAGGGGTGCCAAATAATGATTTCTGAGTGGGGAACTCTCTGAAACTTTAAATAAGATATAATTGTGGTGTGATTTCCCCAGGAGAAACTTCTCTGAATAGAGTATCAAAATACATTTCAAATATCAAGGAATCAGATATTTGACTAAAAAAATAAATAAGTAAATCACAAAGTTTGGCCATGCATTCAGTTCCGTTCAGTTCAGTTCAGTTGCTCAGTCATGTCCGACTCTGCAACCCCATGAATCGCAGCATGTCAGGCCTCCCCGTCCATCACCAACTCCCGGAGTTAACCCAAACTCATGTCCATTGAGTCAGTGATGCCATCCAACCCTCTCATCCTCTGTCATCCCCTTCTTCTCCTGCCCCTAATCCCTCCCAGCTTCAGGGTCTTTTCCAGTGAGTCAGCTCTTCATATCAGGTGGCCAAAGTATTGGAGCTTCAGCTTCAGCATCAGTCCTTCCAGTGAGTACCCAGGACTGATCTCCTTTAGGATGGACTGGTTTGATCTCCTTGCAGTCCAAGGGACTCTCAAGAGTCTTCTCCAACACCACAGTTCAAAAGCATCAGTTCCTCGGCACTCAACTTCCTTTATAGTCCAACTCTCACATCCATATATGACTACTGGAAAAACCATAGCCTTGACTAGACAGACCTTTGTTGACAAAGTAATATCTCTGCTTTTTAATATGCTGTCTAGGTTGGTCATAACTTTTCTTCCAAGGAGTAAGTGTCTTTTAATTTCATGGCTGCAATCACCATCTGCAATGATTTTGGAGCCCCACAAAAAAAAGTCTGACACTGTTTCCACTGTTTCCCCATCTATTTCTCATGAAGTGATGGGACCAGATGCCATGATCTTCGTTTTCTGAATGTTGAACTTTAAGCCAACTTTTTCACTCTCCTCTTTCATTTTCATCAAGAGGTTTTTTAGTTCCTCTTCACTTTCTGCCATAAGGGTGGTGTCATCTGCATATCTGAGGTTATTGATATTTCTCCCATGCATAGTTTTCAATAATGTGCTACAAAGGAAAAAATGTGTTGGACAAATTTTGTTTTTTCCTTAACGTTGATCATACGTGTTCATATAAGAGAGTCCCTTTCTCTAGTTTCCTTCAAGAGATTGTAGGCAAGACAGGACACAACGTAGAGTTTAGGTTTGAATCTAGGTTCTATATCTGCGGATTTGGCAAACCAAAGCTGTATGGCCTTAGAAAAGGCAAAGTCTTTCCTGAATTTATTCAATTATAAAGTGGAGCTAATAAGCCTTATGTCATAGGGACGTTTTAAATGTGAGACGTAGTGCATGTAAGTAACCTGTGATATTGGGACCATTTAATACTCTGTAGCTATTATTATTACTGATAAACTTCAGCTCCTTAAAAAAAAAAAAATCACAAATCATTGGAAGTAGGATGGTTGGAACTTCCCTGGTGGTCCAGTGGTTAGGAATCTGCACTTCCAATGCAGTAAGTGAAAGTGAAAATGTTAGTCACTCAGTCATGTCTGTCTCTTTGCACTGATCCCATGGGCTGGAGCCCACCTGACTCCTCTTTCCATGGGGTTTTCCAAGCAGGAATACTGGAGTGGGCTGCCATTCCCTTCTTCAGGGGATCTTGGATCGAACCCAGGTCTCCCGCATTGTGGGCAGATTCTTTACCATCTGAGCCAGGCAGAGTTTTGATCTCTGGTTGGGAAACTAAGATTCCACATGCCCCATGTCTTGGCCAAACAAAGAAACAAGAAATAAAACAAAAATAAAAGGCTTACTAAAAAAAAATGAGAGAGAGAGAATAAGAAGTAGGATGGTTCCTGTCAATTTGTCCATAATTTGTCAATCATTTAGAGGCAAGTTTCCCACAGTGTATAGCTTAATTATCTTAAAAAAATATTTCAGTGGATTTCTTGCCCTTTAGTGGGGTTATCACACACACTACCCTCAATAAAGCACATGGACCTATCTCCCCCAAAATGTCAGAATTCACAGAAACTCAGATTTTAATTTTTAGAAAATGCAATGAAAAGTGGGAGAAATTTAGGGCTGGGACCTTTGGGCAGTAATTAGGTTTAGACGTGGTCATGAGAGTAGGGCCCTCATGGGATTAGTGTCCTTATAAAAAGGGAAGGAGTATAGAGTTCTCTCACTCTCTACCCTGTGAGGGCACGGCAAGAAAATTATTGTTGTTGATAAGTCACTAAGTCATTGTGACTCTTTGTGATTCCCTGGACTGTAGCCCACCATAATCCTCTGTTCATAGGATTCTCCAGGCCAGAATACTGGGGTGAGTAGCCATTTCCTCTTCCAGGGCATCTTCCTAGCCCAGGATTTGAACCCGTGTTTCTTCCATCGGCAAGCAGATTCCTTACTATTGAGTTGCCAGGGAAGCACAGCAAGAAGATGGCAGTCGGCAAACCACAAGGAGGGCTCTCACCAGAACTCCACCATCTGGCCCCCTGATTTCAGACGTCCCAAGACTCCAGAACTGTGAAAAGTTAATTTCTATTGTTTGAGCCATCTGGGCTATTGTATTCTGTTAAAGCAGTCTGAACTAAAACATGGCAAGTATTATACAGAACGGAGTTCATTTTTTTTTAATGTATTTTTAATGCATTTGTTTACTATTTTATTTTAATTGGAGTATAAAATGTTACTAGTAGTAAAGGACCCACCTGCCAATGCAGGAGACACGGAAGATGTAGGCCATAGGGTCTCAAAGAGTTGGACACAGCTGAAGCAACTTGGCACACATAATTGCTTTACAGTGTTGCATCAACTCTATGTATACATATATCACCTCCCTCTCCTTAGTGCCGCTCCCACAGGTCGCCCATCCCACCAAGTAAGTCATCAAGGAGAGCCAGGCTGAGCTCTCTCTGCTATACAGCAGCTTGCCACTAGCTATCCATTTTACACATAGTAGTGTAAAATAATGAAATTAGAACACTGCCTAACACCATACACAAAAATAAACTCGAAATTGATAAGAGACCTAAGCGTAAACCCGAGAGTTATAAAACATTTAGAGGAAAACATAAGAAAAACACTCTGTGACAAACCACAGCGAGCTCTTTTTTGGCCCATCTCCTAAAGTAGTGAAAGTAAAAATGAAAATAAACAAATGGGACCCACTTAAACTTCAAACTATGCACAATAACCTGAACAAGGAAGCAACCTAGTTGTCCACTTATAGATTAATGGATAAAGAAAATGTGACACATATATACAGGAGTTTGTTTATAAGCAGAACATATAGAGAGGTGGCAAATACAAGAGAACTAACTGCTAATGGAACTTTAAGAACAGAGAATATTGTTAAGGACAAATAGGATGATAGTTCAAAAACATGTGGCAGTGTCCAAGATTAATTTGGGAACAACAAACAAAGAGGCCTATTGATGTGTACACTTTTTCCCTCAGGACAAGATGGCCAGCCAAGTGCAGTTAATTAACAATGAAAAATAATTTAAAATAAACACAGATTGAAAACTCACAACACAACAGAAGAAAAAATAAATAAATACAAAAGCAAATTCAGAAAACAATAGAGATTGGCAACAGATAGGCAGATAGGCAATCTTTGTTTCTTGATAGGCAGAAACAAAGATGACTACAAGCAGTGGTGAAAATTAATAGTAACTCCAGACTAAAGAGTTATTGGTTAGGGATTAATTGCTGGCACAATAAGGATAATAAAAGCAAGGGCAAAGTGACAGTGACATTTTGTGTTATTATTTATAAAGCGGCAGCATTTGCATGTATTATGTAGTTGTCAGGACTAAGTTTAATTTGGTAAATTTAATTGCCAAACTTAAATCAAGTTTCTGATAATGTAGACAAAAGGGAGATCTCCAGAGAGCAAGGGAACACAGAGGGTCAACATGAACATGCTAGTCTTTGTAGGTTCTAAGTAATGTTTTAGTTCTTCCATAGAAATGGAAATAGAAATGATAGAATAACCTAAGTAGGTGGCTCTGTTGCTCTGAATTAAAAAACAGTTTAAAAAAATGCTATTAGTCTGCTAATTCTGTCACCATTACTGCTCTCTGAATTTCACAGGCAAGTTAATCTTCTCAAGAATACGATACTATAGAAAATATAAACAGTGAACTTGACTTTAAAGAATTCTGTTATTTATTATGTCTGGCTGTGTTGGGTCTTTGCTGCTCAGGCTTTTCTCTAGTTGTGGCAGGCGGGAGCTACTCTCTTGCGGCTTCTCCATACGGCTTCTTTTGTTGCGGTGCCCCAGCTGTAGGGTGTGTAGGCCTGAGTGCTTGTGTTATGTGGGCTCAGTGTTTGCAGCTTGGGGGCTCTAGAGCACAGACTCAATAATTATAGTGCAACAGCTTAGTTGTTCTGCAACAAGTGGGATCTCCCCAGACCAGGGATCAAACCCATGTCTCCTGCAATGGCAGCCAGATCCTTCACCACTGAGCCACCAGGGAAGCCTCGAACTTGACATTTTAAGCTCTGGGTTTTGGGATTTCTGTCCCTAGACATGCTTCCCTATCTTCCTCATTTCCTCTGACCTTTGGGGCATAGTTATTTCAGACTATCATAGGGTTAACTTAAGAAACCTTTCTGAATGCCCTGGGCTAGTTCCTGACAGGACAGCTAACTCTGTAATTATTCTATTGCTAACCCAAGGCTGATTTCTCTTTCTGATCCTAATCTTTTGGCTAAGAAAATCTCAGGAGTGAAGTACTAATATTTTTGGAATGACGAAAATATTTTTGTGTGAAATAAGGTCCTGGTAAAGCTGAATGCTTCAGAGAAGAGAGATTTGATAGTGAACAAAGCCAACAGGTACATCAATCCATAGCTGGGAGGCAGTTCCTATAAAGGCCAAGGCTCTCAAGTACAATGGATCTCTATTTCTGTCTCAGGTTTTCCTACTTTATGTGGATATTCTGCAATATTTCAACAGAGCTGCTAAAAATATATATCACACGCAAATTTAAAAATGAAATTTTGATTTGCCTTCCTATGAATATAACTATATATAGACACATATACATATGCGTCTATGTGGTTGTTCAGTCCCTAAGTCACGTCCGACTCTTTGTGACCCCATGGACTGCAGCACACCAGGCTTCCCTGTCCTCCACTATCTCCTAGAGTTTGCTCAAGTTCAAATATATATATGTATACACTTTTTTATTTTAGTTTGTCATTATCTCAACCAGTTATGTCATAGTTTTTTCATTTTCCAATTGTGTCGTCCTTCCCTTTGCCCAGGTTAGCAAACCAAGATGATAATAATACTAATAAAAATAATAATCTACTGTGTTGATTTCAACTCTCTTTTTATGGATTGCAGATTATTTTTCCAAGTTTAACTTAATTCCCCCTTGACTACAAATGTGCAAGTGATACAAGTCTGAAAGAGAAATTGTTATACCTTATGTCAGAAAGAGGGATATGCTCTAAGTTCATTTTTAAATGAGCCCAATGCATGAAGAAAATTACTGTAAATATGAATTTTTAATTTTTTCTTAATTTCAATAGGTTCATGCTAATAAAATAATAACAGCTTGGCCTACTAGACATTCCTTTTTTTTTTAATAAGACAGTTAACTTTGGCAACTTCTCCTCCTCCTTAAAAGTACTGTTTTTTTATATCTCTGTATCTCTATGAACCACTCAGATTTTTTGGCCCATTAAATTTTCAAAGTTTAACAAGTGAGCAGGAAACACACTCTTCCATACCCTGAGTTAAGCTAGTACAAGGAAGCAGAGAAGTAAAATTGTAAATAAAGAATCTTTTTAAAATGCAAAAATGAAAGGAAACTAAAGTTTGAACTTTGGAAAGACAGGACAGTGTATTCAAGGTATTCTCCAGAAGAAAACTGCTGGTGAAGTTTTTCCAAATCAACACAAATGTTTAATTCCATTGCTGTCATCATTATTATTTTGAGACGAAAAAGTCCAAAAATCATTTACGGGCTTATACCTCCTACTGTAAGGAAACAGTCGAATATGGCAGCACAAGGCACATCCTGGTCCTCTTGAAGACATGGTATTAAAGACGTGTAATTGACAGATTTAGCTGATTTGCTGAATATGGTCACTTTGTCATATAAATTTTTATTTATAAATAGCAGCCATTTGTATAGACCTAAAACTTGCACCAGTTGCAGAATTCTAGTTGCTTAGGTATAAGAAGACAGCAAAGATAAAGCTGCAGAATGATATAACAACCTGAAAGTCAATCCATCATTTAATTACTATTGTGAGTACTTGCTGCATAAGAATCCAGAAAAAGAAACCAGAAGAAAGTCACATGGATTTTTTTCTCCTTGTTTTGTATTTCTTTTTCCTTATAAATTAAGATTATCAGGTATATACCAATGAGCGGTTTCCCTAGCTCAAAAGAAAGCAATATGTGTTTGGTGCCATGGAGGAGGACAAGAGTATGCATTTAATTACTTTAGCCTTATTTTGTCCCTTGGCATGATCTGTTCCCTGATTTCACCCCAGTCAAGCTTGCTTTGAAGTCGCTGACAAATTAAATCAACCACTTGGATCATATGTGTCCCAAAGAATGTGGTTTCTCAGGTATGAGCAATCTATCAATCCCCCGGTCTCCTTTCACTTTGGCATTCTGACAATCCTAGTAAATTCTCAGGCAAAGATTGCAGCTTATGTTTTGGCCACAGCAGCCCTTACTCAAAGTTTCAGAATTGCCAGTTCAAGGTACAACTTTCACATCTCAAGGGACTGGTACATTTCTTGACGATTGTGCAAGCAGTCTTAATTATGCCTCCAGGTAAACATACTGCTGTCTTCTTGGACAACTGAGAAGTACAAAGAATGTTTATGTGCAGGTCCAGGCCTTCCAAGTATTTCTTGTGGGCTTAGACACACCTGAGTTACCACCCCCTTCTTATTGGCTGAGAAAGTTGCCCCACCTGATTTGTAACTTTACCCGCCACAGTCAGTAGCTGGGGGCACCTCGGCCAGCCAACACTGGATTTAATCTAGTTAGAAGTAGCCGGGCAGCTCTTGCTTGAAAAAACCACTGAGTTCTGAGTTCATTACTACAGGAAAACTGCTCTCCCTCGGAGCGCAGAGAACCTGGCTTCAGAGCAGCCTCACCAGCTCAGGCATCTGGTCGGATAAAACCCAACCTGGAGGAGAATGGCTACCTATGCCCTGCAAATCGCCGGACTGGTGCTCGGTGGTGTGGGCATGGTGGGCACCGTGGCTGTCACGGTCATGCCTCAGTGGAGAGTGTCTGCCTTCATTGGAAGCAATATTGTGGTCTTTGAAAACCTCTGGGAAGGACTATGGATGAGTTGTATGAGGCATGCTAACATCAGAATGCAGTGCAAAATCTACGATTCGCTGCTGGCTCTCTCTCCGGACCTACAGGCAGCCAGAGGACTGATGTGTGCAGCCTCCGTGCTGGCCTTCGTGGCTTTCATGACGGCCGTCCTCGGCATGAAGTGTACCAGATGCGCCGGGGACGACGACAAGGTGAAAGGTCACATTCTGCTGACCGCTGGAGTGATCTTCATCATCACTGGCCTCGTGGTGCTCATCCCCGTGAGCTGGGTTGCCAATTCCATCATCAGAGACTTCTACAACCCAATAGTGGATATTGCCCAAAAACGGGAGCTGGGAGAAGCCCTCTACATAGGCTGGTCCACGGCCCTGGTGCTGATGGTTGGAGGGGCGCTGTTCTGTTGTGTTTCTTGTTGCCATGAAAAGAGCAGTAGCTACCGATACTCCATACCGTCCCACCGGACAACCCAGAAGAGCTATCACACCGAAAAGAAGTCGCCGAGTGTGTACTCCAAAAGTCAGTACGTGTAGTTATGTCTCTTTTTAAACTACCTAGGAAGCCACCCAGATGACATAGATGTCCACTCTTTCCAAAACTGAGATCCAAAAGAACATTGATTGGCTGTTCTTAACTGCCTGGTATTAATCACAGGAACTAATTACATCAGCTCTTTATGATTCTGTAATCGATTTCAGCTGAATGAGAAATTGTACACATTGCTTGGATTATTCTAGAAAGAACAATTTGTTTTCTAAAATGGCTCATATTTTTTCTCCTTTCATTAGTTACTTCAAAATGACATTGTTAGGGACAATTATTTTACAACTGTGATTTCTCTGACAGAGCTTATGTATATAGATGAGTGTGACATTTCTGTGTCACATACGTAGAGGCAGGTATATATAGTCCTATTTTAAATGAAACACTGATTCATTACACTGAGTAAATAGAATTCAACTATGGCTTTTCAGGGGAACCACGGGTAAGATTGAAGAAGGTTAATATTAATTGTTTAAAAACAGCTTAGTGATGAATGCACTTGATTTATAATGAAGGTTAAAATGAAAGCTTTAATCAGCAGGGTAAAGGGAACTAAATGGCTTTTGGATATCTCGTTTTTCAGCCTAGGAGTTAGAAATCCAAATTCCTTTCTCCTCATTCTCCAGAGGCCTTCCTTTTCTTGTATATCAAATGGTCATCTTTTAAAAGCCAGATATTTTGTCAAGGGGCTTTGCATTCAAACTGCTTTTCCAGAGCTATACTAAGAAGAAAGATAAAGCTATAGTCTAAGAAATATTAAAGACTTCAGGAAAGTGAAGATTTTTTTCCTCAAGTTTTTGTGGTTGGAGAAGGATACATTTTGACAAGAAATATTATATATATATGAATATTTTAATAACTATTTGTATAGAGACTTTGGACTTTCATTAATATAAATAACAGAAGAGATAAATTCTATACCTTTATTTGATTACCAAAAAAATGAAACCAAATTGTCTTTTGTGAACTGCATCTTCTTATATGTGGACATTTAAGTCAAAATTATCATTTCAGTTTTCAAAGGTGAAATTTTTATTTGTTCCAATTTTGTTCAGTTTTACTAAGGTACAGGTATACTATATCTTTGTGTTCCCCCCCCAGATTTTATTGAACTGTTAATCTGATTTGAAAGTTTGTATATACATTTTTCAAGCTTAATTGACTATGTGTATCTGCTTTATGTCCTTTGTATTAATAAATTGTGCTTTTTATATTAATTTGATATCTTTCATTTTTCTTCAGTTTTTAAATATTTTAATAACTTGTAAAGAGTTTATAAAAACCTGATATTTTCAGCTTTGCAGTTAAAAAAGGCTTTCAAAATTGCATTTTAAAGATAAAGATAGATTTAGCATTAATTTTTGAGAATAGAGTATTATATATCATTTAATATGATATACTTACAATGATTGGATTCACACATTAGTGTTTGATGTTGATAATACATTTGTAATTTTTAAGATAATACTATAGGTTCCAAAAATCTATATCCTGCATATATTATTATGTATGTAATAGCTATTTATGTACAAACTTTCCATAGGGAGATATAGCCTGCCTCTGAGAAATAGTATTAATTAATAATAGTGCATAATGTTTTAGGGACTGGGTTATAAACTAAGACCTCTACTGCTGTAAATGAATTATATCACTAAATCTCTTATAAGACTGATGTGATTAGTTTAATTTACAGATGAGGACCCCTCAGAACTGTTCATTGGTTAATCAATAAGTGTCAGTCTGATTTCATAGTTCATACACCTTTTCTTCAGTGCAGGTGGATTTTCTTCAGCAATGTCTAGTTTACGAACTGATTTTTGTATGTGAAAATAACTTGTTTAACTACTGTTAGTTGGGAAAACTTTTAGTGTTTTTTTCTGAAAGTGGTGATTTTCCAATAACTAAATACTAATCTATCCTAGGCAATTTTGCCCTCTTAGGTCAAAACAGTCATGAGAACAGAAATAAAGAAAAACTAAGTGAGTATCTTGGAGAAAAAGGAAAAAATATGCCCAATCTTCTAGATATCAACCTTTAATCAGACATTATTTTCAGTTAGAAAGCTCTCCCAAATGGCCCAACTCAGTTTATTATTGACGTGTTTTTCTCCTTAGAATTATAACACTACTGGCTTTCCTTGAGTAAAACCTTTTGATACTCACCTGTTGAGTATCTCTGAAACCTTTCTCCAACTTTCCACTTTACTAACACCTCCTCTCTTTCCTACCTCCTAGACTTCTGTTGCCACCTGCAGGATCTCCTTGCTCCAGGTACATTCGACATTCCCAGTTCAGTTCTTTCTAAAATGTAAGGGAAGAATGGGATGATTGGGAGATTGGGATTGACATATATCCACTGCTATGTATAAAATAGTTAACCACATGCAAACCTGCTGTATCGCTCAGGAAATGCTACTCAGGGCTCTGTGGTGACCTAAATGGGAGGGAAATCCAAAAAGGGATATATGTTCATGTATTGCTGATTTACTTTGCTGTACGGCAGAAACTACATTGTAAAGCAACTACACTCCAGTTAAAAAAAAAAAAAAAGTAAATCAGACGCCATCATGGCCTGCCCATAATATCTGTAAGACTGCTTAGTTGCCCATAAGGTAAATCCAAATACCTTAGCAGATAATGAGAGATAAGAAGGAAAATCTATCTTATAATCTTAACAGCAAACTTTATCATACAATAATATCAGTGTATAACCAGTTTTATAACAGTTATAAAACAGACGTCCAGAAACTAGAATAATTCCAATGCCAAATGTCTTTTCAGTATCCCGAAAGTGTGGCACTGGGGTTAGGAAGTGCTTTGGCTGGTGGCAAATTATGTGCAGGAGGTTTCATAATGTAGTTTTATGGAGAAACCATATGACGTACAAAACAAATCACAAGGAAGTAAGGGATATAGTTTTATGCTCTCACTTTACAGCTGGACTATTTTCTCCTTCATATTGTAATATCTGCTGCCCCCACCATGAACCACTTCTGTTGACTCTGTTTCCAAAATGACCCCCTCCCACACTGCATAAACTACAATTAAGGTACATTACCTTAAGTGTTATGAGTGTGTTTAGTCACTCAGTTGTGTCCAGCTCTTTGTGATCCCATGGACTATAGGCCACCAGGCTCCTCTGTCCATGGGATTTTCTAGGCAAGAATACTGGAGGGGGTTGCCATTCCCTTCTCTAGGAGATCTTCCCAATCCAGGAATCAAACCCAGGTCTCCTGCATTGCAGGCAGATTCTTTACCCTCTGAGCCACCAGGGAAGCCTACCTTAAGTGTTAGGTGTTTGGTTATGGCCAAGACACAGTTTTTGTTCTCAAAGAGTTTGTCTTCTAATAAGAAGAGACAAAAGTAAGAAATGTGGTCTCTATTACAGGCCCTCCAGGTGACACCAGTGGTAAGGCATCTGCCTGCTGATGCTGGAGATGCCAGGTCCATCCCCGTGCTGGGAAGATCCCCTGGAGAAGGGAATGACAACCCACTCCAGTACTCTTGCCTGGAGAATCCTATGGACAGAGGAGCCTGGCAGGCTACAGTCCATGGGGCTGCAGAGTCAGACACGACTGAGCACTCACATACCAGGTGCTTGATCTTTTCTTTCTTTACGCATCAAACCTCTAAGAATGCTGTGAATTACAGATGAATTACAGATGAAATCAGGAGAACACTGAGCCTCAAAGATATACATATATATATATACAATCCCCTAATTCAAGAACCTGTACTCTTCCTACTATAATACTGTCCAAAGACTTCTCTGCCAGAGTTAGCTTCCTGTGCAATAAATGTCATCTCATGGCCCCAGCTCCAAGCCACCCAGTGACTCACTGGTCACAGAACCCCCTCCCCCGTGTCCCAGGGTCACCCTCATCATCAGTCTTACCCCTACACTCGTCTCTTCTCCCTCCCAACTTCTAAGTAACTTTCTGCTTCTCAGTTCCTGACATCCATTACCTTTCCCCTTGGGAAATACACAATGTTTTAGACTCCCATTGTATTTCAAACATCACATCTTAAATTCACCAGGCCTCCTTTCTTGTCCTGAGAAGGCCTCCCAGAGCTGTTGGATCAGAATCCCAGCAAGACCCTGGCCCCCACTCTGATCCCACCAAGCAAGCGGAGCCAAGTGGCAGCTGGACTGACCCAACAGGCAGAAAGAGAACTGCTTTCTGTGAAGCTTCAGGCTCTGCCAGATTCCAGGAGGAAAGAGAGGCACTGCATTCAATTCTGAGAGTCAGGAGAGGCAATGGATTCCTGGTGCAGACACCAGAGGTTGGGCCTGAAGAACTGTGCTGGGCTTGAAAATGGTAGGGAAGGAAATGGCACCTTAATTGCTTCAGAAATAGTCCTGGAGGGCGAGTGGCATTTGTACACTTATGGAGTTCCCAGGTGGCACTAGTGGTCAAGATCCCACCTACCAATGCAGAAGACAGAAGAGACCCAGGTTCGATCTCTGGGTCGGGAAGATCCCCTGGAGGAGGAAATGGCAACCCACTCCATATCCTTGCCTGGAGAATCCCATGGCAGAGGAGCCTGGTGGGCTGCCATCCATGGGGTCGCAAAGAGTCAAACACACCTGAACGACTTAGCGTGCACACACACATGCACGTAGTCTCAACAGTAGCAATGTCAGGGCAGCAAAACTTTGGAAGACTTATGTAGAGGGTGGGTCCTCGTTGTCCCAGGGCCTTGGAGAGCACCCTCATTGAGAGTGGGGATAAAGAGAGAGAGACAGACAGACAGACAGGCGGAGAAAGCAAGAGCTGGGGTACACAGAGACATGTCCTTGGGCCCCAAGACAGACAGCACTTTCAGGTCATTAGATCCTCAGCCAACAGTGAGAATCCCTGTCAGCCTAGGGTGAGCTATTGCTAATTACAACTTAAGTTCCATGAGAAAAGAGATCCTGGAGTCACTTAAGCGAACACTAAACGTCACTCAGCAATCAGAAAAAAGGAAGTGCAAATTGAGTCCCCGCAACTGGCAGGGGACCTTTCAGGAAGAGATCTGGGAAAATGCGAGGATGCCTTATGTAAACACACAGATGTCTGTAAGAGCCTAAGGCAGACTGAATCATGGGATTACACAGCCTCTCATTCCTAAAATAACATATAACTTTCATATTAAAAATGTCTAAAGGGAATGGCAGAGCCTTGAGGAAGGTCACCGCTACGGAAAAAAACTGGAGGTTTGGAAGATCAAGCTCCAAACAGATCGAACATGGAAAATAATGTAACTCAGAAGGGAAAGGGTAAAGAATTTGGAGAACAAATTAAAGGGCCAAAAGGCAAATTTAGAGTGAGGGAGAAAAAACAGATGAAAGCAGGGGACATCACTTAAAAAAGAAAAAAAAGACTCAAACGTACAGATAAAAAGAACTCACTGAGGTCCTGAGAAAATGGAAAAATGAAAAAAAAATGTAGTTAAATTCTTAAATTCCAAGCTCAAAAAGAAAGTATGTAGTTTTCACCAATCATAAGAAATTACTTAGCAGCCAAGACAAGAAGAGCATACTACTTCTGGCAAATATTTCAGTCACAAACCTCGAAGCTAGATGATGGTGGATTAACAAGTAAAGATAATGAAAGACCATAAAGACTGTAACCTAGAAAGTCTATTTCAAACCAAAACTACATTGGCGTTAATGACAAAGAAAGGCATTTTGTGGCTAGCCCAGGATCCAGCAGCTGTGTCTCTCATATGGCTAATCTGGAGGAAAGAGTAAAATGATGAAATCTTTAAAGAGACTTCAAGGAGGGGAAATTGGAAAGGAGAAGAACCTTGGTTGGCCATGACTCTTGCAATAGACAAAAGGAATTTATTGGACAAGAGTGGACAGAAGGGTTTGAAGGGATCAGGCTGCCATCTTCTGGAACTCTTCTCAGCATCAGTGTCCAGGAACCACTACAGATACCTCAAGGTTGATCCTCAAGTTCCAAACTGCTGCCTTTCCAGTTCTGCAGGTATATTCGACATCTTCAGCAGGGGAAGCAAAACCAAACCAAACCAAACAAAAAGAAAACATTTAAAAATCTAGCCTCCAGCTTCTTGCTTATCATCTTCTGTCTTGGGATCCATACGTCCAGATTCCATGTCACGACTTTGGCATCCAGGAATTCTTTCCTCGACTTGATCATCTGCAATGCCCTTCTCATCTTTTATCATCAGGTGTGGTTGAATCCTTGACGCTGCTTATCCTGGCCACCACTCCGGCTGCATGCCTTCACCTCCCCTGTGCCAGCCCCAACTCAGCATCAGCTCACCCCAGCTGTGAGACAGACATGCACTGACTGGCCCTTCCTCTCCATTCTGGGAGGGAAACAGTCTTTGACAAAGAGGTTCACGGACTTCCCTTGAGTCACTCAAGTCACTCTCAGTTGTAAATCCTCTCTCTACTCCCTATTGTAAAGCCACTGTCTGCCCCCTTTTCTGACTCCTGTCCAAATTCAATGCCGATAAATTTATATGAAAATATTGGAAACAGAAAGAAACTTTTATAAAAAGACAAAAAAAAAATCCAGAGTTGAGCATTTTCCTGATTCAGGAAAGAATGCATACATCTTTCCTAGTAATGGGTTAAAAAACTGACTTTTCTTTTGTTTTTTTTCAAAAATATAAACTGTATCAATACAGGTAGCAAAACACCATAAAATAAACAAGCAAATAATAGTTTCTCCATGCACCCCATTCTTTCTTGTTTTTTTCTCCTAATATCCCACCCTCCTTCTTAGTTACTAGCTTTAAAAATTATTAACTATTTTGCTCAGAGTTGCTTCTTCCATGGGTTACCCCTGCATTTTGTAACTGCTGTGTGAGAGAGGCTGTGGGAAGGAATGAAACCCAAGGTTGAATATTTTTTCTTGGTTTCTTGTCTGCAATCTAGTAAAGAATGTAGTTGTGCAAGCATCAAATGAATAACCTTCTCTCTGTTTTTCTGAATTGGGCCAGTGTTCACTCATTTTTTTTTTTAATTGGAGATATAGGTAGATATTGAGTATTTCTTCATAGCTGCACAGAGATCCTCTCTGAAGAAGGAACTGTTATTTATTAGATGCTAAGCTGTTGAAACACTTCAGAAATAAAACTGCCCTCTAGCTTTATAGCTGAAAAACCCTGTGAGCGAAAGGAAGACTATACTCACAGCCCAACTGTGATCTAACAGTGAATATAGTGCTTTTCCTTTTGCCAAAGAAGAATGAAGATTCTGCATTCAGCCCAGAATCTGATTCTTTGTTGTTGTTCAGTTGCTAAGTCGTGTCTAACTCTTTGCAACCCCATGGACTGCAGTACGCCAGGCTTCTTTGTCCTTCACTGTCTCCTGGAGTTTGCTCAAACTCATGTCCATTGAGTCGGTGATGCCATCCAACCATCTTATCCTCTGTCATCCCCTTCTCCTCCTGCCCTCAATCATTCCCAACAACAGGGTCTTTTCCAGTGAGTCAGCTCTTCACATCAGGTGGCCAAAGTATCGGTTCTTTCTTATTGTGTAACGAAGTATTCAAAAACTTGCTGACTTAACAGCCGTTTTATATATCATGACTTCATGGGTTAAGAAATCAGGTGGCACTCAATGGCTGGGATCTAGAGTCAACAGCAGCTCAGCTCCTTGCCTAGCACTTGGCAATGATATCTAAAAGTCCTGATTCAGATGGGCTCCTCTACCTATTCATGTGGTCTTAGGGCTCTTACCCATGTCTTTCCAACAAGGTAATCAGACATCTAGCCTAGCGGCTGAGGTTTCTAAGAAACCAAGGGAAAAAACACCTATACTTTTAGGAGGCCTGGTGTCCTTTCCACCATTTGCAATTGGTTAAAGATATTCCAGAGTCATAGAAGGAAAAATAAACTCCACTTCTCCTGGGAAGAGCAAGAAATAATCTGGGGCCATCTTTAATATACTCTAGGTACAAAATGGAGTTTAAAGAACTTAAAGAGAAATGTTTCTTTCAAATGGACTTACTTCTTATAACAAAGGCATGGTTTAAAAGAGGCGTGTTTTATTTAAATTTAAGTGAAATTTAAAAAGAGAATTTGAATTTTCTGTCAAATAAAGGAAGGTGCAAGGAAAAATATAAATTAGATATAAGAGCTTTAATTTTCCCCACTGAAAATAAAGGAAGAGATTTCTCTTCTCTCCTTTATCTTAGAGCATTTATTTTAGGAAAAAAACTTGTGTCTTCTCCTCTGTTGGAATGTATATAAATTCTTTTCAAAATTGGATAGTTCTCTGTCAGCTCTATGAGCCAAGAATATCTTTCTCTAGTACCTGTGCCCCCTTCTCCTTGAAATGTAATCACTATCTTCCAGTTTCTGTGAGTAATAAGAGCCTAACTTCACTGGATATCTTGCCCCAAGTTGCAAAACAACCTCCTGCCATAAAGATACAAGAATTTTGTTTCTCCTCTGGATAAAGCAAATTAGCCACCATAGATGGTCACCCTCATTACCAGGTTAATTTAAGATGAACCATGTGTGACAAAGGCATTGTCAAGTCCTTTTATGTGAAGAATCCTTAAATATTTACCCTGAAAATAGGTATGCATTGGGTGGCATCTTTACAACTCTATAGAAAGGTCACATTTCTTCCTGTCTTTGCAATCTTTTAGCAGATTGCCTCTAATACATGTCACATTCTGGTTTAATGTTTTTTTTCAACAATGAAACTCTTTTCTTTTTCCTCTGTGACTCTTGTGAACAGGTTTTCTGGGTTGGAAGATTTTTGATTTTTGTTTTTAATTATATTTCCCCAATACAGGCCAAGATATAATCTAGAAATTTATGCTTGATAATAATCAGAGATGTATCCACATGTTTTGTAAATTTGCTTTCATCTGAGAACTACTCATAATGGTGAAAATTTGGAAGCATTCTTCTAAGTGTCCCACAGAGAAAGGTTAAATAAATGATAGTGCATCTGTTCTTTGCGTTGTATGTTTTCCTGCTACTAAGGAATCCTAAATGACCTAAATATTGTTATGAAAATAGAATAAAAACAGGTAAAGAATTCCATACTCACCATAATCCTAATTAGTAGCTTTTCTCTCTCTTCTTTCACACATACACACAAACACATGAAACGACACCCACGTGAAAGGAAATGAATGGAGGGAAAGAAAATGTTTCAAATGTAAACCTATGTGTGATTATCATTTTCTTTAAAAAATTTTTCTGTGCTTCCAGCTTTTAATGAGCAAATATTTTCATTGTGAAAAAAAATCAGTAAATGCAAATGAGTATAGTTTAAGGATGGAAGTATATTAAAAAACAGAAGATGGTTGACTTAGCAGAAAAATCAAAACAGGAATGTGGAGGAAAGAGCCAAGAAAAGATCATTAAATTCTGATGAAAATAAAATATGGAAGAAATGGGAAATCAATAATCATAAGTGAAGAGTGTGAGTTAGCTTGAAAAAAGCTTCATATTTTAAGTTTAACTAAAGGATTTTAGAAATACCTAAGTGAAGAAAAAAGCTTAAATTGATTAAACAAACATAAGTTGTATTTTGATTTCTACCCTTAAATAACAACACAATGTAGTTTTTTAAAAAAAATTTTCATTTTGCCCACTGACTTTGATTTTTTTCATTAGCCTTTTAAGCTATATTATTCCATAGAGAGAATTCACTTTTTTACTTTAACATGGTAACAAGCAAATAAAAACTTTTAATTTCCCAAGTAGCTAATTTTTTAGTTTCATTTGTTAAATAATCCATTCTCTGTAGTTTGCTGATGCATTATTTATCAAGCAGTAAATGCATACATATCTCACTGTCGGTTCTGGGCAATTTATTCTGCTTCATTGATCTTGGATCTTTTAAAAGTAGATTATCACTAACTGATGTAAATGCCAGTGGTTTCATCAAGTCTGTGGATACTTGTCTTCAAAATAATATTTCATATTCTACTGACTTCTTAATGGAAATACTTCCAGAGTGCTTGCCCCAATTCATTGCACAAATGCAAAGAAGAAAATACAATAATAATGAGGAGACTCAGATCAAAACTAACTTTCTTCCTTTCTCTCTCCTTTTTTTCACAGTTTTCTTTTTTTTCTCTCTTTTTATTTTAGAAACTCACAGGTATATTCAAGGTCTATCTTGGTCTCACCTATTCTTATATATTTCAAATCAACTGTGGCATAAAAGCAGTTTTTACTTAGAACACAGATAGCATTATTCAGATGGAGAGGGCTTTGATAAGTCAAGATTAAATCAAAAGATTTTTTCTACCAAAAATCCATTAGGTCCAATGCAGAAGGCCAGAAACTCATGGAGGAAGCCAGGATTCCAATGTTTTCTCCAGCTAGCTGCATAGCTTTAAGCAATTTGTGTAACTAATTCCTGAATCTGTTTCCTCACTGCTGAAATGAAAATTTATGAGATGGACTATATATTAGAACTCAATCTCTAAAAAGTCTGAATTTGCTGAGAAAGTACCAGTTTCAGAAATGAGGCTCTCACTTTGTTTTTACCAACTCTCCTAAACAGAAGATCATTAATGCTGTCTTGGAAACAGAATCTGTCTATGCCCTTTGGTCTCATGTATGACTTTTCACTGTGATAATCCAGAGACCTCCCTCACCCAAGATCAAATGTACACTTGATTCACCAAGGCTTACATACATATCTACTGCTGTGGCATGCTACATAGTTTAGGATACATGTATCTCTGACAACAGATAATGATCTCTTCTATTTCTCTTCCACAGAGACCTGGAGAAGGTTTTCAGATATCTGGAGAACACTGACATAAGATCCAAGTCTATAAATGATAGAAGAAATTGCTAGCTTTTGAGCATAAATGTTTAACACATAAGCGGTAGATGCAGAAAGCAATGAGTGTTTATTGAAAAAATCTTATACAAGCAATACTCTCTTATAGTAAATCTTTAGAAAACCTGATGAACTGAGAAACTGGCTTGAAGCATCCATTTGTGCCTGCTACATCTTTAGGACATCCAAAAACCTGGGGGTTACTGTGAAGCTTCTCTGAAACGCGGTGGATGGAATGGAGCTGGTCTGTCACCGCAGTTTACATGACCTTGGGTCTCAAGCATACAACATAATACATTCATTAATAATAAGGGATGGGGAGGGGGAACCATTTGAAAATAAACCTTGGATTAGCCCAGATCAAAATTCTGTGTTGAGCCCCTTGAAACTACAGCCCAAATAATTTTTATTTTTATTGTTTCATAATTGAAATCAATTTGTTAATTGGTTGTGTTGCTGATTATATACATATATATATGAAGTTGTTTCCGACGCTTTACGACCCCATGTACTGTAGCCTAACAAACTACTCTGTCCATGGGATTTTCCAGGCAAGAGTACAGGAGTGGGTTGCCATTTCCTTCTCCAGAGGATCTTCCTGACCCAGGGATAGAACCTGGGTCTCCCACTTTGTAGGCAGATACTTTACCGTCTGAGCCACCAGGGAAGCCCTATATATATGTATGTGTATATATATAAGTGTGTGTGTGTATATATATTTATACATATACATACATCAGTTCAGTTCAGTCGCTTAGTCGTGTCCGACTCTTTGTGACCCCATGAATCGCAGCATGCCAGGCCACCCTGTCCATCACCAACTCCCGTGGAGTTCACTCAGACTCATGTCCATCGAGTCAGAGATGCCATCCAGCCATCTCATCCTCTGTCGTCCCCTTCTCCTCCTGCCCTCAATCCCTCCCAGCATCAGAGTCTTTTCCAATGAGTCAACTCTTCACATGAGGTGGCCAAAGTACTGGAGTTTCAGCTTTAGCATCATTCCTTCCAAAGAAATCCCAGGGCTGATCTCCTTCAGAATGGACTGGTTGGATCTCCTTGCAGTCCAAGGGACTCTCAAGAGTCTTCTCCAACACCACAGTTCAAAAGCATCAATTCTTCGGCACTCAGCCTTCTTCACACTCCAACTCTCACATCCATACATGACCACTGGAAAAACCATCGCCTTGACTAAACAGACCTTTGTTGGCAAAGTAATGTCTCTGCTTTTGAATATACTATCTAGGTTGGTCATAACTTTTCTTCCAAGGAGTAAGCATCTTTTAATTTCATGGCTGCAGTCACCATCTGCAGTGATTTTGGAGCCCCCAAAACTAAAGTCTGACACTGTTTCCACTGTTTCCCCATCTATTTCCCATGAAGTGATGGGACTGGATGCCATGATCTTCGTTTTCTGAATGTTGAGCTTTAGGCCAATTTTTTCACTCTCCTCTTTTACTTTCATCAAGAGGATTTTTAGTTCCTCTTCACTTTCTGCCATAAGGGTGGTATCATCTGCATATCTGAGGTTATCGATATTTCTCCTGGCAATCTTGATTCCAGCTTGTGTTTCTTCCAGTCCAGCATTTCTCCTGATGTACTCTGCATATAAGTTAAATAAGCAGGGTGACAATATACAGCCTTGACATACTCCTTTTCGTATTTGGAACCAGTCTGTTGTTCCATGTCCAGTTCTGACTGTTGCTTCCTGACCTGCATACAGATTTCTCAAGAGACAGATCAGGTGGTCTGGTATTCCCATCTCTTTCAGAACTTTCCACAGTTTATTGTGATCCACACAGTCAAAGGCTTTGGCATAGTCAATAAAGCAGAAATAGATGTTTTTCTGGAACTCTCTTGCTTTTTCCATGATCCAGCGGATGTTGAAAATTTGATCTCTGGTTCCTCTGCCTTTTCTAAAACCAGCTTGAACATCAGGGAAGTTCACGGTTCACGTATTGCTGAAGCCTGACATGTGAGATGAGTGCAATTGTGCGGTAGTTTGAGCATTCTTTGGCATTGCATTTCTTTGGAACTGGAATGAAAACTGACCTTTTCAGTCCTATGGCCACTGCTGAGTTTTCCAAATTTGCTGGCATATTGAGTGCAGCACTTTCACAGCATCATCTTTCAGGATTTGAAACAGCTCAACTGGAATTCCATCACCTCCACTAGCTTTGTTCGTAGTGATGCTTTCCAAGGCCCACTTGACTTCACATTCCAGGATGTCTGGTTCTAGATTAGTGATCACACCATCATGATTATCTCAGTTGTGATAATCAAGATCTTTTTTGTACAGTCCTTCTGTGTATTCTTGCCACCTCTTCTGAATATCTTCTGCTTCTGTTAGGTCCAGACCATTTCTGTCCTTTATCGAGCCCATCTTTGCATGACATATTCCCTTGGTATCTCTAATTTTCTTGAAGAGATCTCTAGTCTTTCCCATTCTGTTCTTTTCCTCTATTTTTTTGCATTGATCACTGAAGAAGGCTTTCTTATCTCTTCTTGCTATTCTCTGGAATTCTGCATTCAGATGCTTATATCTTTCCTTTCTCCTTTGCTTTTTGCCTCTCTTCTTTTCAAAGCTATTTGTAAGGCCTCCCCAGACAGCCATTTTGCTTTTTTTTGCATTTCTTTTCCATGGGGATTGTCTTGATTCCTGTCTCCTGGACAATGTCATGAACCTCATTCCATAGTTCATCAGGCACTCTATCTATCAGATCTAGGCCCTTAAATCTATTTCTCACTTCCACTGTATAATCATAAGGGATTTGATTGAGGTCATACCTGAATGGTCTAGTGGTTTTCCCTACTTTCTGCAATTTGAGTCTGAATTTGGTAATAAGGAGTTCATGATCTGAGCCACAGTCAGCTCCTGGTCTTGTTTTTGTTGACTCTATAGAGCTTCTCCATCTTTGACTGCAAAGAATATAATCAATCTGATTTCAGTGCTGACCATCTGGTGATGTCCATGTGTAGAGTCTTCTCTTGTGTTGTTGGAAGAGGGTGTTTGCTATGACCAGTGCATCTTCTTGGCAAAACTCTATTAGTCTTTGCCCTGCTTCATTCCACATTCCAAGGCCAAATTTGCCTGTTACTCCAGGTGTTTCTTGACTTCCTACTTTTGCATTCCAGTCCCCTATAATGAAAAGGACATCTTTTGGGGGTGTTAGTTCTAAAAGGTCTTGCAAGTCTTCATAAAACTGTTCAAGTTCAGCTTCTTCAGCATTACTGGTTGGGGCATAGACTTGGATAACTGTGATATTGAATGGTTTGCCTTGGAGACAAACAGAGATCATTCTGTCATTTTTGAGATTGCCTCCAAGTACTGCATTTTGGACTCTTTTGTTGACCATGATGGCTACTCCATTTCTTATAAGGGATTCCTGCCCGCAGTAGTAGATATAATGGTCATCTGAGTTAAATTCACCCATTCCAGTCCATTTTAGTTCGCTGATTTCTAGAATGTTGATGTTCACTCTTGCCATCTCCTGTTTGACCACTTCCAATTTGCCTCGATTCATGGACCTGACATTCCAGGTTCCTATGCAATATTGCTCTTTACAGCATCGGACCTTGCTTCTATCACCAGTCACATCCACAACTGGATATTGTTTTTGCTTTGGCTCTATCCCTTCATTCTATCTGGAGTTATTTCTGGACTGATCTCCAGTAGCATATTGGGCACCTACTGACCTGGGGAGGTCCTCTTTCAGTATCCTATCATTTTGCCTTTTCATACTGTTCATGGGGTTCTCAAGGCAAGAATACTGAAGTGGTTTGCCATTCCCTTCTCCAGTGGACCACATTCTGTCAGACCTCTCCACCATGACCCGCCCATCTTGGGTTGCCCAGCGGGCATCACTTGGTTTCATTGAGTTAGACAAGGCTGTGGCCCTAGTGTGATTAGATTGACTAGTTTTCTGTGAGTATGGTTTCAGTGTGTCTGCCCTCTGATGCCCTCTTGCGACACCTACCATCTTACTTGGGTTTCTCTTACCTTGGGTGTGGGGTATCTCTTCACGGGTGCTCCAGCAAAGCGCAGCCGCTGCTTCTTACCTTGGATGAGGGGTATCTCCTTACCGCTGCCCTTCCAGACCTTCAGCGTGGGATAGCTCCTCTAAGCCCTCCTGTGCCCGCATAGTCACTTCTCCTCGCGTTGCTCCTCCCAGCGGCTCTGGCGCTGCCCCTGGCCTCCAGCGGGGGGTGGCTCCTCCCGGCCACGGCCCCTGGCCTCGGGCTTGGGGTGGCTCCTCAGGGCTACCACCCCTGGCCTCGGATGCAAGGTGGCTTCTCCCAGCTGCCACCCCTGGCCTCGGATGCAAGGTGGCTTCTCCCAGCTGCCACCCCTGGCCTCGGTCGCGGGGTAGATGCTCTCGGCTGCCGCCCCTGACCTCGGACTTGGGTAGCTCCTCTCAGCGGCAGCGCTTAGTGCACCGGGTCGCAGCCGCCCACCCTTAGTGCGCGGGGTGTGTGTATGTATGAAATCGTACATGTGTGAAATTACATATATATACATACATATATCGGAGTTCTTGTGGCTCAGACGGTAAAGCATCTGCCTACAATGTGGGAGACCTGGGTTCAATCCCCGAGTTGGGAAATCCCCTGGAGAAGGAAATGGCAACCCACTCCAGTATTCTTGCCTGGAAAATCCCATGAACAAAGGAGCCCAGTAGGCTACAGTCCATGGGGTCTCAAAGAGTCGGACACGACTTCACTTCACTACATACATTTATATATACCACATATATGTGTGTATAATATAAAACTATATGTGCTGCTTTTCATTTAAAATTTAAACCGTGTATAAAACATGTAAGTCATCCAAAATCCTACCTCAAAGAGATAAGAAATATTCTCATTTTGGTGTTTAATTTTAAATTGTCAATCTTTTCAAATATAGCCAGTATTCTGAAAGGGAAATATGAACATATTAAAAAGCACCTGGTAGCTAATCTTTTAATGAGGTGGCACACCGTGCTTGGAGTTTGCAAAATCACCCACAGTCGTCACTTAAACATTGAAAGGAAGCTCTTTCTCCTGAGGAAAATGATATTCAGAAAGGTTAGGGTCTTCCTTGGTGGTCTAGTAGTTGAGACTTCACCTTTCAATGCAGGGGGGTGGGGGAGGGGCCAGAAGGTGACTTGGATCCCTGGTAAGGAAGAAGCTAAGATTCCACATGCCTCATGGCCAAAAAGGAAACAAACAAACAAACAAACAAATCAAAACATAAAACAGAAACAATGTTGTAGCAAAATTAATAAAGACTTTAAAAATGGGCCACATCAAAAAATAAATAAAAGACATATTCCTGGTCATCAGGGATAGTAAGTGGAAGGGCAACACACAAATATAAAATCCCAAAAATGGAGTCCAAGCCCTTCCCACCGCTCTGGGCTGGGCTGCTCACTAGTGACCAATATCCTGGAATCATTTCCATTCCTTTGTCAGATGGATCTGGTTTGTATTCTAGACACATTGATACTTTTGGTACCTCAAACTAATACCCTTTTAAATATCCACTTAGTAATTATATAGTGGAAACAGGAAAAACTGATTTTTGGTTAACATAATGTATGTGTAGAAACAAATTAATGTGCTGATTCACTTCAGGAATGAAAGCTATGCCAACATTCTTTAAAATTTTAGCAAAACATGTTCTGCCTCCCAGGGTTTTCTTCTTTCTGCTTGTCATTCTTTTGTTGTTTCTCAAGCTACACTACTTCGCAGGAGGCAAATTAAAGGGCTTTAAATCTAGATGTGAACATTATTGTTTGTTCCCAGTAAATAGAATCGCTTGATGCATTCATGGAGTTCAGAATTTCAGCAGAATTGGACCTCATATGCAGTGAGAAAATATGGAGCAGAGATGGGTTTCTGTTGGCAAAACAGTTTTGCAAATTTCTAATATAAGATGGTATCTGCTTCTGTAGAAGTAGGCTCAATATTTCATATGATAGTTGGGTTGAAAAAAAATAAATGGTGGCTTTGCAACTTATCTAGCTTGTCTGGTTATTAGGATGAGAGAGAGAATCTCAACAGGAGTTC
The DNA here is from genome assembly GCF_014754425.2 of Oryx dammah. Taxonomy (NCBI): domain Eukaryota; kingdom Metazoa; phylum Chordata; class Mammalia; order Artiodactyla; family Bovidae; genus Oryx; species Oryx dammah. The sequence goes on along the minus strand of NW_024070186.1, from coordinate 150,776,521 downwards.
TGCATTCATACTGGAAGAAAAATAATACCTATTACTGTTTAGAAGGAGAGCAAAAGTATAGCATGAGAGCATAGCATTATGAAAAACAGTCACAATTTCAGTTCAGTTCAGTTGCTCAGTTGTGTCTGACTCTTTGTGACCCCATGAATCACAGCACGCCAGGCCTCTCTGTCCATCACCAACTCCCAGAGTTCACTCAAACTCATGTCCATCGAGTCTGTGATGCCATCCAGCCATCTCATCCTCAGTCATCCCCTTCTCCTCCTGCCCCCAATCTCTCCCAGCATCAGAGTCTTTTCCAATTGGTCAACTCTTCACATCAGGTGGCCAAAGTACTGGAGTTTCAGCTTTAGCATCATTCCTTCCGAAGAACACCCAAGGCTGATCTCCTTTAGAATGACTGGTTGGATCTCCTTGCAGTCCAAGGGACTCTCAAGAGTCTTCTCCAACACCACAGTTCAAAAGCATCAACTCTTTGGCTCTCAGCCTTCTTCACAGTCCAACTCTCACATCCATACACGACCACTGGAAAAACCATTGCCTTGACTAAACAGACCTTTGTTGGCAAAGTAATGTCTCTGCTTTTCAATATGCTATCTAGGTCACAACTTAGGGAATACTAAATAGTGGTGAAGCTTCCTCTCCAAGCATCTGTAATCTAGTTAAAAATGAGTGATCCTTCTAATACTCTACATTTTCCTAAGTCCTGGCTTTGCTGCAGGCCTTTGTCTTCTTTTTGCCAATCTTAATATCAATCTCCTGAAATTCCCTTTTTCTAGGAATTACCCTGGATGGATTGCTTTTGTGCATGAAAGCTTTCATTCATTTAAGAAATGATAAATGAAGATCTGCTATCTATCTCTAGCATTCTAAATCTCAGCTTTTAAGGAGCCCAGGATTATCTTTAAGGGCTTTCTAAAATTAAAATATCTTTTATTTCCTTAATTTTTCAGGCACTTTATCGCTGGAGTCTATGGTGCTCAAAAGAGCACTGTTTTGAAGCATATGAGAAACAACTAAATAAGGCAATGGATGACGAAGAGAGTATAGACTGAAACTGCAGGCTTCTCAGCCCTTAAATAATTGTTGTTGTTTAGTTGGGCTTTTCTGGTGGCTCAGATGGTAAAGAATCCGCCTGCAATGTGGGAGACCTAGGTTTAATCCCTGGGTTGGGAAGATCCCCTGGAGTAGGGAATGGCTACCCACTCCAGTATTCTTGCCTGGAGAATTCCATGGACAGAGGACTCCATCTACAGTCCATGGAGTTACACAGAGTCTGACAGGAGAGTTGTTTACTTGCTAAGTTAAGTCTGACTCTTTGCGACCCCATAGACGGTAGCATGCCAGGCTTCCCTGTCCTTCACTATCTCCCAGAATTTGCTCAAACTCACATCCATTGTGTCAATGATGCCATTCAACCATCTCATCCTCTGTCATCCCCTTCTCCTCCTGCCTTCAATCTTTCCCAGCATCAGGGTCTTTTCCAATGAGTAGACCCTTAGCATTTGCTGTCCAAAGTATTGGAGCTTCAGTTTCAGCATCAGTCCTTCCCATGAATATGCAGGGTTGATTTTATTTAAGATTGACCGGTTTGATCTCCTTACTGTCCAAGGGACTTTCAAAAGTCTTTTCCAGCACCACAATCTGAAAGCATCAATTCTAGATAACTGATGCAGTTCTTAATTTTCCTTTACACCAGACATGTTAGTGTTGGAACTTTAGTTCCAATTACAAGGACCACCGGATCATTCTTAGAAAGTGAGTAATCCACATTTATGTTGGTGTTGGGGAATGATTGCTTTATTTATGAACAAAGGCAAGAATCTGGACAAATAAACATAAAACGTGTTAAAAATGAGACCATCTTGTCTGCTGGTTAAGCTATCTAGGTCATTGAGTTATACAGACCTTTGTAAAGGTGCAAATTTCACCTCTGTAACACACCAGTTGTGAAAACCTGGGAGAGTTGTTCAGCCTCTTCAAAATTCACTTTTATCATTTGCAAAATTACAATAATAACAAAACTCATAAAATAGTTGGGAAGATTCAATATAAGGATGCCTGTGGAGCACTTAACCAAGGCCAGAAGAAGGCAGGTGTTTCTAATAATTTTGAGTTATATATAGCCCTTTTCCAAAGAAAGGAAAGTGGATGCCTCTACACTGCTTAAAGACTAGACATAGCTGTGCAGGTATTTTGGATGAAGACAGGGTAAGACTTTGGGGAAAACATTTGGAATTTTGAGCTCAGATAGGACTTAGTAGAACAATGGTGCCCCAAGATCATAATGGTCAAGAAACAACTGATTAAACTCAGCATTCGGTATTGTGTCAAAGATTCGACCTCAAAATCTCTCTCCTACTCAGACCCAGGAGTTTTATTTTATTTTTTTTAATGTATTAATTTTTTAATTGAAGGATAATTGCTTTACAGAATATTGCTGTTTTCTGTCAAACCTCAACATGAATTAGCCATAGGTATACATATGTCCCCTCCCTTTTGAACCTACTTCCCATCTCCCTTCCCATCCCACCCCTCTAGGTTGATACACAGCCCCTGTTTGAGTGTTCTGAGACATACAGCAAATTCCAGTTGGCTATCTATCTACGGTGATATGTTTCCCTGTTACTCTCTCCATACATCTCACCCTTTCCTCCCCTCTCCCCATGTCCATAAATCTATTCTCTGTGTCTGTTTCTCCATTGCTGTCCTGCAAATAAATTCTTCAGTACCATTTTCTAGATTCTATATATATGCATTAGTATACGATATTTATCTTTTTCTGACTTACTTCACTCTGTATAATAAGCTCTAGTTTCATCCACCTCATTAGAACTGACTCAGACTTGTTCCTTTTTATGGCTGAGTAATATTTCATTGTGTATATGTACCACAACTTCTTTATCCGTTCATCTGTCGATGGACATCTAGGTTGCTTCCATGTTCTAGCTATTGTAAGTAGTGCTGCAATAAAAAATGAGATACATGTGTCTTTTTCAATTTTGGTTTCCTCAGGGTATATGCCTAGGAGTGGGATTGCTGAGTCATATCGTGGTTCTATTCCTAATTTTTTAAGGAATCTCCATACCACCTTCCATAGATTTTATTTATATATACACTTCATGGAAACTTAAGAAGTGAAGATGTTAGTCGCTCAGCCATGTCCAACTCTTTGTGACCCCATGGACGTAGCCCGCCAGGCTCCTCTGTCCATGGAATTCTCCAGGTAAGAAGACTGGAGTGGGTTACCATTCTCTTCTCCAGGGGATCTTGCCAAGGGAGCAAACCCAGGTTTCCTGTACTGCAGGCAGATTATTTATCATCTGAGCCGAAATTTAGAAACATCTTTTGGAGAAATAAACTGAAGGAAGAGTAGTAATGCCACCCAAACACCAGGGAGCGCTCCAGTTTCTGTTGTAAATTGAAAAGATGAAAGGAATATGTCAAAATGTGTTGTGTGTGTGCTTAGTCAGTCGTGTCCGACTCTGCGACCCTTTGGACTGTAGGCCTCCAGGCTCCTCTGTCCATGGGATTTTTCAGGCAACAATGTTAGAGTGGATTTCACTTCCTTCTCCAGGGGATCTTCGCTATCTAGGGATCAAACCTGTGTTTCCTATGTCTCCTGCATTGCATTGAGTCAACAGGGAAGCTGGTCAAGACAGACTTTGAAAGAGTTCATTTTTGTGGTTTATACTTAGAGTTTGTCACAGTTCTATTTCCTATGTCTTTGTCTTTCAAAAGTGAGCCACAGAAGGGGAAAAACAGTAAATCTATTTCTAGCTATTAAGGGTAGCAGTTGTATAGTTAATCATACCACATAGATTAAAACAAAAAACAAAAATCCTTTTTCCATACTCTAGTTTTAAGGGTCACTTCCAAGTCATTTATAAGCAAGAGATAATGTGTCTATATAAACAAAATAGAGGAGAAAGTATTTGCTGAATCTTGGCTTCTGAAATTACTTTAAATAATTCAGTCTCTTTCTCCCTGAAGTGACTTATCCTTCATTTAACCTTTCATGGAAAGACAGGTAAGATCATGTCTGCCCTATTTTTATTTATTCATTCAGCAAATATTTATTATGCATGTACTAGGTATAGGATACTGGGAATTAGGAAATTCACAAACATCAACCCTGGTCCCTCACATAATAAATCACCTGACATTGTTTCTGCCCCAAAGTGACATTTTAAAAAGTTACATTTTAGTAGAGAGAAGCAGACAGTGGACATCTATAGAGGCAACATATGAGAAGCTGAATATACAGATGATAATGGCCAAAACATTTAAAAGTGGAATTCTGACGCACAACCTACAGCAACCTATCTAGGAAAGCATCTTTTATGTACAATAAATAGTTGAGAAAGCCAGCCTACTATAAGTCAGACTTGTAGAAGTCAAACTGTTATCTCTAGTACCTGTCCTGGAAACTGAACAATAATTTCTTTAACAAATGGCCCCAAATGATCAGGACGTGTTTAATAACTGACAGCTTCTTTAATGTTTATCCCTGCTTCCAACTTAAGACCAACCAGAGAAAACCATATATGTACCCATAACCAATCACATCAGATGTCCCACTTCCAGCTAGCCTGCCTCCTGCTTCCCCTGGCCAACAACCTCCCCTCCAGGCATACCTGCAGACCTCCCTTTTCAGCTATAAACTTTTCCTCTCCTCTGCCCACCTCTGACTCTGCAGAAAAGCACAAATGGCAGTGATTGACTTTATTGCTTTAGCAAGCTCTGATAATCAGATTTCGTTGTTCTCTTTCGGTTGGTCTTCATTTATTTACACATATGAAATAATGTATGTGCTCAGTCATTCAGTCATGTCTGACTCTGTGTGAACCCATGGACTGTAGCCCACCAGGCTCCTCTGTCCGTGGGGACTCTCCAGGCAAGAATGCTGGAGTGGGTTGCCATGCCCTCTTCCAGGGGATCTTCCCAACCCAGGGATTGAACCCAGGTCTCTTCTTTACCATCTGAGCCACCAGGGAAGCCCATTTCCATATAGACAGTATGACAAACTAGGAGAAAACCCATTCATAAAAATGGATCAGAATTGGAACTGCCCTGGTGGTCCAGTGGCTAAGGTTCCATGTCCCAATGCAGAGGCTTTGGGTTCTATCCCTGGTCAGGAACTAGATCCCACATGCTGCAACGAAGTTTGTCTGCCACAACTAAAGATCCTGGATGCTGCATCAAGAACTGGCACAGTCAAATTAAAAAAAAAAAATCGTAGCATCACTAAATGGGAAAAACTACACATTAAAAAAAAAAAATCAGAATCAAGGAATAGGAGTAGCTGTGGGGGAAAGGGTTTATTTTCTGTAGAGCAGTCAGTCAGGACTTACTGAGCAAAGACCTAAACAAAGTGTGGGTCTGAGCCATGTGGGTATCCAAAAAGAGGTGTACCCATACAGAGGGGAGAGTGAGGCAACTCGGAAGGGGAAGCTGTCATGCAGTTTGATTAATTCACATTTTCACCATCCCTTGGCAATGGAGACAAAGGAGAGTGTGGCTGATGTGAGTTCAGAGAGGTCGTGATCTCTTAGAGTAAAAAGAGGTGTCTCTGGAGCTCTAGGCAGAGGGATGACAGGTCTAACTTTGTTTTCAAAGGCCCACCCTGGCTGTTGTATGTACAGGGCACAAGGGTAGAAGCTGGGAGAGCAGATTGCTGAGATGTAGACAGAAGATGACATCCAGGAAATAATGGCCGAGGTGGGGGAAAAGCCCTTTGTCTCTGGATATGTTTGAAGGCAAAACTGATACATATGTTGATAAATGGAATGTGAAAGCTGAAATAAAAGAACATGATAAAAAGCAAAGCTTTTGGATTGGTGAACTCAGAAGGAGAGCTGCCCTTGAGAAGGGATAAGCACATTTTGGATGGCTGTTTGCAGCAACTGGTCATGTGGTTGTAGTTGTGCTGAGCTTGAGATGCGTGTAAGGTTTTCAGGGGAAATTGATGAGGGCACCAGACTGAGAATAAAAAATATGGGTGCTGACAGCATGCTTATAGGAATTAGATCCAGCCTTTGGTCACTCTGGGACACTGCAGTGTTTAGAGACTGGGGGAATGAGGAAACTCTCACAAAGAAGGATGACTAAAATTGACCAGAGAGGAAGGATAAGAAGCAGCAGAGAGCATGGCACCTCTTACACTAAGAAAGCACTGCAAGAAGAAGGAAGTTGTCAGCTGGGACAAATCTGATCAGTTTAAGCAGCACGCGAACCGAGAATCCATGATGGAATTTAACAATGTAGGCATCATCAGTGGCTTTTAGAATACTTTTTTTTTTTTTTCGGAGTTGTGAAGAATAAAATAAAATATTTGAAGAGAATGGAATGAAATACATTAAAGGTAGCAAAAAGAGGAAACTCTCCCACCAATTTTTAGTTGATGAAACAGGTGAGAAATGGCATTAGGAAGGGATTGTAGGGTCAGGGAGAAAGTTGTGTGTGTGTGTGTGTGTGAGAACATGTGTTTAATTTGTTTATACTGCAATGTGTGTGTTAGTCATTCAGTCGTGTCCAACTCTGCAATTCCATGGACTGTAGCCTTCCAGGCTCTTCTGGTTATGGGTTTTCCCAGGCAAGAATACTGCAGTGGGTTGCCATTTCCTCCTCCACGGAATCTTTCCAACCCAGCGTTGAACCTGTGTCTCCTGCATTGCAGGCAGATTCTTCACCATCTGAGCCACCGGGGAAGGAGTTACATTCAAACCTATATTGCAAAAGGTTTGAATATTTATGGTTGGCAGAATAATGGCCCATCTAAAATGTCTAAGTCCTAATCTCCAAGACCCCTTTCAAATATGTCACTTTACATGGCAAAATTGATTTTGCAGATCTGATTAAGGATAATTGTGATGCGGGAGAGATGATCTCCTAGTATGCAGGCGGAACCAATGTAATTATTATTGTGAAATCTTGGCTTCTCTGGTGGTTCAGATGGTAAAGGATCTGCCTGCAATGCAGGAGACTCAGGTTTGATCCCTGAGTGGGGAAGATCTCCTGGAGAAGGGAATGGCTACCCGCCCCAGTATTCTTGCCTGGAGAATCCCATGAAAAGGAGCTTGGTGAGCTACAGTCCTTGGGGCTGCAAAGAGTCAGAAAGACTGAGCGACTAAGCACACACAATGTAATTATTATCCAGACAGACCCAATGCAATTAATGGAGTCCATTTAAGGGTAGGAGAGATGTATAAGGGATAGAGAAAGAGAAATGATGAAAGTGGAAAAGAGAGACACAGACAGAGAGACAGAGAGACAGAGAGATGGGATGCCAGAAAGCTATGTGTATTTATGTACTTATGCACTTGAAGATAGAAAAAGACTCATGAGCCAAGCATGCTGATAGCCTCTAGAAGGCAGAATAGAAAAAAGAAATAAATTCTTCCCTACAGCCTCTAGAAGATACACAACTCTGCAAATCTATTTTGGAATTCTGGTCCTCAACACTGTGAGATAACAAATTAGTAGTCTTTTAAGCCACTAAATGTGTTGTGATTTGTAACAGCAGCAACAGGAAACTAGCAGTGTTAATGAGAATGATGCAATCGAGAGGGGGAGATGATAATGCAGGAAGGAGATGACCAACATCTAGAGGAGTGGCTTTCAATCTGTATCTTTGAGATATCAAATAAGATCTTATACGCAGGGGATAGACATAGGGTTTCATTAATAGTATAAAAGTCAGTTGCAATCAGTTGAAAGATTCAGTGGCAGAATAATTTCCCCTATTTTTTTTTCACTGCAGTAAAAATCAATGCCATCAGCTAAAATTAGAGAAGTGGGTAGAGATGTTGAAGAAAAGTAGACAACAATCCTTTAGGAATGTGGGCAAATAACAGACTAGAGAAGAGAAATATGATTGCAGGCAAGAAATCGGAAGCTACTTGAGGTTTGTGGCAGTGGGTTGTCTGCTTTAATTTTCTTCTTCAGTCATATTTAGCCTCCTGGATTTACTACAGAGCCTAAGGAGAGTTGGATTTAAACAAATCTGAGTTTTCGCCAGAGGTAAAACAGAAAACTGGGGTTAGAAAGTGAGGGTGAGCACTTCCCTGGTGGTCCAGTGGTTAAGACTTCACCTTCCAATGCCAGGGATATAGGTTCAATCCCTGGTCAGGGAGGTAAGATCCCAAATGCCTTCCACCAAAAACCTGAAACATAAACCAGAAGCAATATTGTAACACATTCAAACAGGTGGCATGAGTGGTAAAGAACACATCAGCCAATGCAAGAGACACAGGAGACAATGGCTCAATCCCTGGTTTGGAAAGATCCCCTGGAGGAGGGCATGGCAAGCCACTCCAGTATTCCTGCCTGGAGAATCCCGTGGACAGAGGAGCCTGGTGGGCTATGGTCCATAGTTACGCAAAGAGTCAGACACGACTGAAATGACTTAGCACACAGGCACCACATCCAAAAGGAAAAAAAAAAAAAATGAAGGAGGACGTGAGGATATGATGAAAGCTGGGCTTCCCTAGTGGTTCAGTTGGTGAAGAATCTGTCTGCAATGCAGGAGACCTAGGTTCGATCCCTCAATTAGGATCCAGAGAAGGAAATGGCAACCCAATTCAGTATTCTTGCCTGGAGAATTCCATGGACATAGGAGCTGGGCAGGCTACTGTCCATGGGATCACAAAGAGTCAGACATGACTATGTGACTAACTTTCACTTTTTCATATGCGTGACTTTGTATATGTGCGTGTATATGTATATATATCTCCTGTGTTTCCAATGGTCTTGTTTTTCACTCCATTTCAGCCACTCACTTTCATGGTACTCAAATGTATTTATACTATATATGTATATGCACACACACACACATATATATATATAGTAAAAATGAATGATATGTAATCTGGAATTGACTTCTTTCTCAGCAAAGCGAGATGGTAACCTCAGCTGTTTTATGATACATTATGGAAATTTTCATCATTGTCACACATTAAGGCTTCATTTTTTTTAGCACAAAGACAATTGAATTAATTATTTTGCTAAGAAATCTTGAGCAGAATATTGCCTGCCTGTTGTGAAAGGAATAAGAAATAGATGAATTTCTCTCCACTCTCCTTTCCTATTACATTCGGGAAATGTTTATAGAATTCTAATTTAAAAGATTTAACAAATGGATGGACCTAGGCTATAAGTTATGTGCAATAGTAATTTTGTTTAGAGAGATACAACTTTCCCCGCAGGTCAGATCTAAGACATCACTGGTCACTTAATCAACCAGTGAATAAGATGTAACTGTTATGCATATACTTCTGTGATGGACACCAAGAGTTACATGCCCGGAATCTAGTTTTCCTTGTTTGCTAAGAGAGGGAATTTTTTTTTTTTTTGGAGTAGAAATCTGCTTTGTTAAAAATATGCCTCTCTCAACACTTCCTTGACCTAGTTTTGCCATGGGACCTATATCTGGCTAGTGAGACTAAGTGGGAGCCACCCAGGTCATGCTTCAGAAAAAGTTCTGTTTTCTTCTGATGGAGGCAGACAGACTCAGGAACTTGAGTCTTTGCTTATTTGCACATTTTGCCCCTTTGCCTGGAGGTCACCCAGCTGTTCTGAGACTTTGAGAACAAGAGCCACATGCTGGATCGCTGTGAAGGGAAAGCTAGACAGAGTCTTCATTCTCCAAGAATTATCAGAGTAGCTGTGCCAGCCCTGAGCTGCCAAACTCTACCATTTTTAAGAGAGAAAAATAAACATCTTACTTGTTTAAGCAACACTAACAGAATATGTGCTATATGAAACCAAGTGTAATTGCTAGCAAATATAATTTTCTTCAAAGAGACAGTTTACAAAATGCCTTCCTTTATCTTTCACTATAAGTCCCCCAAAAAGTCATTTAATCAGTGGATTGCATTGAACTATGTTTCAGTAATATTTATGCTCATTCATATAATGAAATACAGCAGCATCACAAATATGATGGGAAATGGAGATGGCAACCCACTCCAGTATTCTTGTTTGGGAAACCCCATGGACAGAGGAGCCTGGCGGGCTATAGCCCATGTGGTGACAAAGAGTTGGGCACAACCTAGACACTGAACAACAACAATAAGGTGGACATTGATGTATAATGACATAAAAATGCTCATGGTAGCATATTAGATGGAGGAAAAAAAGGAGGTACATAGGTTTTGTGCAACTTGTTTTCATCTAAATCATAGCCTTTTTTTTTTTTTTTTCCTTTTCAAATCTATTGTGGTGAGTCAGGGTTGTAGTAAAGGGAGGGGAGATGTGTCCAGAGAACCTGTCTATGGCACATCAAGATGACCATAGTCACCAAAGTCTGGAATAAGTGGTTGTACAGTAACGAAGGAAAGCAACATAGGGTTATCCTTGAAATCTCAAGAAACCAACTTAAAATTTTTTAATCATAATATTATTTCTTCTTAAATTTATTAGCTATTGTTTTATCAGGATATATCTATTACTGTAATTTTATAAAAAACAAACAACAAAGATGCTTAACTTTCAATGTTAGGGAGATCAATTATTGACCAATATTATGTACATCATACTTAAATTTATTAAATACAATAACGCTTAGGGACTTTTGAGAAAAACTTTTTAAAACTCAGAAGCCCTTCAGTCTCCAATTATTTTTCACTTTGGACTCATGTATTCACAGTCAAAAATTGCTTCGTAATCTGGTTTCTGAAATTCACATGATATGCATGCAGGATTTCTGATTTAGTTCAAATGGTAAAGAATCTGCCTGCAGTACAGGAGACCCAGATTCAATTCCTGGGTTAGGAAGATCTCCTGGAGGAGGAAATGGCAACCCATCCAGTATTCTTGCTTGGTGAATTCCATGGACAGAGCAGCCAGGTTGGCTTCAGTCTATGGGGTCGCAAAGAGTAGGGCACAACTGAATGACTAACACAACTCAACAATGCGCCAGGGAATACTGTATGTTCATGTATTTTTTAAATGCTCTTTAATTCCTAGATATTTTATCATAAGGAAAAAGTAAAGTGTGGGTGTCCTGAATTCATGGGCTCTGCATCTGAGCTAACTAACATAAGCAGTTAGCACTTCTATTTACAAACAACTGTAAAACACCAGGAGCCCACCTGATGTAAAGCAGAACATGGTTCAGTGGAACCTCATATACACACCCAGCTCGTAAGTGCTTACAGAACCTGAAGAGCTTATTTTATAACCCTTCACATCATTTGAGAAAGAGTGATGATTAATATGAAAAATAAGCACAGTGTTTACATAACATTTTCTACCCAAGTCACTGAGTAGTAAATTTATTGTCAGCTAAAAGCTGCACTTAAAAAAAAAATTATGCCTACTGTCTTTGGATATTCTTTAAAAAAATGATACAATCTAGAGGTCACCACTTGATTGGATTTTGAAGGTTTTTCTCTGGGTCACACACATTAAGCACAGCAAAAAGAACAATAGCAATTTTTGTTTATCATGAAATTCATATCTAAAATACTAAGCATCTGAAAAAGAATGTGTGTGTGTGTTTATGTGTGTGTAATGGAATCACTTTACTGTTCTAAAGCTAACAGAATGTTGTAAATTAACTATATTTCAATAAAAATGGTTACTGAAAAAAATAGAATATTGAATAAGGTGAAATCTTTTGTAATCAGAAATTCTCTTAAGCTTTACGTAAGTTTCTATGCAATACTGTACATTTCCCAAATTATCACATATATCTAATTATTATATGAAAAATTTTTATATGAAAGAGTTTACAGCTGATTCATGTTTCTATCTTCTATTTTCTAGGCATAATACAGACTTGCCTGCCAGAATAATTGCTCATCTATTGCTTTAATAGGGCAAAACTTGAAATGCCTTAAGAATAAACTACTTTCACTGAGAGATGACTACAGATATAATTTCTATGACTGGTAAATTTAGGCATAATCTTTTGGGAACATTATTTAATAATATCTTAGGTATAACAGAGGAATGAACAAATAACACATTAGATTTCTATTAAACCACTCATCACACTTTACATGATGTTATTTCAAAATAAAAGCAATTCACTATATTCTTTTTGAGCTTATTGTATTTTAAATTTAAATTGGATAATAAGATTTGCCCTTATATGCAGTCTCTCTCAATTTTAAGATATGATTGCACTGTCTTCTAGTTTATTGTTGCTATTGAAGAAGTATCTATCAGATCAGCAAGATGGCAAATAGGAATTTTCTATCGTCATCCTCCCTACAAAATATTGATTTTGACAGCCATCAATGGATGAGAGCATCTTTTTCAGGAGTCTAGGTGAAAAGTTCCAGTACATTGAATACATACACTGAAGATGGTAAGAAGAACAGTTTCAATTTGCCCACCTGATCCTCACAGCAAAGAGTACATCTCAGTATCAAGAGAGAAGCTCTTGATCAGGGGATTTCTCTTTCAGGGAAAGTGAGTGTGGTGAGTGAATGCCTGGCTTCTTCAGCCATGAGGAATACTATCTGTCCATTTCTATCTCACCCTACCTGGTATATGAGGTGACTGGCATGGCTGAGTGGCTGGGAGACATGGGGGGCACAGTAAGCAGGGCTCAGAGCTCTTCAAAGAGCACAGATTCTACTCACTGCTTCACGGACTCCATTCTGCTTGAGCTATATCACCTGCAGACCTCCTCCTACCCCGCAGTGCTCCACATGCCTCATCCACCCCCAAGTCATTGGTACCCTGCACAAGTCCCTGCAGAAGTGAATGCAAGCATTTGCAGGAAGTTTGGGAGCACACACAGAAAGCATGTCCAGCTCTGTGGAACTGGGAGAAGGCACGCAGACTTGAGCATTTCAGGGTACTGTCCTATAAAAAATAAACTGGAGGCTTTCAATACCTGGCCTGGCTTTGTAGGAGCAGGAAAAGGTATACATTTTGAGAATTGCCCCGCATGAGGGAGCAGGAGATGTGGAGCAGATGCATGCAGAGAAAAGCTCTGAGTGAGCCCCTGATTCCCTTTAGATCTCTTTTGTACAGTTCTGTGTATTCTTGCTACCTTTTCTTAATATCTTCTACTTCTGTTAGGTCTATATCATTTCTGTCCTTTATTGTGTCCATCTTTGCCTGAAATGTTCCCTTGGTATCTCTAATTCCCTTGAAGAGATCTGTAGTCTTTCCCATTCTGTTGTTTTCCTCTATATCTTTGTATTGTTCACTTAGGAAGGCTTTTTTATCTCTCCTTGCTATTCTTTGGAACTCTTCATTTAGATAGGTATATCTTTCCTTTTCTCCTTTGCCTTTCACTTCTTTTCTCAGTTATTTGTAAGTCCTCCTCATACAAACATTTTGCCTTTTTGCATTTCTTTTTCTTGGGGATGGTTTTGATCACACCTGCTGTACAATGTTAGAAACCTCTATCCATAGTTCTTCAGGCATTCTGTCTATCAGATCTAATCCCTTGAATCTATTTGTCACTTCCACTGTATAATCGTAAGGGATTTGATTTAGGTCATACCTGACTGGCCTAGTGGTTTCCCCTACATTCTTCAATTTCAGTCTGAATTTGGCAATAAAGAGTTCATAATCTGAGCCACAGTTAACTGCTGGTCTTCTTTTTGCTGACTGTATAGAGCTTCTCCATCTTTGGCTGCAAAGAATACAATCAATCTGATTTTGGTCTGTATAGTCAAAGTTATGATTTTTCCAGTAGTCATGTATGGATGTGAGTGTTGAACCATAAAGAAGGCCGAGTGTCGAGAATTGATGTTTTGAACTGTGGTGTTGGACAAAACTCTTGAGAATCCCTTGGACAGCTAGAAAATCAAACCAGTCAATCCTAAAGGAAATCAGCCCTGAATATTCATTGGAAGGACTGATGCTGAAGCCAAAGCTCCAATACTTTGGCCACCTAATGCAAAGATCTGACTCATTAGAAAAGACCCTGATGTTGGGAAAGACTGAAGGCAGGAGGAGAAGGGGACAACAAAGGACCAGATGGTTGGATGGCATCACTGACACAATGGACATGAGTTTGAGCAAATTCCAGGAGATATGAAGGACAGGAAGCCTGGAGTGCTGCAGTCCATGGGGTCACAAAGAGTTGGACACAGGTGAGCATCTGAATAAGAACAGATTCCCAAGCCAAGTTGATTGGGGAAGGTATTTCTCTCCTGAAAAACTGCTCAACATCACTAATCATCAGGAAAGCAAATTAAAACCACAATGAGGTTTCATCTCATGCTTGTTAGGATGGTTATTATCAAAAAGACAAAAAAAAATTGTTGATGTGGATATGAAGAAAAGGGAGCACTTGAATTTTATTGGTGCAAATGAAATCAGTGCACTCACTATGAAAACAGTATGGAAGTTCCACAAAAATATTAAAAACAGAACTGTCTTATGACCTAGCAATCCCACTTGGGGGATATATCCAAAGGAAATAAAGTCACTATCTTCAAAAAATATTTGCCCTCCCATGTTCATTGCAGCATTATTTGCAGTAATCAAGATGTGGAAATAACCCATGTGTCAGTAGAGGAACTGATAAAGAAAATGTGATATAATACATACCATTTTATATATATTATATAAGTATAATATATATGCCATAATATATTATAGAATATTATTCAGTCTTAGAGAAAGAAATTCTGCCACTTAAGACAACCTGGAGGATATTATGTTAAGTGAAATAAATGAGATTCAGAAACACCAATATTGCAGGATCTTACTTACATTTGGAATCTAAAAATGTTGAACTCATAAGAAAAGAGAACAGAATGGTGGTTACCAAGAAGATGTGCAGGAAACTGGGAAATGGGGAGATATTGGTCAAAGAGAACACATTATAAGATGAATACATTCTAGCCACCAATGTAGATCATGTCAAGTATAGTTAAGAACAATGAATTTTAGATTTAAAATTGATGAGAGACTAGATATCAAGTATTCTCAATACAAACACCAAAAACAAAAAACCTGATAACTAGGTGAGCTGCTGGATATGTTAATTAGCTTGACTGTGGCATCATTTTCATAATGTATACATATTTAAAAACATCATGGTACACACCTTCTACAGTTAAAATTTTTGTCAGTCATATTTAAATAAAATGGAAAAATTAAAAATAAAAAGTTGAAAACAAAAAGTATCTATCACACTAATTATTTTTTCCTTGTAAGTTGTCATTTTTTTCTCAACGAATACTAAACTGGTTCATTTTTGTCATTGGTATTCTGAAACTTACCACAATACAGCTAGAAGGATATGTCTTTATTTATCAGTTTGGAATTAAAAGTGCTTTCTAAGTTTGCAGTTTAGAAATTCTGATTTCAGAATCTGACTTTCTGGAAAATTCTCACCTATTATCTCTAATCTTGGTCTTCATTTTATATGTTATCTCCATTTGAATGTAAGTCCAGTTAAACTCACTTTGAACTTCTCTTTCTTCCACAACGCTCAAAATTTCTTTTGCTTTCTCTAACTCTTTTTCTTTGCTGCACATGAATAATTTTTAAAAATTATATTCTAAAGATCTAATTCTTTCTTATCTTTAGCTAAAGCTATTTTCAGTTATTTTTATTTTATTAAAATTTCCATTATTTTTGAGTCTACATTTTTTCATCATATACATTTTTAGTTTATATTTTTTCCCCAATAACCTCAAATTTTTGGAGATATGAGTTCAAAATTAAATTTCTGTGGTGGACTTCCTAGGTAGTCCAGTGCTTGCGACTTCACTTTCCAGTGCGGGAGGTGTGGGTTAGATCCCTGACTGGAGAGTTAAGATCCCACATGCCTCATGGCCAAAAACCCAAAATTTAAACAGAAGCAATATTGTGACAAATTCAATAAAGAATTTAAAAATGATCTGCATAAAAGCAAATCTTAAAAAATTAAATTCCTGCTAAGTTCTTGTTCTCAAAATGTCTCCCTTATTTTCTCAAAAACATCATATGCATTAAATAACATTTTTTTCTTTCAAGAATCTTAGATTTTTTTATGAGAAAATTATAGCATACTAGCCTCCAGTATCAACAGAAAGTGCTGAATATCATTGAAGTGCTAAATTGATAGCCTATGCTTAAGAGCGCAAGAAGATTCTCTTATTGAAATTAAATAACCATTGAGTCAAATTGAATAAAAATATAAAAACGTATTTCTCTGATTTTATGATTCATTTTAACCCCTATCTTGTGAAGTAAATAACCTGATTTTTTTTAAAAAAAACTTTATAATTGGCTTTATTTATCTATCAACAGAAAGTGCTGAATATCAATTAAAGTGCTGTTGATAGCCAGCCTATGCTTAACAGCACAAGACGATTCTCTAATTGAAATTAAATAACCATTGAGTTAAATTGAATACAAATATAAAAGCATATTTCTCAGATTTATGATTCATTTTAATCTGTCTTGTGATGTAAATAAACTGTTTTAAAAAAACTTATAATTGGCCTTATTTTTCTATCTCAAAATATCTAAACTCTCTACTTTTTAGGCCCTCTGATATTTATCCTAACTTAATTCTTTTGTTATATGATTCTTACTAAAATGTGTAAAAATAAACTTCAATAAGTTAAAAATATCACTCTTACATCAATACAGAAATGAATGTGTTTCAAAGGTGTACTTATTCATTAATGAGAACCACTAGGTTAGGAGGGCTGGTTGCAGGAGCATTTAAGGATAGATATACTGAAATAAGCTTGCTAAGTAAAAAACAAACCTCTTTAGTGTCCTATGAGAAAGAAAATATACGGACAATTATTATTATTTAGTGTCCAGGAATTATTTACTTCTCCACAGGAAAACATTCATAATTTAGTATGTGACTTCACAAAATTTCAGTACTAACCAATAATAAATGCCAAGTAAAACATAAGTACAATACCCTAAAGAATTAAATAAGACTTGGTTGACTCTGTTAGGCAATTTTCCTTCTTGGCATTGAAATGGCATGCAGTCCTTATTGTCGTTGTTCAGTAGCCATGCCCGACTCTTTGCAACCCCATGGACTTCAGCACACCAGGGTCCTCTGTTCTCCACTGTCTCCCAGAGTTGGCTCAAATTCATGTCCACTGAGTTGGTGATGCTGTCCAACTATGTCATCCTCTGCTGCTCTCTTCTCCTTTTGCCTTCAACGTTTCCCAGCATTGGAGTCTTTTCCAATGACAACTCTTAGCATCAGGTAGCCAAAGTATTGGAACTTCAGCTTCAGCATCAGTCCTTCCAATAAATATTCAGGGTTGATTTCCTTTAAGATTGACTGGCTCGATCTCCTTGCAGTCCAAGGGACTCTTAAGAATCTTCTCTAGCACCACAATTTGAAAGCATTAGTTCTTTAGAGCTCAGGCTTCTTTATAATCCAGTTCTCACATCTGTACATGACTACTAGAAAAACCATAGCTTTGACTACATGGACCTTTGTCAGCAAAGTGAGGTCTCTGCTTTTTAATATGCTGTCTAGAGTATGTTATTTTTTTTTTTTTAATTTCATGGCTGCAGTCACTGTCCACAGTGATTTTGGAGCCCAGGAAAATAAAATCTATCACTGATTCCACTTTTTTCCACTTCTATTTGCCATGAAATGATGGGACAGATGTCATGATCTTAGTTTTTTTAATGTTGAGTGTTAAACCACCTTTTTCACTCCTCTCTTTCATCCTCATCAAGAGGCTCTTTAACCCCTCTTTACTTTCTGCCGTTAGAGTCCTTATCTTGCATTATTTCTGAGTAGTGGATATTTTTTCTTTCATTATAAATGTAAAGTCTATGATGGCAGGGCTTTACCCTTCTTGTTCATTCTTCCATGACTAATGCAGAGCAGAGTGGCCTGAGACATAGTAGGTACTCAGAAAATATGTTGAAATAATGAATCAATGAACCAAAGAAACTGTCCTAGTCTATGCCCTTTTTTCATCTATTTATCTAAACTAAGTCATCCCAACTCCATCAGATCTGAAACTCCAGTTAATATGAAATATTTGGTAACACCCCATGGAATATTGTGGAATGAAAGTCACAGAAGATATAAAATAGCTATTTGGAAAAATCATGTTCTACTATAACATAAGAGAAATTTTAAATGAGAATAATTTATTTACTATAACACATATTTCATTATGTACTCAAATAGGAACATTTGCACCAAAAGAAAAAGAAATTAGATCCTGGCTTTTATATGAAAAATTTTTATCTGTAGACTCACTAACAGTTTAGGAGTTATAGACAGATTGATACAGATGTTAGATTTGTGACCCAAATTCCATGATTGATTGCCTTGAATGCTGTGATTTTTTTTAAAAGATGACGAATAACTTTTAGTATAAGTTCCAGACAAAACAAAAGTCAGCCTTCCATTTATTTACCGAATTCCTGGATTTTCACTGTGCATTTAAAACTGCTTTGAGTTTAAATGCAAAATAGAGTAGACTTTTTGTTCATAAACATACCTAGGGTTTTCAGTTGCTATCCAAAAGATCATTTAGAAAGTTGCATGAAATGCAGAGTAATAGATCTTTGTAAAGGACTGACTGTCTTTTAAGTCTTGTTTGTACGAGGTGACTAGCAGACCTCTACCTATTAAATGCTAGTGAAGTTCCCAACAATTGTGGCAACCAAATTCCACTTCTCCAAAAACACATTATCAAAATATTTCTAAACTGGTATTCTTTTCAGGACCACTGATTGAGGCATATTTACCTATTTTAAAGGGTCCGTTTGAACAATATATCTTCATGAGCGTTTCCTAGCGATTCCTGTGAAATTTATTCTTTCATTGCTCTAACACTCGACAACCTTTAAAGTTTGCACTTTAAAGTACAGATGGTGACTGCAGCCATGAAATTAAAGCTGCTTACTCCTTGGAAGAAAAGTTATGACCAACCTAGACAACATATTCAAAAGCAGAGACATTACTTTGCCAACAAAGTTCTGTCTAGTCAAGGCTATGGTTTTTCCAGTGGTCGTGTGTGGATGTGAGAGTTGGACTGTGAAGAAAGCTGAGCACTGAAGAATTGATGCTTTTGAACTGTGGTGTTGGAGAAGACTCTTGAGAGTCCCTTGGACTGCACGGAGATTCAACCAGTCAGTCCTGAAGGAAATCAGTCCTGGGTGTTCATTGGAAGGACTGATGTTGAAACTGAAACTCCAGTACTTTGGCCAGTACCTGATGTGAAGAGCTGACTCATTTGAAAAGACCCTGATGCTGGGAAAGATTGAAGGCTGGAGGAGAAGGGGATGACAGAGGATGAGATAATTGGATGGCATTCCCTGGTGGCTCAGAGGCTAAAGCATCTGCCTCTAATGCGGGAGACCTGGGTTCGATCCCTGCGTCGGGAAGATCACCTGGAGAAGGAAATGGCAACCCACTCCAGGATTCTTGCCTGGAGAATCCCATGGATGGAGGAGCCTGGTGGGCTACAGTCCATGGGGTTGCAAAGAGTCGGACATGACTGAGCAACTTAACTAACTAACTAACCGACTCAATGGACATGAGTTTGAGTAAACTCCAGGAGCTGGTGATGGACAGGGAGGCCTGGTGTGCTGCAGTCCATGGGGTCGCAAAGAGTTGGACATGACTGAGCGACTGAACTGAACTGAACTGAAAGTTTGTACATACACTACAGGGATCAAGACTGTGTGCTCTGTAATCAACTTGCCTGGGTTTTTTTTTTATCTCAGATACCTGCTGTGTCCCTGGGCAGCCCATCTCACCTCCCTGTGTTTCACTCTTCTCACTTGTGAAACTTAAATAAAATTGGTAGCCATCTCACTGGGTTGTTGTGATGAATAAATTCTCATCAATTGCAAAGGTTGAAGATATATTGTAGTATATATTACATGAATCTATATATTTTTTCTAATTAGTACCAATCAGTTGATCCTTTAAATATGCACCACTAGTCATGTTTCTCTGAACAGTTGGTAAGCTCCTTGAAGGCAGGACATTTGAAGAATGCTGGACAAATTGATGCATATTCATTTATTCATTATATATACACTTGAATAAATACAAGCTTCCCTGGTGGCTCAGAGGTTAAAGGGTCTGCCTGTAATATGGGAGACTTGGGTTCGATCCCTGGGTTGGGAAGATCCCCTGGAGAAGGAAATAGCAACCCACTCCAGTATTCTTGCCTGGAGAATCCTATGGATGGAGAAGCCTGGTGGGCTACAGTCCACGGGGTCGCAAAGAGTCAGACACGACTGAGCGACTTAACTTTAACTAACAACTTATGTATATTTAGTTTGACCATTGCAGAAGCATAGTACTTGCATAATACAACTCTTGAAAACATGAGTTAGAATTGCAAAGCATTCTACAAATATTGCCACAAAAGAATCATCAGTTCAAAGAAGAGTGCTGAAAAGCAGAGGCAACTAGAAATATGTTTCTTTTGTTGATTTACAGCAAGCCTTTGTCCAAGCCACTGGGCTGCTGTGTATTCTCACTTAGCACCTGCTATGGACATAGCAGGCATTTGCTCTCTCTCCTGGGAATTCTGTAAGACTAGATGAAGGCTTTGTTCTCAGGCCATGGCACACTTACCTGTCCCCTTATTAAAATTTCTCTGTCTTGTGACATTGTAAAGAGTGTTGATGAATCCTGTCTTCCTGTGGATTATTGCTGCTAGAGGAAGATCTGTCTGCCTTTTCTTCTTAACCACTGAACAATACAAAATATGAATTCTCTTATTATATAGTGTGCAGTATTACATAAATCTACAAGTGTCCCCACCGTCAGCTTTCATGAGTCCCATGAAAACATTCAGGAGCAAGCACTGACCTCGGATGGGATAGAGTCTTGGTTTTATATTCTCATCTTTCACAGTGAAACATTAACTCTCAAATTATAGAAGAGACTGACAATATTCCATCTCTATGCAATTAAACTACTATTAAATGTATTTTAATGAATTTTTAATTTGCTTTTGTAAGGTAAATTTGTATGTTTTTTTAAGTGTGAAGAAGCCCCTGACTTGAATTTAATGAAAGGCAGCAATCTAAAGCTGGCATATAGCATTCAGGTATGGTTCTGAGGCTTCGCTGCCTGAGGTTGAATCCTGGCTTTACCTGTTAACCAGATGACGCTGCACCTGAGTGTGTCATGTTCCGGATTCTTTTCTGAAAGTTGGAATGAAAACAGTGTCAACCTTGTTTTGGGTCCTAATGATGATAAGTAACGCATGGATTACCCAGTTAATAACAGTACATATCTGTGTGACATATCTGAGTGCTTACTCAAGTATTAACTATGATTCTCTGGGGTGGGGGCCTGTCCTGGCCTCTACTCACTACTGGCTGTTGGCAGACTTGTCCCAGTGTGATCAAAAATGTATCCAGATACTGTCAAATGTCCCATGGGGAAAAATAACCTCTGATTGAGAGCCATCATTTTATAACAGACTTTATGCAGAGGGGACAGAGTGATTATGAAATGACATGGTCCCCAAAGGCCAGAAGCATACTATGTGGGACAGGCATCTTTGAAACAGAATCTGAACTGAAACGCATCAGAACCTGAGTTTGGATGCTGAGCATTCTTTAGCATGTTTCTAGTTGCTTCATTTCCTCATCTGTAAAGCTCAGATAACCATTAGAACTAAGCAGACGATACAAGAACTTGTTTGGTGGCAAAATAAGTGCAGAAAATTAACAGCCTTCTCATTTTACAGTTTAAAATTATAATGGATAAAAACCAAAATCATAATAGCAAGAGAAAATAAAATTAGGAATAAAATTAACAAAATAAGAACACCCCAAATGTAAGCTATATACATAATAATTACTGAGCTGTAAATTAGGAAACTGATAAGAAGCTTTAATAATGGAAACTGTTGGCCATTTCTCAAGTAGTAATACCATGTACATAAATCCTTTCAGAATCCAGTATGGTCTTTTTTGTTATTAATTTCGCAAAACTATTTTAAAGTTCATCTGGAAAAAAGCCAAAATCCAGCCCAATGACAAATGAAAACAAAGAATACATATAGATCTGTAACATGAGGCAGAATAGAAAGTTCAGAAACAATTCAAGTGTGCTTTCAATCAATTAAAAAATATTTGCTGAACCTATACTGTGTTCTTGGAACTAATCTAAATATTGGGGATATATTAGTTATAAAATAGAATATATCCTTGTTCTCTCAGATTTCACTTTGTTGTTGTTCTTCAGTCACTAAGTCATGTCTGACACTTACTCGACCCCATGGACTGTAACCCGCTAGGCTCCTCTATCCATGGGATTTCCCAGGCAAGAATCCTGGAGTGGGTTACCATTTCCTTCTCCAGGGGGTCTTCCTGAACCAAGGATGGAACCCTCGTCTCTTGCTTGGCAGGCAGATTCTTTACCACTGAGCCACCTGGGAAGATTAGAACAGGTAGCAAAACAATTTATAAATCAACTCATAGATTTGTTACATAATGTCTGATAGTGATGCTGTTGCTATTCAGTCGCTAAGTTGGGTTTGACTCTTGGTGACTCCATGGACTGTAGCACGCCAGGCCCCCCTGTCCCTCACTATCTCCCGGAGTTTGCCCAAGATCATGTCTATTGAATCGGTGATGCTATCCAACCATCTCATCCTCTACCACCCTCTTCTCCATTTGCCTTCAATCTTTCCCAGGATCTGAGTTTTTTCCAGTGAGTTGGCTGTTTACCTCAGGAGGCAAAAGTACTGGCCAAAATCTGATAGTGACCAGCTCAGTTCATTCGCTCAGTTGTGTCTGACTCTGCAACCCCATGGACTGCAGCATGCCAGGTTTCCCTATCTATCATCAACTGATGGTGATAAGTTATTTAAAAACATAAATGAGAGTACTGTGACAGTCACAGAGGATTTCCAATTTAGGTAGGGTGGCCTCTGAACAGAGAAGTCTTCTTTCAATAAATGTTAATGACATTTAAGCAAAGATCTTTTAAAAAACAGATAGGGATTGCCACATACATCTGAAGGTAGAGCTTGGAAGGTTTGGGGGCCAGAGCAGTGGAAGATTAAATAAAAAAACTAACTAGGTGCCAAATATGATAGAGATACTGAATCTCATTCTTAGTTTAATAGTAACAGACAAAATGACAGCAGTAAGGCTAATTAGAAAACAACTTCAGTTGTTTGATGTATTGAACCATGACATTTGTGGTGGAGGAGGTGAGAAATAGACTTGGAATTTGAAGGTAGAACATTATGAATTGCTGATGAATCATATGTTGAATGTGAGGAAAAAAGTTTATTTTAAAGATACCTTCAACTTTTGGAGTTTGAGATACTGGGCTGCAGAAGTTGCATTTACTGACACAGGGAAGGAATAATTTGGGAAAGTTTAAGTAATCAAAAGTTTGGTTATGGACAAACTATGTTTGAGATGTCTGTTGGACCCCAAGGTAGCGAACCAATAGGCTCTTAGATAGATGAGTCCAGAGTTCAAGGAAGTGACAACCACTGGGAGATATAAATTTGGAAATAATTTTAAAGCCACAGTCTGGATATGGTCACCAAGAGTGAGCATGCAGATGAAGTGTAGAGATCCAAGGTGCTGGGTGCTTTAAGAAAAAGGTAGTGATATACATGTATATTCAGTTCCGATTGCTGCTGTAACACATTACCACAAACACAGAGATTTAAACATCACAAATCTATTATCTCACAGTTCTGGAAGTCAGTGGTCCAACATGGGTCCTAGTGGACTAACATCAAGGTTGACAGCACTAGGGCCTTTCTGGAGGCTCTGGGGGGAATCTTTTGCTTTGTTTTCTCCATTTTTGAGAGGCTGGCTTTACTCTTTAGCTTATGACCACTGTTCTCCATCTTGAAAACCAGCATCTGGCTGTTCTTCACATTACTATGGCCTCTCTGGCTTTTTTTTTTTTTTATTTCTGCTTCCCACATTTGAAGACCTTCTTGATTGTCTTGAACCTATTCTTGAGATACAAGATAATCCCCCTCTCTTAAAGTTATCTTCAATAATTTAAGTTCATCTACAAACTTACTTCTTCTTTTTCAGGTAGCCAAACTTATTACAGTTCCAAATATTAGGATGTAGACATCTTTGGGAGACCACTATTCTCATTAATACAGTCTATGATAAAGGCAACATGTTATCAAAAGGAGAAAACAATGGTTTGTTTAATCAAAGGTATAGATTTAACTGGCTAAAGATATAAAAAAAAGTAAAGAGTGAATTTCTTATCTCACACCATATATTCATTTAATAATTGAAGCATTAAAATTTTCTTGTAGAAATAAGAATCTTCTTGAGCAATGGAATAGTTTATAGACAAGTATATTGAGGAATTCAATAAAAGCATAATGGAAAATATTAACTTATGTGACTTTGGTACATCAGTATTATATGAAGAAAAGTGAAAATGAAAGTGTTAGTCACTCAGACATGTCCAACGCTCTGCAACCCCATGGACTGTAGCGCACCAGGCTCTTCTGTCCATGGGGCCTTCCTGGCAAGATTACTAGAGTGGCGTGCCATTTACTTCTCCAGGATTATTTGAAGGATGTCCATCAAAACAGAATAATTAAAATGAAAAGGCAGGCAACAAACAAAACAATTTACAACAAGAGTGTAGATTTAATATTGTTTCTAGTTTATGAAGTTGCCATAAATAATGTTTATAGCATGTACATCAAAAGCAAAAATTGTAAAATAAAATGAATACTTACTAAGAATTTTTTAAATGCTAAAAAGGCATGAAACATAGTTGGCCATGGAACAATGTAGGGGTAAAAGACACCAATTTTCCACATAGATTTTCAACCATGCATAATGTATATTTGGGCCTCCATATTTATGGTTCGGCATCTGTGGATTCAAACAAAAAAACTGCAAATGTGCAGTACTGTATTAGTTACTATTAGGGAAAATCATCTACCTATAAGTGAATTAATGCAATTCAAACTCATGGTTTTCAAGAGTCAACTGTATAGTAGTTTAATCTTACCAGTAATCAAAGAAATTAAGATGTAGTACTTCACCTGTGAAATGGATCTTCTTGTTATGATAACCTAGTAACGATAAAGAAACACAGTAGTAAGTACTTTCAAGTGCTGCTGGTGAACAGTAATATAAAATATAAGCTAAAAATCTTACAGTATTTGTATTATATGACCTGATTAAAGTCTAAGAAAATAGCCAGAAATGTTCAAGAGGAATTTTAAAAAGTCAAAAACAAACTAGAGATTGGTAAAATAAAATTTTTAATTTATCAATTTATTTTAATGTACTTTTTCTTGAGTTCCTACTGTATACTAGGCGTGATATCTGGTGCTTTCTATATTTTATCATTAGTCCTTAAAGTAATATAGAGTTATATAATAGGCTGACATTCAACTGTAACAATTATTTCAAAGAAAAGTATTTAATGAAAGGGAAAGAATTGCTAGTATGTAATTAATTGAAACAATGTTATTCATTCATTTTCTACTTTAAAAAAAAACTTTATTTTTTTTATTTATTTATTTTTAATTTATTTTTTACTTTACAATTCTTTGATTTATAATGTTGTGTCACTTTCTTCTGCACAGCAAAATGAATCAGTTATATATATACATACACATTGGAGAAGGAAATGGCAACCCACTCCAGTATTCTTGCAGGGAAAGTCCTTTGGACAGAGTAGCTTGGCAGGCTACAGTTCATGGGTTCACAAAAGAATCAAACACAACTTATTGACTAAACAACAGCAACTCGTTTTAATTTTTTTCCCCATATAAATCATTATGGGGTATTGAGTAGAGGTCCCTGTGCTATGCAGTAGGTCCTTATTAGTGATCTATTTTATATATAATAATGTGTATATGTCAGTCCCAGTCTCCTAATTTATCCCTCCCCACTCATCCCTACTTCCCCCCAGTAACCATAGGTTTTTCTACATCTGCAAGTCTATTTCTATTCTGTAAATAAGTTCATTGTACCATTTTTAGATTCCACATATAAATGATACCATATGATAGTTGTCTTTCTCTGTCTGACTTTCTTCACTCAATATAACAATCTCTAGGTCCATCCCATGTGGCTGCAAATGGTATTATTTGTTCTTTTTTAATGGCTGAGTAATATTCCATTGTATATATATACTTCTTTGTCCATTCCTCTGTCAATGGACATTTTGGTTGCTAACGTATCTTCTTTATTTAAAATTGCTGCAATGAACTTTGGGGTGCATCTGTTTTTTTGAATTATGGTTTTCTCCAGGTGTTCTTTTCTTTTTCATGAAGTTATAAAGGCATTAATACTGAAGTGGTTTGCCATTCTCTTCTCCAGTGGACTATGTTTCGTCAGAATTCTCCACCATGACCTGTCCGTCTTGGGCAGCCCTACATGGCATGGCTCATAGTTTCATTGAGTTAGACAAGGCTGTGCCCTATGTGATCAGTTTTCTGTGATTGTGGTGTTCATTCAGTCCACATAAGGATAAGAGGCTGATGGAAGCTTCCTGATGGGAGAGAATGACTGTTGGGGAAACTGGGTCTTATTCTGATGGGAGGGGCCATGCTCATTGGAAAAGACCATGATGCTGGGGTGGATTGAAGGCAGGAGGAGAAGGGGACGACAGAGGATGAGATAGTTGGATGGCATCACCAACTTGATGGACATGAGTTTGAGCAAGCTCTGGAAGTTGGTGATGGACAGGGAGGCCTGGAGTGCTGCAGTCCATGGGGTCACAAAGAGTCAGACACGACTGAGCGACTGATCTGAACTGAACTTTGTCCAGGTGTATGCCTAAGAATAAGACTGCTCGGTCATATGGTAATTTTATTTAAGGAACATCCATACTGTTCTCCAGAGCTCGTACATCTGATATGATGTGATGAGAATGGCACTTTGCCTCTGTGACCTCCTAAACCCATAATCACAATCTAATCATGAGAAAAATATGAGGTAAATTCCAATGGAATGTCATTCTATGCAATGAATAGTACTCCTTAACTTTTATGGTCATTTAATCCAAGGACAATCTGAGAAACTGTCATAGCCAAAAGGGGTCTAAGGAAACTTTATAACCAAAGATAGTGTGGTATCATGGATAGAATCTTGGAACAGAGAAAAAATATCAGTTAAAAACTAGGAAAATCTGAATAAATTATGAACTTCAGTTGATAAGAATGTATCAGTATTTTTATTAATTGTGACCAATATCTCATACTAATGAATGATTGTTACTGATAGATGAAACTGGGTGTGAAGTGTAGAAACTCCCTTTACTAACTTCTTTATTTTTTTCTAAATTTAAAGCTATTCTTAATATATATACACACACATATATATAATATGACAAAATAGACTGTCACATTTGTTAATCTTATCTCAAAAAAGTCATAAAATTAATTATTGATTGGATACATCTTGATACATTTTGATTATAAAATTAGTATATGAAAAACTTGTTTACTATATTTAATGTTAACCAATTTATGTTAACATGTCATTTAACCCATTTATACCCAAGAGGAAACCAAGGGTTAGAAAGGCACTTTGATATTTTTTAAACTGATATCCACAGAAACATGAGAGTATACAATATATCTGGAGACACATCTGCTCAATGGGTGTTTTCAATTATGTTGGATTATCTAGATGACAGCTGCAATTATCATTGACCCCTGTGATTACCTAAAGTGGAAATACTGAACATGTAACGTGCTTAATGTGCATCTGACTTTTTTCAGGTTGGCTTGTTCACACTTTCAAGTAAGAATCTTTGATCTGCTTAATATAGTTACTGGTTGAACAAGTTTTACGATTTATATAGATATGATCTTTTGCATATCTGGAAAAGGACTAGAAAAGGTCAGTTTTCATTCCAATCCCAAAGAAATGCAATGCCAAAGAAACTTCAAACTACCACACAATTGCACTCATCTCACACGCTAGTAAAGTAATGCTCAAAATTCTCCAAGCCAGATTTCAACAGTATGTGAACTGTGAACTTCCAGATGTTTAAGCTGATTTTAGAAAAGGCAGAGGAACCAGAGATCAAATTGCCAACATCCACTGGATCATCGAAAAAGCAAGAGAATTTCAGAAAAACATTTATTTCTGCTTTATTGACTATGCCAAAGCCTTTGATTGTGTGGATCACCACAAACTGTGGAAAACTCTTAAAGAGCTGGGAATGCCAGACCACCTGACTTGCCTCTTGAGAAATCTGTATGCAGGTCAGGAAGCAACAGTCAGAACTGGACATGGAACAACAGACTGGTTCCAAATAGGAAAAGGAGTATCTCAAGACTGTGTATTGTCACCCTGCTTATTTAACTTATATAAGAGTACATCATGAGAAACGCTGGGCTGGAAGAAGCACAAACTGGAATCAAGATTGCCGGGAGAAATATCAATAACCTCAGATATGCAGATGATACCACCCTTATGGCAGAAAGTGAAGAAGAACTAAAGAGCCTCTTGATGAAAGTGAAAGAGGAGAGTGAAAAGTTGGCTTAAAGTTCAACATTCAGAAAACGAAGATCATGGCATCTAGTCCCATCACTTCATGGGAAGTAGATGGGGAAACAGTGGAAACAGTAACAGACTTTATTTTTGGGGCTCCAAAATCACTGCAGATGGTGACTGCAGCTGTGAAATTAAAAGACACTTCCTCCTTGAAAGAAAAGCTATGACCAACATAGACAGCATGTTAAAAAGCAGAGACATTACTTTGCCAACAAAGGTCCATCTAGTCAAGGCTATGGTTTTTCCAGTGGTCATGTATGGATGTGAGAGTTGGACTATAAAGAAAGCTGAGTGCTGAAGAATTGATGCTTTTGAACTGTGGTGTTGGAGAAGACCCCTTGGACAGCAAGGAGATCCAACCAGTCCATCCTAAAAGAGCTCAGTCCTGGATGTTCATTGGAAGGACTGATACTAAAGCTGAAACTCCAATACTTTGGCCACCTGATGTGAAGAGCTGACTCACTTGAAAAGACCCTGATGCTGGGAAAGATTGAAGGCGGGAGGAGAAGGGCATGACAGAGGATGAGATGGTTGGATGGCATCACTGACTCAATGGACATGAGTTTGAGTAAACTCCAGGAGTTGGTGATGGACAGGGAAGCCTGGCGTGCTTCAGTCCATGGGACTGCAAAGGGTCGGACATGACTGAGTGACTGATCTGAACTGATCTTTTGCAGTGATAATTTTCATTGTAAAGAAATTCAACATTAGGCTTCAGTTTTCTAAATCAACTAATAGAGACATTGACTTGCCTTCATGAAAATGACATTTTACACTGGAATCATTTTCAAAATAAAGGTGAAATGTGGTCATGGTACACTGTGCATATGTACCGTTCACAATCAAAGAGTGGGTTATTGAACTTTACGACATGCAGAGACACTTAGGCAACATCAAATGAAAGGAAGAACTTGCTAATTTTTCTCATATTTGGATCAAACATAATAAGCAGGTCTGAATTTTGCAACAGTTCATTATTCAATATAGATATAAATATGCAATAATGAACAGTACATTTTAATTTGCCATATTTTACTTAGAGAAATGCTTTCAAATATTTTGGCTCATCAGAATAGTGGATCAGACTAAGAATAATTTTATTGTTATAATGAAAAATAAATGACAATGATAAATGAATGCTTCAAATAATGGTGTATCACATTCAAAATCCAACAAATTAAATAAAAGTGACAAGTGGAGGACAAATTATGAAAGTGTATCTTTTGGTTAGTATTTCTAATATCCAGAATTTAGTTTCAAATTTTAATATTATATTCCATATCAAACTAATCATAATTGAAATTTTATCAATTGTGCAGTCTCATTTGTAATTAACTTTATTTTGGTTTTATGGCTTTTGTAAGGACCATAAGCATAAAAGTTTATTCAACATTTTATGTCTGAACATAAGTGAAGTAATATAGTATTATAATGTAAAAATTCTAACTTGTTTTTCAAAGGTATTGAACATAATTTACAGTTAGAAACACTGTGCTGATACTCCAGTTGAGGAAGTTTCAACTACAATTGGTAAATATCATGTCCTTACTCTGCTTTTTAAGAAATAACATTGCCTAATTGCAGAGAGATAAGAACAATACATTCATCCTTTTTATTTCAAAGCTGTTCACTTATTCACATAAGACTGAGTTTACCCAACAATGTAAAATATTCACCCTGTAGGTTCTTGTCAAGGAGCATAACCCCAAAGTCACTCTCAAGTCTTAACAGCTCTACTGAAAGAAATAATACTGATGTAAAATTACTTTAAGTATATACGATCCATCCATTCATACAGATCAGTGACTGTCTTCAGTTCAGTTCTGTTCAGTCGCTCAGTCGTGTCTGACTCTCTGTGACCCCATGAATGGCAGCATGCCCGGCTTCCCTGTCCATCACCAACACCCAGAACTTGCTCGAACTCATGTCCGTCGAGTTGGTGACGATATTCAACCATCTTATCCTCTATCGTCCCCTTCTCCTCCTGCCTTCAATCTTTCCCGGCATCAGGGTCTTTTTCAGTGAGTCAGTTCTTCACATCAGGTGGCCAAAGTATTGGAGTTTCAGCTTCAGCATCAGTCCTTCCAGTGAACATTCAGGATTGATTTCCTCTATCTTAGCTGCATACTAAAATCACCTAAGATACTTAAAAATACTGATGCCTGGAGACTTCCCTGGTCATCGGGGGTGAGCTTTCGATCCCTGATCCAAGAATTAAGATCCCACATGCTGCGCGGCATGCCCCTTCACAGCCCTGCTGCACCCAAAATACTGATTCCTGGATCCCATCTTGAGCTGTTTTGATTTAATTTGGTTTGATGTGGGATCGTATATGGTTAATAAATATGGTTGGAATTAAAAACCAAAACTGAGAACCACCAGAATAGAGGCTTTTAAGCAGGGCTCCTGATCTGACTGCATAGTAGTGTCACAGAGGGTGCTTTTAAAATAGTAATGCAACTATAACAAAAAATAACAAAAACAAAAATACTGATGCTAGGGCCTGAGCCCTAGAATTCTAGTTTAATGGATCTGGGGTGGGGCCCTATTTCATGGGTATTGTCTCAAAGCTCCTCCAGGCAATTCTAATATGAAGTCAGGGCTGACAACCATTGCTCTAAGACCTGAACACCTGGGCCATCTTATTTAGATTCCCATAAAAGAAGAACACCTGGGCCAATTTGTCTACTACATTTACTGCAAGGATGTTGTTCATTCTATTCCACAGTGAAAGAGATTTTTTTTTTTTCCTCATGTCAGAAGCAAGACAAGTGATGCAACTCCTGAAGAAATACTTTTGTTTATATGGTCTGGACACTTTGCCTTAACGTTAAAAGGCTTAGATACAAATTCAAGGCCAGTGCTTAGGAAATGTGGCATATATGTTATGACAGACTTCATGTCATTTTTTACCTATTTCCTATTCTTGTACCCCGTCTCAAAAATTCCATTTGTTTTTCATTAATCACAAGACTTCTTATTTTGTTTTCCTTTTTAACAAGTCTTCTTAATTATTTCTGCAGCTCTATGAGACTGAAAAAAGAAAAAAGTGAAAGAAAAGGGAGGGAAGGAAGATAAATTCAGGGACTTTTATAGCATATACTCAACTTTGTACACAAAAGCAAAAACACATACATTTAACACAAGTTTGCATTGGAGAGGATTCAAATTTCCCTGATTGATTTCACAGAAAAGTCCATTGTAAACATTGGCATGTAAGTAGCCTTGAAAGTAGCCTTAAAACAGTTGAATTTGAGTAATAATGGAAGGTAATAGGATAAATTTGATGGACCAGGTGGTGGTAGTAAGCCTAATTAGTTGGATTTTAGATGACCCTCAAATTCATTCCTGGAATAGAAAATGTTTTATTAACACATGAGATATTTAAATTGTTATATAGTATATTTCATTACATAAATCCAGCCTTTAACTCTGTAGAACAGTATTCAAACTATGAATTTATAATTTAAGAAGATATAATTAAATGCTAATCCTTAAATTAAAGGATAGCCTAACTAAATGAAGCATTGTACTAATACTTAATTCATCATTAACTCAAACAATATTTCCTGGGCAGGCTACTATGGTCCTGCTCTGAGTCAGCCTCTTTGCTATGCTGTGTGACTATAGCAGTTAATGAAGTAGATGGTCTCTGTTTTCGTAGAATCTATACTCTAGATGGGAAACAGACTTGACTAAACATAAGCAAAAATGTATATCTGTTTAGAACTAATGAAAAAATGTTATGGAGGAAAATGCATATTCAGTTCAGTTCAGTTCAGTTCAGTCACTCAGTCATATCCGACTCTTTGCGACCCCATGAATCGCAGCACGCCAGGCCTCCCTGTCCATCACCAGCTCCCGGACTTCATTCAGACTCACGTCCATCGAGTCCGTGATGCCATCCAGCCATCTCATCCTCTGTCGGCCCCTTCTCCTCCTGCTCCCAATCCCTCCCAGCATCAGAGTCTTTTCCAATGAGTCAATGCTTCGCATGAGGTGGCCAAAGTACTGGAGCTTCAGCTTTAGCATCATTCCTTCCAAAGAAATCCCAGGGTTGATCTCCTTCAGAATGGATTGGTTGGATCTCCTTGCAGTCCAAGGGACTCTCAAGAGTCTTCTCCAACATCATAGTTCAAAAGCATCAATTCGGCGCTCAGCCTTCTTCACAGTCCAACTCTCACATCCATACATGACCACAGGAAAAACCATAGCCTTGACTAGACGGACCTTACTCGGCAAAGTAATGTCTCTGCTTTTGAATATGCTATCTAGGTTGCTCATAACTTTTCTTCCAAGGAGTAAGCGTCTTTTAATTTCATGGCTGCAATCACCATCTGCAGTGATTTTGGTGCCCCCCAAAATAAAGTCTGACACTCTTTTCACTGTTTCCCCATCTATTTCCCATGAAGTGATGGGACCAGATGCCATGATCTTCATTTTCTGAATGTCGAGCTTTAAGCCACCTTTTTCACTCTCCTCTTTCACTTTCATCAAGAGACTTTTTAGCTCCTCTTCACTTTCTGCCATAAGGGTGGTGTCATCTGCATATCTGAGGTTATTGATATTTCTCCCGGCAATCTTGAGTCCAGCTTGTGTTTCTTCCAGTCCAGCGTTTCTCATGATGTACTCTGCATATAAGTTAAATAAGCAGGGTGACAATATACAGCCTTGACGTACTCCTTTTCCTATTTGGAACCAGGCTGTTTATTATGTGTCAATTGCAAAAAAAAAAAAAAAAAAGGCAGAAATGGAGGGATGGGATTGGAGTCTAATACACCCTGATAAGGAGCTTCCCAGGTGGCACAGTGGTAAAGAACCCTTCTCCAATTCAGAAGTTGCAGGAGATGAGGAGGGTTCAGTCTCTGGTTCTGGAAGATCCCCTGGAGGAAGAAATCACAACCCACTCCAGTACTCTTACCTGGGAAATCCCATGGACAGAGGAACCTGGTGGGCTCTGTGGGTTTGCAAAGAGGACTATACGACTGAGCATCCATTCATACTCTGATAATTCAGAAGTTTCTCTTAGACAAAATCTGGATCAAAAGTTAAAGAAGAATGATAATTCTCAAGTGGGCAATGGGTATGTATGAACAAGGGTGAGGGGATAGCATATATGAAAATCAATAATAAAGTAAAATTTTCTATGTTTTCTTGTTCAGTCCTGTCTGACTCTTTGTGACCCCAGAGATTGCAGCACACCCGGACTCCCAGTCCCTCACTGTCTCCCAGAGCTTGCTCAAATTCATGTCCATTGAGTCAGTGATGCCATCCAACCATCTCATTCTCTGTCATCCCCTTCTCCTCCATGTGTATTCACACATTTACTTACATAGAGCTCAAATCAATCCGACAGGCATTCAATTAAAATTTTTCCACTCATTTATACTTGTTAAAACTTGAACTGGACATGGAGGAAGACAGGACAGTGTCTTTCAAAATAAAACACAGTATGTTAGCAGAATATCTGAATATTTTGAGGTGTGGAACTCTTGGGAGGGGAGAAAAGTCAGGCAAGATGAGAATACTTTGTGAATCCTCATTCTTCCATTCTGATGTTCTACCTTCACTGCTATTCACTGGAAGCTGACGCTGCAAGTAAAACTCAGACACATTTTTGCAAAACTTCCTCAGCCTCAGTTAGGTTCTTTAAGACCTCAGAACAAGTCCCAGGAGGATGTGAAGAAAGAGTAAGTCAGCAGTCTGTCAGACTCCTCTCACTGCCTGTGTTCTAATCATAGATAATTTTGTGGACAGGATGGAGGGTGTGGACTTTTCTGTGTACAATCCAAAACCATTCCTATGAGTTCATCAGAATCTGATTGTCTGCATTCTTTACTGAGATGGCTCACAAGGTTCACATCTGAAACTTAACTCTTGATCTGTTTCTGAAAGGTTGGCCATCCTTCAGTGTCTCACACCTCAGTACATGAATCCCTGTGTACAATGGTGCTCATACCAATGATATGACCGTCCTCTCTGACACATTTCCCGACCTTAACCTGTGACTCACCCTTGTCAGTTACAACTGCTATACATAGCAAATCTACTCAGTCCTCTACATTGCAGCTACTCTACCCTAACTTGCATTTTCTCTCATTTGGAGTATTGCAGTAACCCTCCAACCGGTTTCTTCATGTTCAATTGTATACTTTTCTAATCTCTTCCCACCAAATAGCAGCTTTTCCTAAAAAAATCTATTGGAGTATAGTTGCTTTACAATGTTGGATGAGTTTTAGGTGTACAACAAAGTGAATCAGTTATACAAAGACATATGTCCATGCATGCATGCTAAGTCGCTTTAGTTCTGTTTGACTCTAAGGACCAAAGCCCAACAGGATCCTCTCTGTGGGATTCTCCAGGCAAGAATCCTGGAATGGGTTGTCATGCCCTCCTCCAGGGACTCTTCCTGACCCAGGGAATGAAACTGAATCTCTTATGTCTTCCGCATTGGCAGCCAGATTTTTTTACCATTAGTGCCATCTGGGAAACCAATATATATATTCACTCATTTTTAGATTATTTTTCCATATAGGCCATCACAGAGTGTTGAATAGAGTTCTCTGAGCTATACAGTAGATCCTTATTATATTTTGTTAGTACAGTTTTGATCATGTCAGTTTGATGCTTAAAATCCTTAACTGATTTTGAATGGATCTCTGGAGAAGACCACTAAATGGTTCGCATGGCCCTGTTTATCTGGACGTTGCCTATATTTCAGCCTCATGTGCCCTTCAGCAGTTCTCACCTCCCTCTTGCCCAAGGTCTTCCACCGGCATTAACCCCAAGCTCTCTTTGGCTTCAGTGCCTTAACCCAGCCAAGTCTCCCATGACCAGAATCCTCTTTATCTCACTCTTTACCTGATGATCTGCCTAATTTCTCCTCAAGCTTCAGATTATAGCTTAAATACCCCCTTGTCAGAGAGCCTTTTCTTCACCCTGTAATTAAAATTAAGATCTCATCTGTTTGCACTCTCTTTATACCCTATGTTTTCTATACCCTATATTTTTATCTCTCACTCTATCTCAGTTTGGACCTGGATATTTTTGTGCATGCAATTTGTTTTTTTTTTTATGTTTACTACTCTCACTGAAATGTAAGCTCTCTGAAGACATGGGATGGAGACATGTTCAGAAGATAAATGTTAAAATTGGGCAGAGGCCAAGCCATGGATGGGTCTTTTGCATTGTGCTAAGGGATTTGGATTTTATCTTGAGGGCAATAGAGCATGAGAAGAAAAGATTTAATCAAGGTTGTGGCATGTTCAGAATTTGTTTCAGCAAAGTCTTTATGGTCGTCAGTGGAGTAATACCACAGGCAAGAAGACAAGATAAGACATTATTATTGATAAGATGATTCAAGTAAGAATGCTGAAAGGCAAACTAAGGCATAGTGGTGTTAGAACAAGAAACGTCTTTAATAAATTACAGTAAGTTGTCGATCAGTGATTGGGCTCCTTGAGAAGCAGACTTTGCAGGTGGAGATTGGGGCATATTGGGTTTACTATAGAGTGTTCCTTTCTGAGGGAAAGAAAAAAAGAAAGAAAATTGGAAATAAGAAGTCAAGTTGTAGTACAGACTCAGTGAAAGCCTAAGCTAACCCCACAGTGAGCACTGGAACTAGGAGAGCCCCTTAGAGTTAACACCTACTTGGGGATAGTGGGCTAGGCCTGTACACTCCTACATTGATCAGTCAATCATTAGATATAGACTGTCCCCATGAATGAATGTCCACTTTCCTGGTGGCTCAAATGGTAAAGAATCTGCCTGCAATGCAGGAGACCCTGGTTCGATCCCTGGATCGGGAAGATCTCCTGGAAAAAGAAATGGCAGCCCACTCTGGTATTCTTGCCTGGAGAATCCTACAGACAGAAGAGCCTGGCAGGCTACAGTCCATGGGTCACAAATAGTCAGACACAAATGAGCAAGTAACATTTTCATGAATGTAGAGTGATTTCAGTAAGATGGCTGTTTTCAGGGAATACCTGAAGATGGATGTAGGTGAGCACTCTCAGCAGTTGGAAGGGCATAGGAGCTCCAGAGTTTCCTGCTGACTGAGGGGCTGAGAGAAGCAAAACAAAACAAAAACCCAGGGTAATGAGCAGAGAGAGGCCTGGGTTGAAGATAAAAGATTAGAAACTTGTAACCTGACAAAATATAGTAAAAGTTATGACCCTGGGTGAAACTCCCCAGACAGTATGTTCTAGGAGAGATGGAATCCTGGAACAACCAGACCAAACAAACCTGGGTCATGGCACTAATGGAATGAAAAGACCAAGGATGAGCAAGTAGAGATGAAGTAAGCAGGATAATATAACAAAGGCAAAAGAGACAAACATTGCAGCAAGCCTTTCCTGGGTACTTCCTCAAAGTCAGGTCCTTTGCACACATTCCATGAAACAATCTTCAAAGAAGCCCTATGAGGTTGGTATCATTATTGTCTTATTTTTTTAGAACAGACAGTTTTGAGAAGTTCAAAACAGGCCAATATTTGATGGCCAAGGCGTCAAGCCAAGGCTGAAACAAACCTCTCTCCAAGGCATGTGCTGTTTATCACCTCAACTAGAAGATGATGGTTTATTTTGATCTTTACAGAAAGGACAATTAAGTAAGAATATAAAAGTAACCTTCTAATACAATAGTGTAGATGTCCCAAAATTCTGTTACATATCTCGCAAGTGGAAAATGTGAAGGTGCATCAAAAAGATATATATGAATACATACCAGGGGCTATAGATCAGGCAGAATAGAATTTCAATATGAAAGATAATTGAGTATGTTTCTATTCCAAAGGGCAACACAGAGAGATGAAGAAGCCATAGGTGCTATAAAGAGATGGGGTGTCAATGGACCAAGGGCCCTGAGAAAGTGGGAGGGAATAAGATTCACAGAAATGTTGGACAGGAAAACAATATCTCCCTTTAAAAGTCATGATGGTGTTGACAATTGGCTATCAGAAGCAAAAGGAAGCTGAAGCTCTTGCATTATTTATGCTTCTCAGATTATACTTATACTTAAGATGCACCTCCATATTCTAAGTAAACATGTGCTCTTTCTTGTGTTTATCTGTTATACAGACAGATTCTATCAGATGAAAAATCAAACAACTGGAAGTTGGAAACTTCCAGGACAAAATAAAGATAGGAGTAAAAATGAGACAGGATGAGGATGAGAAAATAGAAGTAATAAGTCAGAATAGTGTTGGCAAATCCCTTCAGGGTGGGAATGGTTAAACTTGTGTCTCAGCAATGTCAAACAAAGAGCCGAGAAAACCTTTCATCCTGAGCTGGTGTTAGGAAACTGTGAACTATACAGAAGTCATCTGTTTCCTCAATGACTCACATTTCTTTGAGAGGAAATGCTCCTTTGGTCTAGGATGGTACCAAGAAAGCAACAAAAACAGCAAATAAGATGGAAAGATGATAGATGGATGTGTAGATAGGTAGACAGATAGATAGACAACCCTTTTTGGAAACTTAGTTGTTTTTACGTATTCTAATTAAATCAATGGGTTTTTAAAACCTGGATAGTATTTTCCACCCATTATCTCTTGGCCTATTGTTGACTGAAACGGAGGACATTTTGGAAGCGGTAATGCCTCCTACCTAGAATATACTCGGTGTGGTTGCTTTCAAGTAGTTTTCATCCTTGAAATGGATTCCTTGCAGTAGAATGTGAAGACACGGGATGGAGTCATGTTCAGAATAGAAGTGTTAAAATGGTCAGGGGCCAAGCCAAG
The DNA here is from genome assembly GCF_014754425.2 of Oryx dammah. NCBI lineage: Eukaryota > Metazoa > Chordata > Mammalia > Artiodactyla > Bovidae > Oryx > Oryx dammah. The sequence goes on along the minus strand of NW_024070186.1, from coordinate 150,738,369 downwards.
GATGGGTCTTTTGCATTATGCTAAGGGATTTGAATTTTTATCTTGGGGGCAAGAGAGGACTACTGAAAAAATTTGAGCAAGGTGGTGGCCTGTTCAGAATTTGATTCAGCAAAATCTTTATGCTCTCAAATTAAGCCTACTCCTCACTCCACATCTGAGCAATGGCAGGAATGTGGTCATCAACTGAATTTTACTTGCTTTGAAAATTTGAAAAACTATCAAGGGGATGGCGTGAAAGTCAGGTGTAGTCCCATCCACATGAAAGTTCTTAACAAGCACCTCTGTTCTCCTCTTTTTGTCGTACTAGAAACAGGAGGTATGCGTCATCCACTGCTGTTGCAGTCGTTTTTGCTTAGTTGCTAGACCACGTCCGACTCTTTGCAACCTCATGGACTGTAGCCCACTAGGCTCCTCTGTCCATGGAATTACCCAGGCAAGAATAGTGGAGTGGGTTGCCATCCCCTTCTCCAGAGGATCTGGGAAGCTTGGATCAGTCACTGCAAAACTATTCTAGCCAAGTGCTCCGGAAACCTCACACTCCACATCTAGTAAATGGGAAACTTAAGCCTGATGACTTTGAAACTGTCTTCCAACTCTAAAAAGCTTTTTAGTATCTGGATTTAGGTAATTGCACAGCTAATCCAAACGGCCACTTTCACACAGTGCCATAAAAATGGAATATATATTTTTTGCTTTGATAAATGTGATATATTCCAAGCTGCTGTTGAAGAAATAGCTAATGAGTACTTATAAACTAAACATGATTTCATTAGAGAAAGGAATTACTCAACATATAATAATTACCAGTAAGTTCAATAATAAGTGTTTCTCCTTGCTTTCTGGATCTTAAAAATAAATTCATGAAATCTGAAGGTTTTGCTTAGCATGCCTCTTTTTTAAGAATACTGATGATTTTAGCAGAAATGTAGAAAATAATACCTAAACATTTATTTGACTCCAGAAGTCTTTTTTAATACCAGAATTCTTTAACCATGTTAAAGAAAGTTGTCTTAGATTGGCAGAAAATAATAGATTATCTAAAATCCAAAGTGTTTTTCAAATGCTCTCCAAAGAAGTGGCAAGGTTTTGGTATTGTCTTCAGTTGTGGCTTAACGCATATATTTATACTTCAACATCAGAGTGGTTTTTAAACAGGAAGTTTTCAGCTCTGTAATTATAGTCCACAATGGTAGCTTTGACACTTAATTACAACATTGCTTAGACAACAATAACATGAGAAATATAAACACTGAATGCAGTATTTCTGGACACACCTCTGGCTACTTCTTATTGGCTGGGAAACAGTTCCATATGACTACTAAATAATCCATACAGAGATGTATGTATGTAGACAGGCAGCATGCATTTACAACAGATACTTCCAGTTAAGTTCAGTCACTGCTCTGGATTTGGACTAAAATGTTATGCCCAGTAACAGTGATAGAACATCACCAGAGGCTGCTGTAGACTCATGGGGCCTCTCCGCTCTGAATGGTAAGCAGCTCCAGTTGCAGACTGGGATCGGTCTTCAGAGCAAAGGCGATGGCATTTTATCCACTGCAAATCGCTGGACTGGTTCTTGGGTTCTTCGGCATGGTCGGGACCCTTACCACAACTCTTCTGCCTCAGTGGAGAGTATCGGCTTTTATTGGCAGCAACATTATTGTCTTCGAAAGGGTCTGGGAAGGCCTCTGGATGAACTGTGTCCGACAAGCCAAGGATAAGTTGCAGTGCAAGGCCTATGATTCTTTGCTGGCCCTCCCTCCTGCCCTAGAGGCAACCCGGGCCCTCATGTGTGTGGCTGTGGCCCTATCTGTGATTGCTCTGCTTGCTGGCATCTGTGGCATGAAGAAGATTCAGTGCACAGGCTCCAACCGGAGGGCAAAAGCATACCTCGTGGGAATTTCTGGAGTCCTCTTTATCCTGACCGGTATCTTCGTTCTGATTCCAGTGTGCTGGATGGCCAATACCATCATCAGGGATTTCTACAACCCAGCGGTCCATGTAGGTCAGAAACGAGAGCTGGGAGCTTCACTCTTCGTCGGCTGGGCCACTACCGCGATCCTCATCGTCGGAGGGGCTCTGCTCTGTGCGTACTGCTGTTGCAACCGAAAGAGGCCAAGGCACAGATATTCAGCCCCTGGGCGTCACGTGCCACATGCACGTAATCCACGACCGACAGTGACGGTGCTCAGTAGGACTTCCACCAGTTATGTCTAACACCGCCTTTCAGGTGCAACTGTGGATTACGATCCTTGTGTTTTATAGACGCTTGCCAGAAACTGTAAGTACGTCAGGCAGGAGAACTTGCTTTATGACTGCTCTTAAATTGAGATGAGAAGTTTAAAGGGCATATAGATTGTAGTCACATGTGGCAGGAAGAGAAATGACTTACTTTGGACCTTCTAACCTCACGTGTATTAAATGCATTTACTACTCTGGCCTCAATCTTCAGTCCAATTTGTGTAATCTACTGATAGATTCCTCTTTTTTCACTATCATATATAATCTGTTAAAAGGTCCAAATTCTATTGCTATTGATATGCGATAGCAATAAAACATATTCTAAAGCATAACCTATTATCTTTTCTTCAAAATATTTCTTTTACTAACATGAAATATTAGTAAACAGCTAAAACGATGGCTTCTTTCTTTTTTAAACAATTAGCTAAAATACAATAGACATCAAATAATGCTTTTAATTGAATTTATCAAAATATGGAAACACTAGTTCAATGAAAAGATTTGTTAATCCTTTAGGAAACTATTAGCAATTAAACAGTTTTAGGGAAAGTGAGCTTTGATTTCTGCTAAGATATTTAAGAAGATGATTTTAAAGCTTCTAATGTATATAGTTAAACTTGCTGAGAATTATATATACAAAGGAAAACAATTTATAAATGAAAAATAATATGCTTTCAAAACCTATGATGTGTACGTACAAGCAAACAGAATTATCTGTCTTGATAAGATATAACAATAGAAGACTGTGAACACTCAATTCCCATCAAAAGTAAATACAACCTCGATTAATGAATTAAGATCTAGGTGTTGAAGGGAATGGTTTCTGTTCCTTGTTTTATTCTTTAGTCATTGCACAGGTCTATACATGCTAAGTAGAATGAGGACTCAAGGTCATGATTCAGGCAGTTAGTCAGGCCAAAATAAGTACCTCCTTTTTTATTCTCAAATAAATAGCTATAGATAAAGCATTTTGTTTTACTCGAATTGTATGCATTTGTTTCTCAGTTCTTTACTTCTTATGTATTGAACACGCCAATATTGTAGGGGAGAGATGGGTAGACAAAAGTCTATGGGGCAAAACAGAGTTTGTGGGGCAAGACCACTCCTATGGGATGCTCCTCCAATATCTTATTAATTATTAATGTTTATTCAATTTTAACTTTTCAAATATTGTGTTTATTTTATAATAAAAATGTATTTCATATACAATACATAATTTCAGTGAAGAGACATTTGTTTGCCAAATATTTATTTTATGTTCATGTTTATTATAATAAAATAATAAAGTAAAATAGTTGCATATTTTCAATGATTTTGGTCTATTTGCCTTTTTTTGGGGGGGTCAGTTTGAAAATGAAATTCTATCCTCAAAAGATCATCTAATAACTCTGAAACATTAAATCAGAGATAACTCAAGGCTAGATGCTAATGTCAAACCCTCATTCTATTCTACAAACCACCAGCAATATTTTGGTAAGTCAAACCCTTGGTAATATAAAACTGTATTTTAAAAATTAGTAATATATTAATGCTATAGTCCAAAGAAATGTAAATGTCTTCAAATCATAGCAATAAAAATAAGAAAAACAATAATTTAGATTTATTTTTCCTTAGATTTTTTTATTTTTCAGGCTTAATTGAGAAAGGCCAAAACACTGGGCATGTTGAAAAGGAGTCATTTATCTTACACAGGCAAATAAATAAGACATCAAGACAAGGAAGATATATGCTTAAGGGTTGTCAAAGAATCATTTGTCTTACCCTTTGGCTCACCAGAAGAAGTAATTAGCCTTGCAGGATGGGTCCCAGAATCTAATGAGGCATGTTTTCCTGCTAGTCAGAGACTCAGAGTAAAATTGTGTAACTCTAGGTAGAATCATAAAATTACTAGAAACAACATTAACTACTGAATATGGGGCAAAATTTTAAGGACTAAGGATTATTTTCTTTGCTCTTTCAATTAATCAAAGTGTACTTTTTGGGGGGAAAAAAGACACAATAGTTCTGCTTCCTTCTCTTTGCTGAAATCTTTACCCTACTACACCAAAAAAATAATTTTCAATGAATTTCAAGGTGCATTATGGATGCAAATCTCATACCACAAACCCCTATGTGGAAGAAATGCATCTTCAGTTTCTAAAATCTGATTTGAATTCAACTTGTGGGGCATTCTTCCACATCTTACACAATTCTTGGAGTCTTTCTGCAGGAATAAGCAGTGGCTGTGTGGTGGGAATCGGGGGACCGGTCTATGACCATCACTCCATAAAGGTTACTGAGAAGATGTCTACTTGTTCTCAAGGTCTCTTTAGGCTCTCTGCTCAGTCAATTCTCTGTTATGCTTGGCAGTCTTTTCTTGAGACTCCCTTATTCTTGGCCACTTGGATAAGTAGAGTTCAACCTTCACTGCATATTATATTAGAATGGCCAGAAGAACTTTAAACTACCACTGCAGCCAGCATCCGGATAATCTATGATACCAATTTCCAGAGTCACTGTGGAAACCTGACCTCTTGACTGGTTACCAGCTGTCTACAAGCAGTAGACAAATTGTGAAGCAAATTGTGCCTTCTCCCACAAGATCTTTTTTAAAAATACCACATCCACAAATTTCCTCCTCCACTGTCAAAAATTTTATGCAACTTCATAGATACTTAGGCTTTCTGAAGTGAAAATTCATAAATAAAGGAAAAATTTCTAGGCGATTTTGCTTTCAGTTTTACTACCTACCCCACTGGGCCAGTGAAATGCATTGCTAATTTCCTTCTGGAATGAGGATCAGAGAGAGGGGTGAAATATAATCTTATCCAGCCACACATGGTTAAAATGTTTTAAAAGATGAATGCTTTGCAGGAAAGAAACTTAATTAAATGCACACTAATATTTCTTTTCATTTGCAGAAAGATCTTGATACATTTATTATTATTTTTTAATTTATTTATTTTTTATTTTACTTTACAATTCTGTATTGGTTTTGCCATACATTGACATGAATTTTGTTGGGCTCAGTTGCTCTCCACAGCTACCCAATAATGTAGACAGTGCAGAAATCATTATTCATTATACTTTAACTAACAGAACTGAAAATGCCAAGGTTGTATGACTTATACCAACACTGAGAAATCAAGAAGTCAGCCATACAAAGTAGACACAATTAATATTTGGGGAATGACCAAGCAACTATATACATCAGGATAGTAATTTGAGATTTTTAACTAACATGGAGCTCCTCTTTCCACAAGGAAGGGACAAAACATTAGAGCTCAGAAATTTAAAGATCAGTCCTTGAATTTTAGTCTGAAAAGGCTACATTCTGAGGAAACTGTGGACAAGGAATAAAATGGCTCAGTCAGAATCAGGTTTTTTTCTGAATCTTAAGATTATACAGTGATTTCTGTGGATGAAGGTAAAATAAAAAAGAATAGTTAAGATGGTCTAGATTTCAGTGTGTCCCTGGGGAGAAACCTATGTACCACCCTAGTTCAGTTCTCAGGGACTGAGACACAGAGAAAGGACAGGTTCCCAAACGGGCTTGAGAATTTAAGGACGGAAATGATCTGTGTCCTGACCAAGATGGAAACAAGGATGCTGAAAATTTTCTTCACATCCTCAGTGCTGGGAGATAAGAGACACTTCTGTAACGTGTTTAGACTGACAGGCCAAGTGGTAATCTTGACAAATTTTCCACAGCTAGAACTCAATGGGAACAGAAGAACATCTCCTACTCTCCCGAGAATGGAACAGAGCTTTCAAAAGTCCCTGTTGTTGGGATGAAGTGAGACCACATCAGCAACACACATGATGGACAGGGGCAGGCCATCCATGGCCTGTTTGTCTTCAGATCCATTCCTTACCTTCCTCTGCTCTGATCTGTATCCTTAGGAGGTTGGTCCCCCCGCCACCAAGGTTATGCACTGGTGTGCCAAGAGTGGGTGGTGGCTGCAGTCCTCACCAGGTGTAGGCAGTAAGGGGTAATTGTATTCTGTAGAGGATTTAAGAGCAATAATAAAACCACCTAGAAATCTGATCTTGGGGCTTCCCCAGTGGCTCAGCTGATAAAGAGCCCACCTGCTAATGCAGGAGACAAGGGTTTGATCCCTGGGTTGGGAAGATGCCCTGTAGGAGGAAATGGCAACTCACTCCACTATTCTTGCCTGGAGAATTTCATGAACAGAGGAGCCTGGTAAGCTACAGTCCATGGGGTTGCAGAGACTCAGCACACAAACACGCACATAGAAATCTGATCTTTTTATTGTCTTTACATGATGGTCTTCCTAAACAATGTCAGTGGTAAAGAACTCCTGCTCAAAAAGAGAAAAATATGTTGGTCTAAGTCTTGAAAGTCATGTAGTTACCATGGATGACAGATAGATGAGGGATAAGTTGGTAGATAGATAGTGAGCCTGGACACATGGGTATATGTGTTTGTTTTAAGAGAGAGTTTTCTCCTATATTCAGTAAAGCTTGTTTTTCAAATCATCTCTCTGTTTACTTGGTTTTATTGCTTTAATTTCTTTAACACAAATAAAAACTCCCAGTCACTGTAAAATAACAAAATTAAACTAACTCAAGTTCTATTTCTATCTCTTCATGGTGTCTATGCTACAGAAATTGGAGGCAGAAACTGTATATACACTGTCTACCTTCAGTGACTCTAACCTTTGATGAACTTACTGGAGTTTCTCCAGAGTAATGACTTGTAAAGAATATCGTGTTTATTAAAGGATAAATAATAAAAATGTGTTAACTTGGAGCTTATAACTGAAAACAATTTCTTTTACAGAAGAGAGGTATAGGGAAAAAAATGATTCATATCTGGGAATGAAATGTGCTGTGTAGACCACTGAGGCTGTCTCCTGAGCTCCATGTTCATCTGCTGCTCACTAGACTTGGCCAATAGTAACTCCAGATTAAAGACTGGAGGGCAGTAGAGCTCCACCCCTTTTCTCTTTGTTGGGTCAGATGCCTCCAGCATTGGCTATATCTTCTTCCCAGCTTTGCTAGAATGGGTCACACCATAGGTCCAGCTTCTGCCAAGTGATGCTTATCTCTTGGGTCCAATGATCAGTGCTTTTAATTCCCTCATCTTCAGGAAAGGGAAAGGGAAAGTGAAATCACTCAATCATGTCCCACTCTTTGTGACCCCATGGTCTGTAGCCTATGAGGCTCCTCCATTCATGGAATTTTCCTGGCAAGAGTACTGGAGTGGGTTACCATTTCCTTCTCCAGGGAATCTTCCCCACCCAGGGATTGAACCCTTGTCTTCCACATTGCAAGCAGATGTTTTTACCATCTGAGCCACCAGGGAAGCTCCATCTTCAGGAAAAGAGCAGTTTTCTGCTGTTATTAGTGTCTGGAAGCCTCCAGGGTCCTCTCCTTGGTTCCTTAAATCTCCCCATAATCTACTTAACCAAGTTCCTCTATTAAACTGTACTCATCTGAATATTTAGAATGATTTCATTTTCCCTGGCTGGACCTGAGAGGCGCAACAATTGAAAATCATGGAATCTCAACAGAACCCAAGATGAACAAACAATGGTAGTGAGGATCAGATCAATGACTTGGCTTCACATGAGCTTGGATACAACCTGGGAAAATGAGGGACCCTCACTGAATAAGACTAAGTTTTCATTCCATGAGGGTTTGAAAAAGCAATTAAGTTCAGTTTTTAAGAATATCTGCATGGCAAAACACTTGACATAAGAGATAGCAAATGTTTGTGGAAAGAATGAAGAAAATGATGAATTAATAAAAGAAGAAAATAAGCAAATCACAATATAAAGAACCTTATTGAGGGGCAATCATAAGTTCAGTTCCTAAGTGAGTCTAGAGGAGTTTTGTGTTCTTAGTACTCTTAGCAGGATAATTTCCAAGAAAATCTTTATTTAATGGACTGCCCATTAAGGACTTACTGCAGACAAATTAGGATGCCAAGAAAATATCTTTCAAATGGGCAAAAGTCTGAATTTAGACAGATTTAGTAAATCTCAGAATTTTCTGGTAGAAATAACTAAAAGAAGTTTAAGTATGAAGCCAATCAAAATAGGACCTGGCTGTAGCAAAATGACTAAAACTTTTACCACAATAAAGGTGTATCAGACATTTTATCATGATTGGTCTCCCTGTGGGCTGAAGAATGCTTTCATCAGTTGAACAAAAACTCCCAGACACTCTGAATAACAAGACTGATTCTGGCCGTGAAGTTGGCAGAAATGAATTTGTCAAATAGATTCTGAGAAAAAAAAAAAAGTGATAGGATATAATAAAGGAGATCTGAAAGTATAAAAGACAGCTGATAATGATGACAGGACACAACTGGAAAATAGTAAAACAAAAATAAGGGCAGGAGGAGGGATGAAAGGCTACGGTGATTGGTTGTTATTATGGTTTTGTTGCTAAGTTGAGTCCAACTCTGCAACCTCATGGACTGCATCACATCAGTCTTCCCTGTCCTGATGGGGTACCATCAGGAGTTTGGTACCACCAGGAGTTTGCCCAACTTCATGTCCATTGAATCGGTGATGCCATTCAGCCATCTCATCCCTTCCATGATGATTGGAAGTGGAGGGAAAATTTCAGTGGGTATAGAAGGAGCAACAAAGGAACATTCGGCTTCATCAGGAGGCAGATAATTCTTGGAGCTGGTACTAAATCTGTATGGAGATTCTCAGAAGCATTGGAGACACCATCGTTGTTTACAGAGCCCTTTTCCATCCTCTCTCAGAGCTGACAATGACGGTTATCATATGATGGTAAGGTTGAAAAGCATCATGAAAGGAATTAAGGCTAAGACAAGTGAGCCTCTCTATTTAACTCCTCCTCAACCTCTTCAGTGAGGGCTGACTCAAGGCCACCCTACCTTCTGTCAGTAGTTAAGTCTAGCTAAGTAGTTAAGACTAGTTAAGTCTCTAGACTTAAACCAGCTGCCCCCTGGAAAGACCTGCCTCTCAACTTTCCACTCAGCTTCTCTGGCTCTACTTCTTACTCCTTCTCTTTCACCCTCAACTTGACCTCAGACCTGTCTGAGCATTGAGCGTCCATTCCTATTGCAGTTTGTACCCCTTGAAATACCTTCTATTTTGACAATTCTGAAAACAGTGGTCACCTGAAGACTAACAAACATTTGTATCAATTATCTCCTTTTTTTTTTCTATTTTTTTCTGACTCAATTTTTCTTAAAACTATTGCTGACAACTCTTCTCTTCAAGGTTTTTTTTTTTTTTAAAGAAAAACTGCTCTTATATTCCTTCCTTAGATCCTATATACATCTCCTTTCTTGAGAACTCACTCATTCTTAATTTTTCTTATTTATTTATTTATTTTATTTTACTTTACAATTCTGTATTGGTTTTTCCATACATTGACATGAATCCACCACGGGTGTACATGCATTCCCAAACATGGACCCCCCTCCCACCCCCCTCCCCACAACATCTCTCTGGGTCATCCCTGTGTACCAGCCCCAAGCATGCCATATCCTGCATCGGACATAGACTGGCAATTCGATTCTTACATGATATTATACATGTTTCAATGCCATTCTCCCAAATCATCTCACCCTCTCCCTCTCCCTTCAACTTCCAGTAAATAGCAAATGGCTTAGTAAAATAGCATTGGACCAGAAGACCTGAGTTTATAATACAGTGCTTCCATTTCAAACTGACCTTTAGTTTTCTCATCTACAAAATGTAGACAGTGAAGACATACTTTTAGACAAGTACTATGTGCTTCTAAGTAAACTAAAAGCACAGCACACATAATTTTTCTTATTTTTCTTTGCAGGTTAAAAAATAACTGATGCTCAAAGCAGTTCTATAACCTTTCCAAGGACATAACCAGGCCACTGCCCACCCCCAACCCCTGCATCAAGGCATCTTGAAAGAGTATGCTTTCTCCCATGTGGGGCCTTTCCTTGCCATCTCCCCACATAGGGAGACTAATAACCACCCTCTCTACCTGAAAGAGCTATTGAGAGGAGAAACTCTGGTAGTGCCTGTGAAAGCACTTTAATCATAAAGCATTATGTAAATATAATGCATAATTATTGTTATTATCTTCCATCAGTCCAAGCCTTAAGCTCTTTATAGTTTATTTGCTTTCTCTGCCTATAAAGTAATTCACTTGTCTGTCCTGTTGGCCTTAAAGTTAGGCAAACATAACATTCATTATGTTTTCCTAAGCTGTTTCCTCTTTTTTTTTAACCTTCATAAGTATCACAGTTTATTTGGTTCCTTAAAACATTGATGGCTGCTACATTCTGGCTTAACTCCTGTGGTCCCAGAATAATAATTAATAGGACCCTCTTTTCCTCTCAAAACTCCCAGTTTGGATGATACATTTTATGGTCACCTAGGATCTCAGCATCTGCCTACAATGTGGGAGACCCGGGTTCGATCCCTGGGTCAGGAAGATCCCCTGCAGAAGGAAATGGCAACCCACTCCAGTACTCTTGCTTGGAAAATCGCATGGATGGAGGAGCCACTTGGGCTGCAGTCCATGCGGTCGCAAAGAGTCAGACACAACTGAGTGACTCTACTTCTTCTTCACTTAGGACCTCTCAAGTGCCTCCTGCTATGGTCCTGATTGTCTCCATTCTTGCATTTTGTATTTTAAAACCCTACCCCTTCCCATTTACACTCATTAATGCTAATTCAATTGCTACTTACTTAGTTTACTGAGATAGTCCTTTTGCCCCTCTGCTCATCTGGTGAATACCTCAGTTCCATATTTCCTACATACAGAAACACAGATTCTCACATCACATCCAAGCAGCCATAGCTATTATCGTGTCACTTCCTTCATTAGAGTTCAAAATCATTTAAATGTCTAATTGTAACCTTTACTGTTTGCCTTCAGTCACCCCTTTTTTTCTTTTCTTTCCTCAGCTTTCTTTCTTTATAACTATGAATTACTACTTAGACTACATACAACCAGTTTCCCCCACGTCATATGTCAATAATCCTAGATATGTTTGCTCCAAACCTAGAGCACACTTTCTGTGGCTTCTTCAATCATGCCTTCTCCATACCCCTCTCCTCCATCTCTGTTTTGGTGGATTGCAAATGGCCATCAATCTTTTGCAGTTCCTTTTATTAAGGAATGAGGTCTACTTTCCCAGTTCTGGAATGGGGGATGGTCTCATGACTTGTTTTCACCAAAAGAGTGCAAAGGAAGTGACGTTAAGCAAGTCTGGCATCTAGACCTTATCAGTCTTTCAGCTTTTAGTCTTGCTCTTTTGGAATGCTCCTACTATGTTATTAGTTCAAACCACCCTGATAGAAGATGACACGCCAGGTAGAGAGAGAAGTCCATCCCAGTAATTTAAACCATCCCAGTAATGCCAGCAATCCCAACTGAGGTCCCCGAAATAAGAGCAAGCCCCAGTAAACCATGTGGGACAGAGAAGACCTCTCCTGGGTGAGCCCAGCTCAAACTTCTGCCTCATAAAATATGGGGAAAATGATACTTGAAAACTCACTTTATTTCATCCATTCCTTTAATATGACTATCTGTATTAGCAATATAATGTTTTGTTTTCCACCTTTCTTATTTCTTTGCATCTATAGGGATATCCTGGAAAATTTTTTAAAGGTATAACAAGTGCTTTGCATCAACAATCTTACCTAAGTTTTTCACCAAATACAGTTTAGGTGTTGCCATCTTTAGTTTCTGGATAAGCACATCCATCACCAAGGACATTAAGAAACTTGAACAAAATTTGCTAATCCATGAATAATCAGATCAAATTTAAATTACTCATTTTGTCATTTCAGTAGTGTGTACAACAAACATTTTTCATTAGATCCAGTAGAGACTCTCAGGTCTCCTATACCACAGAGAAGTCATGTCAACAAAACATAAACAAGGAAAATCAAAGAAACAAAGAAACGCAATGCAATCTGTGATAACTGCCATTTGAAAAATAAAATGCTCTGGAAATGAAGAGGAGTGAGATAATATGGATTAATTATACATAAGCAGAGAAGGCTCCTAGAAAGGACAGTAACTGAGACAGACCTTGAGGAAGAACAGGATCCCCAGGGGTGAGAAATAAGTGAAAGAAGCTTTGAAAAATGTCAAAGTGGAGTTGCAAACATGGAAACACCCTAGAGATATCCAGGGAAACATGCATCAGAACACAAGCATATATAACTGGAGCGATTTGAGATATTTTGGGCGAGTTAAGTTTTCAGAGTATGAAAGACCTTGAAACCCAGAATGGAGAGTTTATTGTTTATAATTTGTCAAAAGAATTTGCCCAGTTGAGTCAGATTGCTACAATTGTTCATCGAAAGTTTTCCCTAATGTCTTTTTAATGGACTTTATGCCTATCTGCCTCATTAATTAGCAAGCTGATCAAAACCAATATATTGATTAGTACTTAGCTAATACATTAACAAGCTCTACTCCAGGAAGTGGGTTAGATGTCATGAGATAGCCTAAAAACAAAAGAAAGAATAGTGACCAGCAGTCACTATCTTCTTTCAAGGAGGGCTCAGACCTATTAGGTCTCAAACATATCCTACAGTGAAAAACAGCAATACAAAACAAAAATCTGTCAATAATAAAAGTGTAGCTTTCATGAAGAGTATTTTTTAATAAAGTAAATGTTTGTGTATATATTTTGATGGCCTGATCAAAGTGTCAAATACTAAGGAACACAATGAAATTCCACTTCATTGATGACATTAAAAAAAAAAAAACCCTCTGTAATTGTACCATAAATTCTATGAAAATGAATGTTCTCATATCTTGCATTCTAGGCATTATGTTTGGAGGGATTTCAGTGCCAGTTGTTAACAAAGGCAGCCTGATGATTAATTTTTGTGTGTCAACCTGCTGGGTCACAGAATGCCCAGATATTTGGCTAAACATTTTTTTTTTAGTGTATTTGTCTGGGTGTTTCCAGATAAGATTAGCATTTTAGTTGGTGGGTTTAGTAAAGTACAATAGATCTCACCTCCCCAAAGTAGGTGGGTGTCATTCAATCCACTGAGGTGTGGATTACAACCAAAAGTGGAGAAAGGAAGAATGTGTCTATCCTTCTCTCCCTTCTTCTTCTCCCCACCCTGCCACCCCCCACCCCACCGCTTGACTAATGATCTGGAACATAGGTCTTCTGCTTTTACACTAGGATTCACAGCATCTGCACTCCTGGTTCTCAGGCCTTTGGAGGAGGACATGTATGGAATTACATCACCGACTCTCCCAGGTCTCTTACTTCCAGAGAGGAGTATCTAAGGACTTAACTTCCAGAATTGTGTGAACCATTAAAAAAAAATTTTTTTATAATAAATACATAGAGAGAGAGTGTGGTTCTGTTTCTCTTGAGAACTCTAATACCTACAGTCTTCTTACCTCCCCAATCCCTACATCATGGGTTTAGGACAGAATACTGAAGGACATTTAAATCACATTAGATTTGAAAACTACCAGACAAATCTCCATGTCTGATTGTGGATTGATAGGCTATGTCTGCCCTTAAAGGAATTTCAAGCATTAGTGGGCTAAGGAGGAAGGTTTTTTCAGAAAAGATGAAATAAATCTACTCTAAGTTTCAGGCATCGCTGGTGACTCAGACAGTAAGGAAACCACCCTCAGTGCAGGAGATCCAGGTTCAGTCCCTGGGTCGAGAGAATCACTTGAAGAAGGGAATGGCAATCCACTCCAGTATCTGTGCCTGGAGAATCCCATGGACAGAGAAACCTGTCAGGTTACAGTCTATGGGGCTGCAAGAGTTGGACACGACTGAGTGACTAACACACACATAAGTTTCTGAAATCTCACTATCTGCCAATGTTTTGTTAAAATGACTGTATCTGAAAAACTGAAGATACTTGTTAAAAATGCATATTCCTGCACTCCTATATAAGATGTACTTAATCAGATGATCTATCATGGAGTTCAGGCTCTTCTGTCTTATATACACCCTGGAATCATCTTTTCCATATAGAGTTTGAGAAAGCAGTAGGAAGGGCAAGCCTGTGTTCTCCCTCACATTGTAATTACCTGTAAGCAAAGAGAGTAGGTCTTGTAGGTGTTGTCAAAGGTGTTGTTAGTCTAATTAATGATCTGAATTTTAGGAGTTCCTTTGAACTAGCCTTGTTATTGCTTCCTCTTGCTACTGGTGGATTTTCTTTTGTGTCTTCCTCTTGTTTGTTTGCTTATTTGTTTTGTTCTGGCCATGCCCCATGGCATGTGGGTCTTCATTCCCTGATCAGAGATGGGGACACTTGCAGTGTAAATGTGGAGTCCTAATCATGACCGTCAAGAAATTCCCTGCTTGTGTGTTTTCCATGCCATCTCAAATGCAAAAGGACACTTCAAACAGCTTCAAAAAACGCTCATGGCAACTAGTAGAGCAACTTTGAATGTTTTCATGTCTGTTCATAAAGACTGCTATTGCATCAGTTTGTTTGGAGTTATTACAGCTTAAACAGGAGTTTGATTTAGAGGAGTGGTTTAAACGTGCAAGACTTTGGGAAGGGAACCATGGCAATTACCCCTGGATTATGCCTGAACAGGACTGATCCTCAAATTTTGGCTAATTGGAGCTTGCCTATCACAGAGCTGTGACTGTGCCTGCATTTTGGCAGCCAGTCTGAGCCTGTGTTTCTATTGAGTAAGAACCATGGGAAACTACTGGAGAAAGAAATTTCCTTCCTTTATCTCATCAACCCCTTAAACTCAACACTGACACTCGTCAGACATATATACAAATATACAGCATCATGTGTTACTGCAAGATATATTTATTTACCTAAAGGAACAACTAAGAAATGTAACTTAAATACTAGCAGAAATTAATTTATCTTGTGAGAACTAAATATATTTGGAAATAATATATTCCAAATTCCTAGCAAATTATTTTTTCAAGGGAAGAAAAGCTCATCACAGGGTTTCCCTTGTGGCTCAGTGGTAAAGAATCTGCCTGCTAATGCAGGAGACATGGGTTCGATCTCTGGGTCAGGACGATCCCCTGGAGAAGGAAATGGCAATCCACTCCAGTATTCTTGCCTGGGAAATCCCATGGACAGAGGAATCTGGTGGGCTACAGTTCATGGGGTCACAAAAGAGTTGGACATAATTTAGTGACTAAACAAAACCAACAGCAACCTGTTATAGCTTAGCATTATGGTTGATTTTCTTCTCCCTACCCAGGCTATCTCGGTTGTGAATAATAATTCATTTTTCTTAATCTCTCACCTCCAGATGCTTGATAGGGAGGGTTTGGATAACAAAAATGCAAAGAAAAACCAATCTTAAAAATTAATTGATGCTAGCTATCCCTAATTTTAGAAGCTCTTCAGTCACTTGAACTCTTTGTCACCAGCCACTTTTTTTTCTGCCTCTAATTTTCTACATTCATCTCCACCACACTCCTCAAATGATTGGTAGAATTTTTTAGTTCTCAGAATCTCTTCTCATTTCTTGTGTATTTTCCTATACAGAAAATCTTAAACTCCATTTCTCAGTTTTAGTTTTCACTTTGCAGTTACAAAGATTTCTTCTTTCCTCTATTTTCAGTCTCTGTAAGTGAGAAACAGTTTGAGGTTAAAATAATAACTTTTACTACAATATAGGTAAGTAACCCACTCCAGTGTTCTTGCCTGGAGAATCCCAGGGACGGGGAGCCTGGTGAGCTGCCGTCTATGGGGTTGCATAGAATCAGACATGACTGAAGCGACTTAGCAGCAGCAACAAGTAAGTAAAATAACACATAGAAAAGGTGATAAAATCATGGATGAATGAGTGGATAGTTGGAAAAGGAGAGAGAGAAGGAGAGGTAGAGAGAAAGAAATGAATATATATATATTTCTATTTATACCTATATTATGATTAGTGATTAATACATGCTTAATAAACAAAAATTTGGTCTCCCTAATTGGTCACTAATTAATCCATCTATACATTCATTCAATAAATATTTCATTAACCTTTTTTTAGGTGCCTGGTACTTTTCTAGACCCTGGAGATAAAGCCAGTGAATACAATAGTCAAAATCTACAGAGATTTTATTGAGCTCACCTTCTAATGGAGTTAGCATTCCCATCCATGCTTCCTCCTGAATAATGCTGGAACCTGTCTGCTATTCTCTGAAGCCAAATCTTCACCTTCTTTTTAACTGGATGAATAAAACACCTTGCCAGTGATTCCTTTTTTTTTTTTTTTTTTTCTTTTTTTTTTTTTTTTTAAGTCTTGATCCTTTGGAATTTACTATCTTCATTTTAAACACACTTCTTTTCCAAGACTGAAATCTGATTATGTCTCTACTTTGGGCTATTCACTGGATTTCCATCCTTCACAGAATAAATCTCCAGTTCTGAAGTTTGGCATCCAGGGCTCTTTTGAGTTCACTCTTACTTACTTTTTACAATGTCACCAATCACTGTTCTGAAACACACTTCAAACTTAAGGTCATGTTCACTTACTTTCAATTCTGGAAATTTGCCTCAACACTTCATGCTTCCAGTCCTTTACATATACTCTTCCCTCTGCCATCTCTACCTCTCCCTGCTTCATCCCTCAGGGTCTTTCTGGACTTTCCCAGAGGAGTTAAACATTTTGTCTATTATATTCCTGAATGATATAAATGAACTCATTGTATTGAGCACCAACCTCACAGTTTTCACTCTGGCTCCTGCTTTACTTAGTATAGGCAGAAGAGAATTCTTTTCCATTTTTTAATTGAAAAAATTTTAATTGTGTCAGCCCAGCTCAGTAGATAAAGTATCTGCCTTCAATGCAGCACATAGGAGACACAGGTTCCATCCCTGGGTCAGGAAGATATACCCTGGAGGAGGAAATGGCAATCGATTCCTGTATTCTTGCCTGGAAAATCCCATGGACAGAGGAGCCTGGCGGGCTACGGTCCACGAGGTCTCAAAGAGTCGGACACGACTGAGCAACTAACGCTTTCACCTTTTCTGATCTGTTTCCCCACTGATTTTTTCCCTGTTTACTTCTCCAATCCCGCTCCCCTAGTTATCCTCTTAGTTCATTACACATAGCTATTTTCCTTCTGCTTTTAAGCACACAGAATGTTTTCTCATTTTTAGCTTGGTGGTTCTCTTTGCCTGGAATGCCCATTCATGCCTCATTAAAAGGCAGCCTCATACTTTCTACTTTAGGTCTCACCTCAGCTCTCCACCTGACCAGAAATGTCTTCCAGATCATTGCTGCCCTAGCAGCCTCGTCTCGTTTCTCTCAGTCCTGACACTGTCTGTATCCTTCTTTCCACTATCCGGTATACGAATTGGTCTTGGTTATTTGCTTAATAGTCTCAGCTGATTTTCTAAAGTGCAAGTTCATTGAGGATTAGGAATCTATCTTTTTCCCTCCTCTGCATTTAAAGTCCAGTGTGGTGCTTAGCAAATTTATTGATTGACTTAATAAACAGTAATGGCCACATGCTCCTACTTGCTTCTTTCTCTGGGGACACCAGACCGTAGAGATCCAACACATGTAAGTTGCATACCACTCACTTTAGTACTGCTAGGAATCATGATATCACAGATAATTAAACTGTATTTTACTTTGAATATAAAAATGACAAGTTAAAATGCCTCTAAAGGTATAAAGATGAAAAATTATTTTGAATGGATTTATGAAAAAGCTTAAGATTCATTTTTTTGATTCCAAAGTCTGATCAAGTTTGAGGCTATATACTGTCAATCATGTGAATTGGTTAAGGAGACAAGTCCTGCTTGAGGAGTCCTCTGCCCTTTGGATACTGCAGTGTAGGGAGTTGGCTGTATGCTTATGGTCATTGGCCTTAGTTCTGTTACATAAAGTGGAGATTAAAGAAGATGATGCCTCATTGTTAGATGCCAAGCAGAAAACATACCTGTAACAACACAGGGATCCAATAAATGGTGGACAGCAAAGAGATCAAACCAGTCAATTCTAGGAAATCAACCCTGAATATTCATTGGAAGGACTGATGCTGACGCTGAAGCTCCAATACTTTGGCCACCTGAAGTGAAGAGCCGACTCATTGGAAAAGACCCTGATTCTGGGAAAGATCGAAGGCGGGAGGAGCAGGGGACGACAGAGGATGAGATGGTTGGATGGCATCTCTGACTCAGTGGACATGAGTCTGAGCAATCTCTGGGAGATAGTGAAGGACAGAGGAGCCTGGCATGTTGCAGTCCATGGAGTCACAAAGAAGTGGACAGGATTTAGCAATTGAACAACAATAACCCGTATTTAAGATGATCAACAAAATAGCTTTAAACTAAGAATAATAAAACCCAAATTCAGAAAATAATTGTTTTAAAGATTCAGCTTTTTCATTGCTGACTTTTAAATATTTTTACATTCCAAAAGTAAAATGATTTTGTTCTTCTCAGGGCATTATCACTATAAAAATGTTACAAAAGTAGTTAATGGGTAGAAACATTTATCTTTTTTGGTGAAAAGAGCTACTTTCATGTACTTTATTTTTAACTATCAGTTATTTGTCAGTTTTCAAATTATAAAGCTACAGCTTTGTAGGGAGGGATGTACTTTTATTGTTCAAATCACAGAAGAAGTATACGCTTTAGAAAAAGGGTTTTTTTCTTGCCCAAGCCATGTGGCATAAGGGATCTTAGTTTCCCCACCAGGGATCAAATACTTACCCTGTTAGAACACAGTCTTAACTACGGAACCACCATTACTGCTTTCAATGGTAAGTCTCTTCCTGGATGATTTTCTCAGTTTATCAAGCTTTCTCCAGTGAGTCTAAATTTTATAATCAGAAAATAAAAGCTATTTTTGTTTAAATTGTTTTAATATACTCAAAGATATATGTTATTTAGTATCTCTAGAGTTAGGAATTGAAAATGAATAATTCAATTGTCTATGGAAGATTTTACCTAAATGTGATACCTGACATCTGGTCCCAGGACCTCTGTATTTGAGACATCTTTAGAATAACTGAGCATGTTTGTCTCAGAGAAGAGAAAATTTGAAGAAATATGAAAGCTGTTTCCCAAAATTTCAAAATACTATGTGCCATAAGAAGTAGAATCTGTAACAGAACTCAAATAGCTCTATGTTGATACCAGGAATAGAGTTAGCATCAAGTCACAGAGCAACACTTTCAGCTCAATATGAGTAAGAAATTTTTCACCTAACTAAAAAAACTAAAATATTCTGCCTTTTGAGATTGTGAGTTCCAAGCCACTAAAGAGTATATAAACGTTCACTCACTCTTTACTGGACTTCATGAGGGCCTGAAATAGCATGTCAGTGATCAAAGGTTTGCCTCATAGGCCCTAGATTCTGTCATTGATCAACAATAGATATTTTAATATAATTGATTAAGTGGACTAGTGATGCATAAATCAGAAGAATCTTTGTTTAGACAACATTCTTGTGGTAGAATCAGCTGATGGCATTATTCAGATAGATGAAGGTGTGTAAGTACTCTACCACATCAGCTTTTCAAGCCTTGCTTCTATTGCATTATGTCCTGTAGCTGAGTTTCTGAGGGTGCTGATAGACCTAAAGGAAGATCAGTATTTCATTGTATATATGTACCACATCTTTATCCATTCTTCTGCTGTTGGACATTTAGGTTGCTTCCGTATACTGGCTATTATAATTGGGATGCCTGTATCTTTTGGAATTATGGTCTTCTCTTGTGTATATGCCCAGTAGTAAGATTGCTGGCTCATGCCATATATCTGCAATTAACCAGGGACTCAAGGCCTGGCTGGCCAGGACCTCCAGGGCACATCTCTACTTGTTTCTCCAGAATTGGAAACAAGTGTTCTCAACATTGTGGCAACTTCTCATCTGGCTAGTCCTGTAGTTCCAGAGGGAGGACCCCTATCACTTGAAGCTCTGGATCAGTACTGCTGAATGGATTTGTCTGGCTTGGCTCAAATGTCCACCCTGAGCCAATAACTATGTCCTGGAAAAATGGGCAAAGAATTATGATGACTGGCCTTGATTCAGGTATCCTTTCTATAATTGAAGAACAAGGGACAGATAATTAGGAATTAGGATATGCAGGTAGCAGTCAAAAGCAATCCATATTTCAGACCACAATAATCTTTTATTTTTTACCTTTCCATGTAATTTGTTGTTGTTATTATCTAATTTTATATAGTTATAAAAGTTAGAGTTAACTGCATTGGACTTACCCATGATTGAGAAAGAAGCCCTGGTGGCTCAGAGGTTAAAGCATCTGCCTGCAATGTGGGAGACCTGGATTCAATCCCTGGGTGGGGAAGATGCCCTGGAGAAGGAAATGGCAACCCACTCCAGTATTCTTACCTGGAGAATCCCAGGACGGAGGAGTGTGGTGGGCTACAGTCCAGGGGGTCACAAAGAGTCCGACATGACTGAGCAACTTCACTTTCACTTTCTATGATTGAAAAAGCGAATATTTACTTTCTCTACATAAATTATTGAGGTACTTCTGCTGAATAATACATTTTGAAGTTTCACCTACTTTAGTGGCATATCATTCTCTTTATCAAGAGGTACTCAAAGTCACTCTCTTTTAGTGACCGAAGTAGCTTTTAACAAGCGTGGCAAAATCAATATGACAGAATGATTTGATACTTAAGAAACACTGTCCCAAATCATGACCGACCAGTCACATTCCCTGCCAAAGAAATTCATGAAGAAGGTCCAAGAGACACTTCCATGGGATCAGACCAGGTGCTCTACAGTGTGTCCACCCTCTATGAAGGGCACATTAACTCATGTAGATGAAGTGTTGCATTAGAGATAGTCTGTAAATCTCTACTAACTTTTACCTTTACCATGATTTTACTATTTTTCATGTAATTTTTCAGAGTGGAGACCATCTAAGACATTATGCTAATTGAGCTAATGAATGTAAGCATATCTTTATTTATATTCTAAATTTGATGCGATTTAGATCTAGGTAAATACAGAACAATTGTAGTAAACACATAGATACAGTTATTCCCTTTAGAATTCAAATTTCATGAAGATAATAGCTGTAAAACATGAACAGCTTTCCTTTATTTTTATCCCTGTCTTGTAACATCACAATGTTAAGAATTTATGAGCTAAACCATGAACTATTATTGATGAAAATGCTATAAAATTTAATGAAAACTTGATAAAATATTAAAATGTAAATTATGACAATATTGACTCTATGAGTTAAAGTGTGAAGTATTTTGTGTATTCCTCCTACTGAGTGCTTGAGCCAGTGGAATTTGCCTGAACCAAGAGTCATAGCTCTACTGAAATATCTTAATTGCGTGTGTGGCTTCAGTTCAAACTTCCTGTTGTATGTGACTCAAGACTTCCCTCAGGCAATTCTGGTTTCCTGGTTTACCTGGGAAATGAATGCAGATGGCTTAATAGATTCAGTAACTGACTTTGTGTAGAGGGCATAATGCCAGAGACTCACGACTTTCTCAGCCAGATGCTTTTAAACATTCTGGAAGAACTTATTCACTGGATATTTTTTACAACTCAGATCATCTCTGTGACACCAACTGGTATTTGTCAGTTTTCCACCTATGTATACAGTTGTTCATATTCTAAGGAGAAAATCTCATTTGTATAGTTAGGAGTGAGTCAGAGGCTGTTTTGAAATGTGTTATATACATATATATGTTAAATTTATACATTCATAAAAAAGACCAAAAAATTAATTTCTATTAAAACCCTGAAAATGACAGTTTAAAAATAATGAAAGATTGCCACTTAAATTAACTGCTTTTCATACATGCTTAATCAATTCAGTTCAGCAGCTTAATCCTATCCAGCTATTTGCAACCTCATGGACTACAGCACAACAAGCTTGCCTGTCCATTACCAACTCCCGGAGCTTGTTCAAACTCATGTCCATAGAGTCAGTGATGCCATCCAACCACCTCATCCTTTGTTGTCCCCTTCTCCTCCTGCTTTCAGTTTTTCCCAGCATCAGGGTCTTTTCCAATGAGTCAGCTCTTCACATCAGATGGGCAAAGTATTGGAGTTTCAGCTTTGGCATCAGTCCTTCCAATGAATACTCAGGACTGATTTCCTTTAGGATTGACAAGTTTGATCTCCTTGCAGTACAAGGGACTCTCAAGAGTCTTCTCCAAAATCACAGGTCAAAAGTATCAGTTCTTTGGCATTCAGCTTTCTTTATGGTCCAACTCTCACATTCCTACATGACTACTGGAAAACCATAATTTTGACTAGATGGACTTTTGTCAGCAAAGTAATGTCTCTGCTTTTTAATATGCTGTCTAGGTTGCTCATAGCTCTTCTTCCAAGGAGCAAGCGCCTTTTAATTTCATGGCTACAGTCACCATCTCAGTGATTTTGCAGCCCAAGAAAATAGTCTGTCACTGTTTTCATTGTTTCCCCATCTGTTTGTCATGAAGTGATGGGACCAGATGCCATGGTCTTAGTTTTTTGAACGTTGAGCTTTAAGCCAACTTTTTCACTCTCCTCTCTCACTTTCATCAAGAGGCCCTTCATTTCCCCCTCACTTTCTGCCATAAGGGTGGTGTCAACTGTATATCTTATGTTATTGATATTTTTCCCAGCAATCTTGATTCCCAGCTTGTGCTTCATCCAGCCCAGCATTCTGCATAATGTACTCTGCATAGAAGTTAAATAAGCAGGGTGACAATATACAGCCTTGACGTAACACTTTTCCAATTGGAAACCAGTCTGCTTTTCCATGTGCAGTTCTAACTGTTGCTTCTTGACCTGCATACAGATTTCTCAGGAGGCAGGTAAGGTGAGCTTGTATTCTCATCCCTTTAAGAATTTTCCACACTGGTGATCTACACAGTCAAAGGCTTTGGTATAGTCAATAAAGCAGAAATAGATGTTTTTTTTCTGGAACTCTCTTGCACTTTTTGATGATCCAAAGATGTTGGCAATTTGATCTCTGGTTCCTCTGCCTTTTCTAAAACCAGCTTGAACATCTAGAAGTTCTCAGTTCACATACTGTTGAAGTCTAGCTTGGAGAATTTTGAGCATCAATTTGTTAGGGTGTGAGATGAGTGCAATTGTGTGGTAGTTTGAGCATTCTTTGGCATTGCCTCTCTTTGGGATTGCAATGAAAACTGACCTTTTCCAGTTCTGTGGCCACTCCTGAGTTTTCCAAATTTGTGGCATATTGAGTGCAGCACTTTCACAGCATCATCTTTTAGATTTGAAATAGCTCAACTGGAATTCCATCACCTCTTACTAGCTTTGTAGTAGTGATGCTTCCTAAGGCCCACTTGACTTTGCATTCCAGGAGCACACCCTTGTGGTTATATGGGTCATTAAGATCTTTTTTGTAAAGTTCTTCCATGTATTCTTGCCACCTCTTCTTAATATCTTCTGCTTCTGTTAGGTCCATACCATTTCTGTCCTTTATCGAGCCCATCTTTGCATGAAATGTTCCCTTGGTATCTCTCATCTTCTTGAAGAGCTCTCTAGTCTTTCCCATTCTATTGTTTTCCTCTATTTCTTTGCATTGATCACTGAGGAAGGATTTATTATCTCTCCTTGCTATTCTTTGGACCTCTGCATTCAGATGGGTATATTTTTCCTTTTCCTTTGCCTTTTCCTTCTCTTCTTTTCTCAGCTATTTGTGATGTCTCCTCGGACAACCATTTTGCCTTTTTGCCTTTCTTTTTCTTTTGAATGGTCTTGATCACCACCTCCTGTAAAAGGTCACAAACCTTTGTTCATAGTTCATCAGGCACTCTGTCTATCAGGTCTAATCCCTTTGAATCTATTTATCACTTCCACTGTATAATCATAAGCTATATGATTTAGGTCATACCTGAATGGTCTAGTGGTTTTTCCCTACTTTCTTCCATTTAAGTCTGAGGTTAGCAATAAGGAGTTCATGGTCCGAGCCACTTCAGCTTGTTTTTTTCAAATCCAGTCTTGTTTTTGCTGACTGTATAGATCTTCTATCTCTTCAGCTGCAAAGAATATAATCAATCTGATTTCAGTATTGATGATCTGGTGACGTGCATGTGTAGAGTCATCTCTTGTGTTGTTGAAAGAGGGTGTTTACTATGACCAGTGCATTCTCTTGGCAAAACTCTGTTACCCTTTGATCTGCTTCATTTTGTACCCCAAAGCCGTGTTTGCCTGTTATTCCAGGTATCTCTTGAATTCCTACTTTTTCATTCCAGTCTCCTGTGATGAAAAGGACATCTTTTGGTGTTAGTTCTAGAAGGTCTTGTAAGGTTTCATAGAACCATTCAACATCAGCTTCTTCAGCAACAGTGGTTGAGGCATAGACTTGGATTACTGTGATATTGAATCCCATGCTTAATAGTTATCTTATATTTTACCTAAGTATTTTAGCTTATTAGGTAAATTAGAATAATTTTGAACATTTTATTGGAATTTGCACATTTGAAAATGATGTCAAGCATTGTTAATAAAATGAACATAGAGTAATATTTCTTTAGCATTGTCTTTCTTTGGGATTGGAATGAAAACTGACCTTTTCCAGTCCTGTGGCCACTGCTGAGTTTTCCAAATTTGCTGGCATATTGAGTGCAGCACTTTCACAACATCATCTTTCAGGATTTGAAATAGCTCAACTGGAATTCCATTACCTCCACTAGCTTTGTTCATAGTGATGCTTTCTAAGGCCCACTTAACTTCACATTCCAGGAGATTCAACCAGTCCATTCTGAAGGAGATCAACCCTGGGATTTCTTTGGAAGGAATGATGCTAAAGCTGAAACTCCAGTACTTTGGCCACCTCATGCAAAGAGTTGACTCATTGGAAAAGACTCTGATGCTGGGAGGGATTGGGGGAAGGAGGAGAAGGGGACGACAGAGGATGAGATGGCTGGATGGCATCACCAACTCGATGAACATGAGTTTGAGTGAACTCCGGGCATTGGTGATGGACAGGGAGGCCTGACGTGCTGCGATTCATGGGGTCGCAAAGAGTTGGACACGACTGAGCGACTGAACTGAACTGAGAGTAATATATCATATTCATTGACACATTTTTTATATTTTCATCATTGAAAACTTTAACAATATGTACTCAGTTTGTCTTTATTTAATTGAAGAAGTGAAAAACTCATATACAGCAAATGTTCTATTGAAATATTTTCTACTTCTGGCTAACTGTCAAAGCCTTAAACAAGAATACAATTTAATTTTTAAAAGGTATTAGGAAGTACTAAGTACAAGTATACAGCTATGTAGAAAACTATTTTAAAATTCTTGGACCTACCCTCTAACAACAGAGTGAGGGACTTCATTCATAAACTTTAACATTGTTTTATTCCATCCTAGCTTTTTAATCCCATTCATTCACTGACTGTTTTCTTCACTTGTCCATTTATACTGAGGGCTCACTCATGCCATGTGATGAGCTTATCTGAGGTTACAAAGACAAAGGAGATCCAGATTAGGTCAGATTGAGAGAATATCAGCATTATTGGGAAAAATAAGTCAAGCCTTAAGGGGATAGATGTTGATAGCTTAATCACAATTATATTGAAGTCACCAGAAAAGTGTCAGAATGCAAGCAAAGAGGAAAATTACGACTTGCATGTGAAAAATATATTTGTATAGCTATTTCTTCTTGACTACACTACACTGACTTTTGACTCTTCCCTCATCCATGTTCTGTACTTCTCCCTTGACTTCCAAACTATTAGACTGGTTTTACTGCCCTCTTCTTCTATACCTCAATTCTTCTTTTTTTCAGAATTATCAACTTTCTCCCTGTACCCAGAGTCTTTTCTATATATATACATTTATTGTGGCTGAGTCAGTAAAGAGTCTGTCTGCAATGAGGGAAACTTGGATTTGATTCCTGTGTTGGGAAGATCTCCTGGAGAAGGAAATGGCAACCCACTAGAGTATTCTTGCCTGGAGAATTCCATGGACAGAGGAGCCTGATGGGCTACAGTCCATCAAGTCACAGAGAGTCAGACATGACTGAGTGACAAACACACACACACACACACACACACACACACACACAAACACACACACTCCCCTCAATTCTTATCGCAAATAAAGAGAATCACTTCTCTTGTTTGTGCCTAATCTCTATACACATTATAGATCTTTTCTTTCAACTTTGTCCAGGTTTTATATATCAATTATTCCCCTCTCATTATGAATCTTTTTATTTCTCGGTCTCTTTTCTCTGTGAGCATAGACATACACTCAATTCTATTTCATTATTTAAATTTTTTTTGAATATTTTCTCATCGCATTTTTCTTAAGAGACAAGGTTATTCTACATTTATCATTGTTCTTTATCCTCCTGCCTTCCCCATTCACTGTGCTGCTTAACTACAAACCAACTTTTGGTCCCACCCCACCACCATAGCAGTGAAACTACTGATGGTAGGGTGATTGAATCCAAAGAACACTTTTCAGTGCTTATTTAACACCTTTGCCAGGTGGTATCTGACACGCATGGACAATAATTCTCTTCTGAAATGGCTCTTGCTTTTTACTTTTTTCTTTCGCACCATCATTCCCTGGCCATTTTCTATTGGCTTCTTTCTTTCTAACAGTTTCTTCATGTTATGCTCACCAAGATTTTTTCCTCTTCTACTTCCATTCTTCCTTCTTTCTCAGGCATTTCATCTACCTCAGTTATGTGAAATGCACAAATGAACTAAATATTTCTATTTCTTTCATCACCTAGACTATTTTCCAGAGCTTCAGCGTCATAAGTGAAGGGTCCCCAAGACATATCCATCTACACATCACCTATGCACTGTCTGCTACTTATATATACCAGAAATAACTGTCATCCTCCAACCTGCTTTTCTCACAATATCTCTTAACTTGTTGAATGACACCACCTTCCACTGAGGCACAAAAGACAGACATTCAAGGACTTCCTTGAGACCTCACTTTTCCTTAATCTCAACTCCAATCAGTCAATAATCCTTGCCATATTTTCATCCTCAATATATTTTGAAGCTGTTTCTGCCTCTCCCTCTGCTACCATTCTCTTAGTCTTTCAAATTCATTGCATGCACTGTTGCATAATTACCTCAATTAATTTTATTTCTAGCCTCTTTTTAAAATGCCTTATCCACAATAGATACAGAAAGATAGATACATTAGAGTGGTTAATCTTTTATTTTAAAAATAAAAATCTAATGATGTCATCCCCTGGCTTACAATCTTCCTAATTTCCTCCTGGACAGCAGGATAAGAGCAAATTACTTGTCAAATGACCTTAGGCTCTTGGTATCTGGCCTCTGCTTACCTTTCCAATTTGATTTCTCTAAGACTTCCTCACGTGAACTTTTTACCCCAGCCAAAAACAGCATGTTTTCTCCTAAGATAATGCACAAGGCACTTGTCCTACCATAACAACACAAGATCCAGAGACTCACTACCTTCCTATCTTGGTGACATTTATTTCACTTTAGTTATGTCACAGCCCCATCTTGTTCATGTAATCTGTGAACTAAATTATGAAGCTAATCACTACCATCTCCTATTCCATCTTCACTCCTACAGAAAGCCTTACTCCATGAGGAAAAAAAAAATCAAGATAATGGGGAAACAATACAATAGCTTTCCAGATTACAGTTAGTGTCTACCTATGCATGGGTCTATATATTCTGTCTTCCTTTGCTACCTATGCATGGGTCTATATACTCTGTCTTCCTTTGTACTTGTGATAAATTGTTTATTTTTTCATCTAAGAGCCCTGTATTTGGATTCTACATCTCGTCCAATCTTCTTTATTTAATTAAGTGGCTCAAGAAATGTTCTTCTGCTTCTCTTAAATGATCAATTTTTACTTTCTTGGTTGAATCATTGACATAAATGCATAAGCATGTAAGAAAGAGCTCTCTTCTGATATCACATTCCAGCTTTCCTCCATTTTTCTGCAAATATCTGAAAAAAACCTGCTATCTCCAATTTCATTTTATCATCCCCCTTCAGTTCAGTTCAGTTCAGTCACTCAGTCATGTCCAACTCTCTGTGATCCCATGAACTGCAGCTTGCCAGACCTCCCTGTCCATCAACAATCCCCGGAATGCACTCAAATCCATGTCCATTGAATCAGTGATGCCATCCAACCATCTCATCCTCTGTCATCCCCTTCTCCTCCTGCCCTCAATCTTTCACAGCATCAGGGCCTTTTCAAATGAGTCAGCTCTCTGCATCAGGTGGCCAAAGTATTGGAGTTTCAGCTTCAACATCAGTTGAATTTGAAGGAGATCAGTTGGATCAGTTGGATCTCCTTGCAGTCAAAGGGACTCTCAAGAGTTTTCTCCAACATCACAGTTTAAAAGCATCAATTCTTCTGTGCTCAGCTTTCTTTATAGTCCAAATGTCACATCCATACATGACCACTGGAAAAACCATAGCCTTGACTAGATGGAACTTTGTTGACAAACTGATGTCTCTACTTTTTAATATGCTGTCTAGGTTGGTCATAACTTTCCTTCCAAGGAGTAAGTGTCTTTTAATCTCATGGCTGCAATCACCATCTGCAATGATTTTGGAGCCCAGAAAAATAAAGTCAGCCACTGTTTCCACTGTTTCCCCATCTATTTGCCGTGTGGTGTTGGAGAATACTCTTGAGAGTCCCTTGGACTGCAAGGATATCCAACCAGCCCATCCTAAAGGAGATCAGTCCTGGGTGTTCATTGGAAGGACTGATGCTGAAGCTGAAACTCCAATACTTTGGCCACGTGATGAGGACAGCTGACTCATTTGAAAAGACCCTGATGCTGGGAAAGATTGAGGGCAGGAGGAGAAGGGGATGACAGAGGATGAGATGGTTGGCTGGCATCATGAACACAATGGACATGGGTTTGGGTGGACTCTGGGAGTAGGTGATGGACAGGGAGGTCTGGCAAGCTGCAGTTCATGGGATCGCAAAGAGTCGGACACAACTGAGCAACTGAAATGAAATGAATGAACGATGTGACGGATGCCATGATCTTAGTTTTCTGAATGTTGAGCTTTAAGCCATCTTTTTCATTCTTCTCTTTCACTTTCATCATGAGGCTCTTTAGTTCTTCACTTTCTGCCATAAGGGTGGTGTCATCTACATATCTGAGGTTATTGATATTTCTCCTGGCAATCTTGAGTCCAGTTTGTGCTTCCTCCTGCCCAGGGTTTCTCATGATGCACTCTGCATATAAGTTAAATAAGCAGGGTGACAATATACAGCATTGATGGACTCCGTTTCCTATTTGGAACCAGTCTGTTGTTCCATGTCCAGTTCTAACTGTTGCTTCCTGACCTGTATACAGGTTTCTCAAGAGGCAGGTCAGGTGGTCTGGTATTCCCATCTTTTTCAGAATTTTCCACAGTTTATTGTGATCCACACAGTCAAAGGCTTTGGCACAGTCAATAAAGCAGAAATAGATGTTTTTCTGGAACTCTCTTGCTTTTTTGTTGACCCAGCAGATGTTGGTAATTTGATCTCTGGTTCCTCTTCCTTTTCTAAAACCAGCTTGAACATCTGGAAGTTCATGGTTCACGTATTGCTGAAGCCTGGCTTGGAGAACTTTGAGCATTACTTTACTAGCGTGTGAGATGAGCGCGATTGTGTGGTAGTATGAGCATTCTTTGGCATTGCCTTTCTTTGGGATTGGAATGAAAACTGACCTTTTCCAGTCCTGTGGCCACTGCTGAGTTGTCCAAATTTGCTGGCATATTGAGTGCAGCACTTTCACAGCATCATCTTTTAGATTGGAAATAGCTCAGCTGGAATTCCATCACCTCTACTAACTTTGTTAGTGATGATGCTTCCTAAGGCCCACTTGACTTTGCATTACAGGATGTATGGCTCAAGGTGAATGAGCACACCATTGTGGTTTTATGGGTCATTAAGATCTTTTTTGTATAGTTCTTTTGTGTATCCTTGCCACCTCTTCTTAATATCTTCTGCTTCTGTTAGGTCCATACCATTTCTGTTCTTTATTTGACAGAATGATGTCCACTGGAGAATGGAATGGCAAACCACTTCAGGATTCTTGCCTTGAGAACCTCATGAACAGTATGAAAAGGCAAAAATATAGGACACTGAAACATGAACTCCCCAGGTCGGTAGGTGCCCAATATGCTACTGGAGATCAGTGGAGAAACAACTCAGAAAGAATGAAGGGATGGAGCCAAAGCAAAAACAATACCCAGTTGTGGATGGGACTGGTGATAGAAGCAAGGTCCAATGCTGTAAAGAGCAATATTGCATAGGAAAGTGGAATGTCAGGTCCATGAATCAAGGCAAATTGGAAGTGGCCAAACAAGAGATGGCAAGAGTGAACACTGACATTCTAGAAATCAGCAAACTAAGATGGATTGGAATGGATGAATTTAACTCAAATGACCATTATATCTACTATGGTGGGCAGGAATCCCTTAGAAGAAATGGAGTAGCCATTATAGTCAACAAAAGAGTCTGAAATGCAGTACTTGGATGCCATCTCAGAAACGACAGAATGATCTCTGTTTCTAAGGCAAACCATTCAATATCACGGTAATCCAAGTCTATGCCTGACCAGTAACACTGAAGAAGCTGAATAGTTCTATGAAGACCTACAAGACCTTCTAGAACTAACACCCAAAAAAGATGTCCTTTTCATTATAGGGGACTGGAATTCAGAAGTAGGAAGTCAAGAAACACCTGGAGTAACAGGTAAATTTGGCCTTGGAGTACAGAATGAAGCAGGGCAAAGGAAAATAGAGTTCTGCCAAGAGAACACACTGGTCATAGAAAACACCCTCTTCCAATGACACAAGAGAAGACTCTACACATGGACATCACCAGAAGGTCAACACCGAAATCAGATTGGTATAATCTTTGCAGCCAAAGATGGAGAAGCTCTATATAGTTAGCAAAAACAAGACTGGGAGCTGACTGTGACTCAGATGATGAACTCCTTATTGTCAAATTCAGACTGAAATTGAAGAAAGTGGGGAAAACCACTAGACCATTCAGGTATGACCTCAATCAAATCCCTTATGACTATACAGTGGAAGTGAGAAATAGATTTAAGGGCTTAGATCTGATAGATAGAGTGCCTGATGAACTATGGATGGAGGTTCATGACATTGTACAGGAGACAGGGGTCAAGACAATCCCTAAGAAAAAGAAATGCAAAAAAGCAAAATGGCTGTCTGAAGAGGCCTTACAAACAGCTGTGAAAAGAAGAGAAGTGAAAAGCAAAGGAAGAAAGGAAAGATATAAGCATCCGAATGCAGAGTTCCAAAGAATAGCAAGAAGAGATAAGAAAGCCTTCCTCATCGATAAATGCAAAGAAATAGAGGAAAAGAGTAGAATGGGAAAGACTAGAGATCTCTTCAAGAAAATTAGAAATCATTCCCCTTATACTCACTCTAAGCATGCTTTCATTTCTTTCTTTTTTTTTTTTTTTTTTGAAAATTTTTTCTAATGTGACCTATTTTTAAAGGGTTTATTGACTATGTTGCAATATTGCTCATGTTTTGAGTCTGGTTTTTTCAGCCAAGAAACCTCAGTACTCTCTAACATTTACTCTAATCATTCCTTCATTTAACTTCCCAGGCTCCACTCTGTCTTGGCTTTCCTCCTACCTTCAAGGTTGTACCTTCTTATCTAAGCCCCAGTCCCCTTTTTTAAAAAGAAAGTTAAAGTGAAGTCGCTCAGTCATGTCTGACTCTTTGCGACCCCATGGACTGTAGCCTACCATGCTCCTCTGTCCTGGGATTGTCCAGGCAAGAGTACTGGAGTGGGTTGCCATTTCCTTCTCCAGAGGATATTCCTGACCCAGGGATCAAACCCAGGTCTCCTGCATTGTAGGCAGATGGTTTACAGTATGAGCCCCCTTTGGGGAGCTCAAAAGGTTCTCCTCACCTGCCTATCTTCCAAATACTGGGATTCTTGGACTTTTCATTTCTTTTAATAATAATTTCTAAAGTTTTCTCTTCCATCTCTATGGCTTTCAACACCATCTGTGTTCTAAAAAGTGACATCTAAATTTCTAGCCAGACCTCTCCCCTGAACTTCACACTCACATACACAATTGTCCTCTATTGAACATTCAATAAATATTTTTTCATTAATCTTCCCAGGTGACTCCAGTATTCTTGCCTGGAAAATCCCATGAACAGAAGTCTGATGGACAACAGTCCATGGGGTCACAAAGATTCAGCCACGATTGAGCAACTGAACATGCACACACACACACACACACACACACACACATCTTACATGTAACATTTCTAACAGTGAAGAGATGAAGATGGCCTTCTTTCTTATAGGCATTTCCTTCCACTCCTCTCCCAGTTTTCCTCATTTCAGCATATGATCAGTTCAGTTCAGTCGCTCAGTCGTATCCAACTTTGCGACCCCATGAATCACAGCACGCCAGGCCTCCCTGTCCATCACCAACTCCCAGAGTTCACTCAGACTCACGTCCATCGAGTCCGTGATGCCATCCAGCCATCTCATCCTCTGTTGTCCCCTTCTCCTCATGCCCCAAATCCCTCCCAGCATCAGAGTCTTTTCCAATGAATCAGCTCTTCACACGAGGTGGCCAAAGTACTGGAGTTTCAGCTTTAGCATCATTCCTTCCAAAGAAATCCCAGGGCTGATCTCCTTCAGAATGGACTGGTTGGATCTCCTTGCAGTCCAAGGGACTCTCAAGAGTCGTCTCCAACACCACACTTCAAAAGCATCAATTCTTCAGTGCTCAGCCTTCTTCACAGTCCAACTCTCACATCCATACATGGCCACTGGAAAAACCATAGCCTTGACTAGACAGACCTTAGTCGGCAAAGTAATGTCTCTGCTTTTGAATATGCTATCTAGGTGGGTCATAATTTTTCTTCCAAGGAGTAAGCGTCTTTTAATTTCATGGCTGCAATCACCATCTGCAGTGATTTTGGAGCCCCAAAAACTAAAGCATATTATGGTTCTATTCTTTTGATCGTTTAGCCCAAAAACTTTGGAATGATTGCTGAATCCATCTCACACTTTATAATTTCTGTCAGTTCCATTTTGAAATGTATCCTGAATCTGGACACCATGCCTCTCCCTTACCACTAACACCTTATCCATATAATTCTTTTCTCTTGCTTAGATTTTAATAATAGTCTTTTAACTGGTTTTCTTGTTTTCATTATTGTTCCGCTATAAATAATTCTCAACTCAGCAGTCAGAATAACTTATCCAAAATCTAAGTTCATGCAGAGAGGCAACCTACAGTCATGGCCAACATCATGGACTCTGAAGATAGATGTGATGGGATCTGCTACTTACCCACCAAGTAACCTTGCATGAGTTACTTAATCTCTCTGGTCTCTTTTATTTATCTGAAAAATAGAAATAAAAATGTGATAAACCTTAAAGTTTCCATGAAGAATATATTACTTAATACTTGTAAAATGTTTAGGATAATGTCTGGCACATAAGTTTGCTTAAGTAAAGTAAATAAATACTGCTTCTCTGTCCTAAACCCTTTGATGGTCTTCCTTTCCATTTTTATAGTGGGTTCTCATGTCTTTTGTAATCCCAGCGCCCTCAAACCTCTCTGACATCACCCACTGGCAGTTTTCTTCCATTACATCATTAGAACTATATCAACACCCTTGTTCTCCTAGTACACAGGAATCTTGCTCGACTTGGGAACTTGCTACTTGATGTTCACTCAGTCTGGAATGCTGCTTCCCGACTACTCCCTCTCCACCCAGGTATCTTTCTAGATCACTCTGTCAGTTTCTTTATTCAAATATCAGATTCTCAAGGGTCACCTTCTATTATGTAATATACCCATCCCAACTCTGGAAATTGCTTCTCCCCTACTCTGCTTTATTTACCACCAAAGTATTTATCAAAGGCTAACATATTGGGCTTTCCTGGTGGCTCAGTGGCAAAGAATCTACCTGCCAAGCAGGAAATGGTGGTTCAGTCCCTGGGTCAGGAAGGTCCCCTGGAGAAGGAAATGGCGACCCATGCCAGTATCCTTGCCCTGGGATACTAGCAAGAGAAATCCCACAGAGGAGACCAGTGTCCATGGGGTCACAGAAGAGTCAGACATGACTTAGTGACTAAATAACAACAATATATTATACACAAATATCCCTCAATATTCAAATATATTTAATTAATCCAAGTATATTTAATTAATGAATGTGGATTACTGTGCTTTGTCTAATGAATAATAAGACTTTGGTGAGAACATTGCCTGAAAAATTTTAAAAAAGATAATTCTTGAATTCAGTAAATGAGAGTTTGGAAACATAGGATATATAGATTAATATATATAATTTATATATAAAATGTATCATATATATAATTTATTATATATAATATTTAATAGGATATAGTTGCTTTACAATGTGGGGTTAGTTTCTACTGTACAATGAAATGAATCAGCTATATGTATACCTATACTCCATCCCTCTTGGATCTCCTCCCACCCCTCACCCATCCCACCCATCTATAATGAGTTTGAATAGGGAGGAATATTTATATTTCCTGTGTCAATTGTATCTTTGGGACCTTACTTCGGAAGTGCATTAGATTTCTGGCTTTGTCCAATTTATTCCTTAGGAAAATTTTCTATGCTTTCACAGGACACCCGCCAGTCTACTATATTGACAACATCAGCTGATTTGATCTGATAAGCATGGAAAACTTGCTTTATCACATGGCCTGAGTAATCATGCAGTTACTAGATGCAGTAACTGTATGACTTTCTGTTGTATCTCAGAGTCTAGAATATGACCTAAGAAAAAACAGACTCACTTGATATTTGTTTAAATTAATGAATAAATAGCATACTTACAAATCAGCTCATTTTTTTTTTTCTTATTTGATCAATTGGTCATAGGGAATTCTCAATGAGGTCATAATGCAGGCTGAGAGGATCATGCTGATGCTGCAGAAGCAGGCACACAAGAAAGAGGAGTCTTCTAGCGACTTAACATTACTTGTGCTCTCAGGAATCACTTAAACTTCTTTCTGTTTTATTATTTTTGCCTAATGGTGAGATGCTGCTTAAATATCTTATTTCATGAATTGGTGGTGCTAACCGCTTGGTATTGGGCATCTCAGGTCCCACTGAACCCATATGTGCAGTCTCTGCTATGGCCCATTAGCAATCCAAGAGCTATCTCAAAGAAAGAAAAATTAGTTTCTGAAAACAGAATGGCCTTATATCCAATTCTAAGATTTTTCACTCTTACTCTCTTCTCAAGCTTTCATTATCCTTACATAGCATCTGATCCACTTGGTCATAAAAGCCATAAGGTTACTGCATCTAGAAACTGTACGATTACTCAGACCATGTGATAAAGCAAGTTTTCCCTGCTCATCAGATCAAATCATCTGATGTTGCCAATATAGTAGACTGGTGGGTGCTCTGTGGAAGCATAGAAAATTTTGTTAAGGAATAAATTGGACAAATCCAGAAATTTAACATGCTTCCAAAGTAAAGTCCCAAAGACATTTTACTCTCCTTTCCAAGTGAAAGCAAATAACTTCCTGTTATTCCCTGTTCATTGGAATAGAGAAAATAAATTTACCAGATATCAGGAGATAAGTTGAACTGCTTTAGGGGGGAAAAAAGACCACTTTAAAAATAGCAGCTCCAAAACAGTCATCTCCAAGTTTATGAAACTTATTTTCATCTCTTGAGATCTGAGACAGATGAGCGGCCAAGGTGTCAGTGTGGGCAGACCCTGAACTCACCTGCTCCTGTGAGTACAGCAGAATTGCTTCTTACAGAGCAACTGTATATAAGACCTGAAGACTAGCAGAAAAGATTTTCCACAGCTAAAGATATAAAAAAGGAGCTAAATGAAACAGGAGAGATGGAGACACGGCATAATCAAGACCCATGACCCAACCCCAAAATGGGAGAAATATCATAATTATGGAGATCCCCTGGAGAAGGAAAACTGAAAGAAAATGAAAGTGCAGTCACTCAGTCGTGTCCAACTCTTTGCAACCTCATAGACTGTACCCTGCCAGGCTCCTCTCTTCATGGAATGCCCTGGGCAGAATATCGGAGTGGGTTGCCATTTCCTCCTCCACGGGATCCTCTTGACTCGGATTGAAGCCGGGTCTCCAGCATGTAGGCAGATTCTTTACCATCTGAGCCACCAGCCCATTCTAGTATTCTTGCCGGGAGAATCCCATAGACAAAGGACCCTGACCACCTACAGTCTATAAGATCACAAAGAATTATTCAAGACTGAAGTGACTGAGCACACACTTATGCATGTGTTCCATGTCTGGCAGAGCTATTGTTCTTCAAAAAAGTGGCTAAATATGTCATTGTTGTCATTATCTTAGTCCACAAATTGGATATATCTTGCCATATCTGCCTCAATGATTCTGTTCCTCATGTAAGTTTCATGGGAGTACACATGAAAAATATAAATAAGTCAGATCCCAAACTCATATGTATAGGTAAAAGAAGGTTTTCTTTTCTTTTTTAATTTTAATTGGTGTGGAGTTGATTTACAATGTCATGTTAGTTTCTGCTATACAACACAGTGAATCAGTTATATATGTGTATATGTGTATATATATTCACACATATACATATCTCCACTCTTTTCCCATTCTTTTTTAGATTATTTTCCTGTATAAGTCATTACAGAGTATTGAGTAAAGTTCCCTGTGCTTTATGGTAGGTTATTAGGCTTCCCTGGTGGCTCAGATGGTAAAGAATCCATCTTCAATGCAAGACTTGGGTTTGATCGCTGGTTGGGGAACATCCCCTGGAGAAGGGAATGGCAACTCACTCCAGGATTCTTGCCTGGAGAATCCCATGGACAGAGGAGACTGGTGGGCTAGTCAATGGGGCTGCAAAGCATTGGACATGACTGAGCAGCTAACACTTATTAGTTACCTATTTTGCACATAATAGTGTGTGTATGTCAGCTCCAGTCTCCTTCCCTGCCCCTCTTTCACCCTTGGTAACTGTAACCATAAGTTTGTTTCCTACAACTGTAATTCTGCTTCTGTTTTGTAAATAAGTTCACTTATACCACTTATTTACGTTCCACATATAAATGATATCATATGATATTTGTCTTTCTCTGTCTGATCTCACTAGTATGACAATCTTTAGGTCCATCCATATCGCTGCAATGGCATTCGCGAATTTGTTCTTTTATCTTCCACACTCTGACTGAAGTGGGTATTAGCAGAACCAATCCAAGAATTCGTAACAAATTTTGACACATTTCTGGGTCATTCTTTACTGTTGTGAAGGCAACATTATAGTCCCTACTCTTCTTATGTCCTTGTTTTCAGTTACTTTAATAGGATGTCCTAGTCCCTGACATTTACTCCTACTGTAGACTGCAGCTTGTACATCTTACCAAAATGGTTTTATTAGTGACCTAACATAATATATTACACTGTATTAATTTTCATAGTTTTTGATTCATGATGATGGTTTAGTCATTAAGCCATGTCCAACTCTTGTGACCCCATGGACTGTAGCCTGCCAGGCTCTTCTCTCCATGGAATTCTCCAGGCAAGAATACTGGAGTGGGTTTTCATTTCCTTCTCCAGGGGGATCTTCCCAAACCAGGGATCTAACCCCTATCTCCTGTATTGCAGGCAGATTCTTTACCAGTGGAGCCACAGGCTGGGTTAGTCCTGGTGTCCTAGTAAACATTCTTTTCCATCAACCATGAATACTCCTGTTTCTAAACTTCTTTGTAATTGAACTGATGCTGGCAATCAGAAGAGAAGAAAGGATGAATGAATATGCCAAAGGAATGTGGAATGGAAAGCAACTGGATGACATGTGTTGTTTAGCATCTGTTTTCCAGATAAAGTGGGAACAGCATTCCACTGAGAGTGAGAAAAATGAAAATGAGTCCTACGTTGTGGGGAGAGTGAGAAGCGTCAGAATATTGTAGAAGATAACTAGTTTTTAAATTCTCCTTCTGATTGATGGCTTTATCTCACCTTTTCTGACATACAGATAGACAGAATCCTAGAGCCTTACCATGAAAGCAGCATTGACAGCCAGAGATTGTCAGTCCGGTCAACAAAGCCACTCCCTGACCCACATGAACTAGCATGGACTCTATTGCATGAATTATTTTAAACCAATAATGTTTTGAGGTTATTTCTGAAGCAAAATAATGTCTATTCTATCTTTTTAAAATAATAACTCCGTTAATTATCACGGGCTTCCCTGGTGGCTCAGAGGTTAAAGCATCTGCCTACAAGGCAGGAGACCCGGGTTCAATCCCTGAGTCGGGAAGATCCCCTGGGGAAGGAAATGGCAACCCACTCCAGTACTCTTGCCTGGAAAATCCCATGGACGGAGGAGCCTGGTAGGTTACAGTCCACGGGGTTGCAAAGAGTCGGACACGACTGAGTGACTTCACTCACTTCACTCACTCACTTCAATAGAACTGTTGAAAAAATAAAAAATCTTGCCTTAAAAAAAATCAGACGTCTGGTATTCCTAGTTGCTTATTATGACTTATTTATTTAGTTTTATTTCTTATATAAATGTTTGATAGCCAATGTAGGTAAAGGAAGAATGTACTCAAGACAATGCATATATTTATTAAGGTATCATAGCAGGCTAAGGAGATGGTGAATGCTAAGTCCTTACTAAAATCATTGTTGTAATGATTGTGAAGTTCAGGATATAAAGAAGTAAAGCCAGGTGGGACTTATGAGATGGAAAGAAAATATATTTATAAAACAATTGAAAATCATAATGAAAATGAAGATCTGTTTCAAGAGAGGAAAGAGAATGAATTAAAAATGAGACATTGTTATGAAAGCATTTGTAGTACAAGACATGAAATGAAAGCAGTTCAAGTGATGGTGATATGTGAGGGATGGCTACACAGAGAGCAAGAATATGGAACTGAGTGAAAGCTACTGAAATGGAGAAACTGTGGCATTTGAGGAGGTGTGGACGGGGAGAGTCATCAACGGGAACATCAAGATTACACATTCCAATAGCAGAAAGCACTCTGCAGTGTGTTTACTTGTTATACTGTGTAATATATTTTCCATTCAACACTAAATCTTTGATTTCTAAGAAAAATGAAAATGAAATCTTATATTTTAACATCAGTGATTTGATCAAGAACTATTTCACTAAAATGCCCATCTGGTAAAAAATGTAGAAAATAAAACATTTCCTATACTTTTCAGTCTTCCTCTAAATCTTTACTTTCCTTTAAAAAATAGCTCTATATTTTATTAGGATATTTTAAAAATTTGCATATACTTTAAAAATATCAGAAAAACAGTATCTCCCCAATATTACCTTAGGACATATCTATATATCTCAAATACAGTATTTAAAGCATAAAATGAGTATTTCTAGAAGTTATATAGGCCACTCTTTGATATTAGTAA
The DNA here is from genome assembly GCF_014754425.2 of Oryx dammah. NCBI lineage: Eukaryota > Metazoa > Chordata > Mammalia > Artiodactyla > Bovidae > Oryx > Oryx dammah. The sequence continues at coordinate 150,698,834 of NW_024070186.1, read as the reverse complement.
TGGTTATTTTGTATTCGGGTGGAGCCACCTTGGAATATGTGACAAGTTCGCAATGGGATAATTTGTAGCTAGCTGACAATACAAATTTAAATTAGGATAAGAATAGGAGACCTACAAATGGGCCCTACTGAAGACAATTGTTGATAGAATCATCTCACCTGTCAATCTCCAAATGCTACTCAGTTTAGCAGCAGATTGTTTTGGGGATTTGAAACTTTGATCTCTGTAATTAATGTTACGCTTTTTAACTTTTAACAAAGGAAAAAGATGATGCTATTAACACAAATTATGGGATTTCTATCCCTGAATCCCTGTTAAATTAAAAATGCTACTCAGTTGTGTCAGACTCTGCGACTCCATGGACTGTAACTCACTAGGCTCTTCTGTCCACAGGAATCTCCAGGCCAGAATAGTGGAGTGGGTTGTCATTTCTTTCTCCGGGGAATCTTCCCAACCCAGGGAGTGAACCTGGGTTTCTCACACTGCCGGACAATTCTTTACCATCTGAGCCACCAGGGAAGTCCCCTGTTAAGTAAGTTTGGACACTAAAATTTTTATTTTGTTCATAAATCAGAATAGATTTATAGCTATGTCTATTTGTAAGCTGGTTTATAAAGTGGAGACAAGATCCATTCATTGTAGTTATTTCTTGTGCATACAGAAATGGATAGTCACTCAGAGACTGTGCTTGGATCCTTCTCATCAGTGAGATTTTATCTTTAAAGTCCAAATGGAGATAACACATAATGATTGAGGGATAGCAATTTAATTTGTATAATGATGGGCTTGGTCTAGGAAGCAAAAATGAGTCTTTGGCTTGCTGTGTGTGATGGGATGGAAAAACTGCAAGTTTCTTTCTAGGTATCAGGGAGAAAGCAAGCTTTGGGAGTTGGTGATGGACAGGGAAGCGTGGCATGCTGCAGTCCATGGGGTCGCAAAGAGTCGACACGACTGAGCGACTGAACTGAAAAAACCTGATCAGGGAAAAAAGAGAGAGAGAAACATTCCAAAATGAGAGATGTGTTACATACATGGATTAATTGAGGACAGTGGTCCACTGATCTTAGAGATCTTTTCATGAGAAGGCATACTGTTGAGTAGCTTTATAAATCTAATTTGTCTTGCTTTCTAAACTCAGGTTTAGATGGGTTTCTATCAGGTTGTGATAGCTACTCAGGTTGTGATAACTTTCTATCACAGCACACTACGCCTTGTAACTAGTTCATTTGCACTTGAACTGATGGAAGAGGGATTTGTTGAAAAGGAAGATCTTAGTAGTAGTGTTAAATATATAAGAACAAAGTAGTATAAATTGAAGAGTAACAAAAATGTCAACAACTTAACAAGCAAGAAGATTGTTTAATATGGGAATATAGGCAGATTGAAGCACCCTTTTCTCAGTTTAGCTTGTGAGATTAGTAAAGGAGAAATTAACTACAAAGTTTATGTCAATATAATGTCAAAACATTCCATCAATCAGTCTATTGTTTCAGTTGACCAATGAAATAAGCAGTTCATGAAAGGAAATCCATTTTAACAGCAAAATGAATAAATGTTTAATTGAATGATTTATTTTTTAATGTCATATAATATATTCTATAAGAAATTGAACATAAAAATGTCATACAGGGAGAGAATTAACATAACATGATGAAAATCGCCAACAATGGTAAGTAACTAACAAAGCCTCCTGTCTTAGAGGGAAAGAAAAAAGGATGAATTCCAAGGCTGTTGTTTCTTAAGAAACTCAGAATGGTAACATCCAGTTTTACACATTAATTATAGCTAAGGTCAAGCAATGAAACAGGAAAAACTAATTAAATCAAATGTTTTACTCATTTAAAAAAGACATGCCAATATAATTTAGTCTATTATTCAGTTAGGATGTACAGGGAAAATAGAGACTACAGCCCTGAGACAAATACATAAAATATTATCATTCCAAAAGTATGTATTGCTTTTGTCCTCTCAAGAGTAAACTCCCCTCAAATTCATAGAACAGAAACAGGCAAGTGAAGATGGAAGCTTGGAAGAGTGGAAGACCATGCTTTCTTATGTATACAATGAAAACTCAAGAGGATGATTGTATGCACAATGAATAGTCACCTGTACTTTCCTAGTGGCTCAGACGGTAAAGCGTCTGTCTACAATGCGGGAGACCCGGGTTCAATTCCTGGGTCGGGAAGATCCCCTGGAGAAGGAAATGGCAATCCACTCCAGTACTATTGCCTGGAAAATCCCGTTGACAGAGGAGCCTGGTAGGCTACAGTCCACGGGGTCGCAAAGAGTTGGACACGACTGAGCAACTTCACTTCATTTCACTTCTAACATACAGCTTTCAGAGGGGGAAAAATAACAGGTTGTTCGTGTTGATGACTAGTTTTTTAAACTTTAAAGAAAAATATGCAACATACTTAGGGTATAATTTAACATACACACTCTGGTGATGATTTAGTAGCTAAATCTTGTCCGATTCTTGTGATCTCATGGATGGTAGCCTACCAGGCTTCTCTGTCCCTGGAATTTCTCAGGCAAGAATACTGAAGTAGGTTGCCATTTCCTTCTCCAGGGTATCTTCCTGACCCAGGGGTCAGACGAGGATCTCACGCATTGCAGTGCAGACAGATTCTTTACCAACTGAGCCACCACGGAAGCCCTCGTTAGAATGGTGCTTTCTTAACTTTAATGTGAATACATGGTCTGGGCTAAGGTCTGAAGTGAGATTCTGTATTTCCAACAAGCTCCCAAGTGACACTGCTGCTATTGTTTGATGACAGTGCTTCAAGCAGTGAGGTTCTAATGTAAACTACACAAGATACAAAAAGATTAAACCTAGAAGGTACCTTCCATGACATTTAATGTAACTACTCATTTTAAATGTGAAGAATTGAAATCTCAAATCAATGCAATGATACAATTCTCACAATTCCTTATTAATGGACGGTGTAAAAACTCACAACTCCTAACTCATAATCATTTAATTGTTCTTTCCCTTAGGCAATTTCCATCTAGAATTACCATAATCCTAAAGTGTGTGTGTTAGAATCCATATCAAGGACTCTTTCATTTAAAACATTGTGATGTCTATTTTGAAAGTAAATTTGAAACATCATTTCAAAATCCTGCCTCCCTTGTTCCAATTCCCTGCTCAACCTTTGTCTATGGAATATTTACAGTAGAGCAAATTTTGTCTGAAATAACAATTCATTTTTTGCTAGGACATTTGTCTTTGTAAAAATATAGAGGCACGTGTGAAACATCTTTAAGATATGTCTGCACAAGAAACTTAAAGCCATGAAACAAAGAAAAGAACCATTCCACTTTCACTCATTATACTTACTTGGCAAGTAGTTATTGAGAAATTAGTTAGGCAATATTTCCAAAGAAGTATAAAATGTGACACTTGCTGTCACAAAGATTTTAATACAATGAGGGAGACAAGATATAAATATATTAAAGAGCTTTTTTAAAAAAGAGTTAAATAATAATATGTAATCTGTGCTTACAAAGTTCAGAGCAGGTAGAAGTGGAATGGAAAGATTTTAGATAGTAAACTAAGTAAAATTTTAACATGTCTTAAGGAGAGGATAGACATATAGGAAGGGATGCATCATGGTGAAAGAAATACCACTTTGCAAAGAAAGGACAGGCAATTCAAGATGAGATGGAGAAGAGCTAACATTGAGAGTGGGAAAGCTAAGGTGGGATTCTTAAGGGCTACATGCTCATCCCCTCTCATGTTGATCCACGTGGATCACTTGGCGGTTGAGAAAGATTGCCGGGAGAAATATCAATAACCTCAGATATGCAGATGACACCACCCTTATGGCAGAAAGTGAAAAGGAGCTAAAAAGCCTCTTGATGAAAGTGAAAGAGGAGAGCGAAAAAGTTGGCTTAAAGCTCAACCTTCAGAAAACAAAGATCATGGCATCCGGTCCCAACACTTCATGGGAAATAGATGGGGAAACAGTAGAAACAGGGTCAGACTTTATTTTCTTGGGCTCCAAAATCACTGCAGATGGTGATTGCAGCCATGAAATTAAAAGACGCTTGCTCCTTGGAAGAAAAGTTATGACCAACCTAGATAGCATATTCAAAAGCAGAGACATTACTTTGCTGACTAAGGTCTGTCTAGTCAAGGCTATGGTTTTTCCTGAGGTCATGTATGGATGTGAGAGTTGGACTGTGAAGAAGGCTGAGCACCGAAGAATTGATGCTTTTGAACTGTGATGTTGGAGAAGACTCTTGAGAGTCCCTTGGACTGCAAGGAGATCCAACCAGTCCATTCTGAAGGAGATCAGCCCTGGCATTTCTTTGGAAGGAATGATGCTAAAGCTGAAGCTCCAGTACTTTGGCCACCTCATGCGAAGAGTTGACTCATTGGAAAAGACTGTGATGCTGGGAGGGATTGGGGGCAAGAGGAGAAGGGAACACCGAGGATGAGATGGCTGGATGGCATCACGGACTTGATGGAATTGAGTCTGAGTGAACTCCGGGAGTTGGTGATGGATAGGGAGGCCTGGTGTGCTGCGATTCATGGGGCCGCAAAGAGTCCGACACAACTGAGCAACTGAGCTGAACTGAACTGAAAGATATCTTGCTGCCTGAGACATCCACAAGGTATCTGAGCAAGGAAGACAGTGGGTGAGGAAATTTTATCACGCTGCTGGGAAATTCCCCCAGGCAAAGGAACCTGGAGAACTACAGCCCATGGAGCCGCAAAGATTCAGGTGACTGAGCGGCTGAGCACTTGTGACCCAGCGTATGCACTATACTGGTGAATGTTTTCTTGCTCTTGAGAAGACTGCACATTTTTCACGTGCGTATTTTGTTATATAAAAGAAAATTTAAATATTTAATCAGATCAAGTTGACTGATAATATTACCCAAATCTGCTATACCCATACTGTTTTTATAGTGAATTTGTGCTATCAGTGACTGAAAGGGGAATGCTAAAATCTCTAACTTTATTTATGGATTTATTTGTAATATATTTGTCAGATTTTGCCTCATTTATTCTGAAGCTGTGCTCATATGTGCCTATATATTATGGGCTTTGATGCCTTCTTGATGAGTGGACCATTTTATCATTATGAATTACTGTTTCCGGTACTGTCTTTAAGATCACTTTGCTAGATCTTAATATAGCCACTTCAGGTTTCTTATCATTAGTATTTTTATGGTATATCTCCTTCCCTTCTGTTACTTCCAGCCAGTGTGTCTATATTTAAACACTATTATTCACTCTCTGGAAACATAATTTTCATTTGAAGATCAAGAAAAAATTCCTCCCATACCTACAAGTCTTCCTGGATTGATTAATCCAGCCAGATTGAGTTGTTACCTAGACTTCCTTTTCAAAAAATTTTGTTTGTTACTCATAAGCCAGAACCTGTCAGAATATTTCTGCATTGTTGATTCTTTTTGTGAATCAAACATTTATGATCAATGACAAACACATCCTTTCTTGTTCCAGAGTTATGAGGTGAGGGTATGTATTTATACATGGATTCTTGTTTCTTTCGACTTTAAACAGTCTAAAGGAAAATCTTTATTTTTTTCTGTGTTGTTTGGTCTAGCACCTAGCTCAGTAAATGACCTCAAAATATATGTCAAGTAAACACATTGCATGAAAGACACTAACAACTGCAGAATGATTTGTTTGATTAATTTGAAATTTTTGTAAATGTAAGTGAACTCTACACTTTCAGAAAAATAAATTCAAGGCCTTATCAAAAGGTTACCTGAATCTAATCTACGGTTTCCTCTTTTGATTTTCCAGCTTTATCCTCTAATCCTTGTCTCTGCAATATGGAACTGATTCATTTCCCTTCTCTTTAACTAACCTCTCCCTTCCTGGGTTTTACTCAGTGACTCATAACATGATCCCTCCCCATATGCCAAGCCCTTCCTATTTCCTTCTCCTTCAGATCTGTATTTCACTTCCTCCACCTTTCGTCAGTTAGACTTTAGGTGTCCAACCTTGCCTTTCTCCACAGCGGCCACTCTGTTCCTTTGGCAGGCCTACAACAAACAGTGTTTAGCCAAATTTTTGTCTTCTGTTTTATTTTCTGGTTAATAAAGTAGATGTGTAGAGAAGCCATCCTGTGACCTTGCCAAATAGATTTTTGTAAATATGATAATAAAACTCTGTTCTTAAGAGAAGCCAAATAAGCCTTCTTGGTGGGGTTAGGGTATCCTCAAAATGAGGCATTGATTGTTAATTCTGACCGTCAATTAGTTACATCTCCCCTCAGGGCCATCTGTCCTGAATATTCATTGGAAGGACTGATGTTGAAGCTGAAACCCCAATACTTTGGCCACCTGATGCTAAGAACTGACTCATTTGAAAAGACCCTGATGCTGGGAAAGATTGAGGGCGGGAGGAGAAGGAGATGACAGAGGATGAGATGGTTGGATGGCATCACCAACTCAATGGGCATGAGTTTGAGTGAACTCCGGGAGTTGGTGATGGACAGGGAGGCCTGGTGTGCTGCAGTCCATGGGGGTCGCAAAGAGTCGGAAGTGACTGGGCGACTGAATTCAACTGAATTATGGCGAAATGATTTAACCCCGGTATGGCTTGTTCAGCTCATTTAAAAAATGAAAATGAATACCCTGTCTTAAAGATATCTTGTTAGGCTCTAATGTGATAGTTATCCAAAGCATGTGTATCAACATCACTATAGACATAGAAAGAGTAGAAGAGCGAGCTACCTTAGTAATGAACTCTATTTTTCCTAGTGAGCAGACATATTCAGGCATGTCTAGAGGGTGTGACCTGCCACTTTGCCAGGTAATAAGCAGCAGAGTGGTCTGCAAAGCAGTGAATTCACTCCAAGACAAGAGTAGAGGGTCCTCATGAGCTTTGTCCAAAGAAAGGGCTCTTCTATGGGAAAAAGTCTAACGAGTCTGCTCTGCGTGACCCACATTCCCTTACTGGTTCTCCAACATTCATGGCAAGTGATTAGGGAGAGAGGTTTATCAGGAAAAGAATCTCTCTGGAAAACAGATGACTGAGTCACTAAGTATCTCCAGGGATATAAATAGCTCTGGAAGCTTTATATACAAACAGAACTAATATCAAGCTAGCTCATATAGAAGCCTCCTGTGAAGCATATTAGAACATAGCCCAGAGAAGACAACATGAACGTAGTTCCATACACACTAGTTTTAAAATGCAAATGCATGCGTACCAAGTCATTTCAGTCGTGCCTGACTATGACCCTATGGACTGTAGCCCACCAGGCTCCTCTGCTTGTGGGATTCTCCAGGCAAGAATACAGGAGTGGTTTCCATTTCCTTCTCCAGGGGATCTTCCAGACCCAGGGATTAATCCCGTGTCTCTTATGTCCCTGGCATGGGCAGATGGATTCTTTACCACTAGGGACACATGAGAGACCCATAAAATACAAATAGCAATGGATTATTAACATTATTGATTGTAAGAAAAGCAAATAAACATAGAGCTGTTTAGTGCTTCTAAATTTACTAAAATGAATTCCCTAAAAAAGTAGACCAGAAGATCTCCATTTAAGTCGAATCCTGAGCTGCCTTAACACCAAGTGCTCCCACTTAAAAATCTTTGTTAGGAAAAAAAAATAGAATTTAGTATAATTTCTAAGAAACACTGTTGCACATTATAAGATCTTCCAAACTTTCTTTATAAGGCCTTGTCTCTTAGAGCTTAATATCAATTGACAAGATTCAGTTAAGCATTTCCCAAAATGTGTCCCAATAAACAATATTTCAAAGAAGTAATATTTTGAAATAATTTGGTGATTAAGTTTGAAAAATTCACATTATATTCACAATTCAGTATTTGGTGATTGGAAGCATTCATTAGCATATTAAAATCCCAAAGAACTGCTGTAGTAAAGAAAACTTAAGGATTTATCCCAGTTCTCCAAAGCCCACCAACCATGGCTGTCAGTTATGAGAAATAACATCTTTTACATAAACGTATATATGCTGAGTTCCTTATCTGTTCACCTGAAACAATCACAACCTTGTTAATTGGCTATACCTCAATACAAAATAAAAAATTCAAAAGAAAACAAAATAAAAGAATCTAAGAAAATATGTTGGCTCTAAAAGTCTTTTGGATTAAAAAAAGAAAATATCATAAAAACTATATTCCAGGGCCAGAGAGCAAAAGAAACATGATTACTATTTTAAAAGGCAATTAAGATATGTACATCTCCAGGTAAAACTATATTGAATAACTCATGTAATACATTAAAAATATAAATATACAGAATTAATTTATTTTCTAGGTAAACACCTAGTCTTACTGTAAATTCCAGTAACTCAAGATCTGTATCTATCTGAAGCTGTCAGATCATCCAGAAATGAATGCAAATTACAACTGTAACTGATATATCTTAGGTCTCTGAGACATTCCTATATTTAAATAGAACTAAGAAAATCCCAAGGATGGAGGAGCCTGGTAGGCTATAGTCCATGGGGTCGCAGAGTCAGACACGACGGAGCAAATTTACTTTCACTTTTCACTTTCATGCTTTAAAGAAGGAAATGGCAACCCACTCCAGTGTTCCTTCCTGGAGAATCACAGGGACGGTGGAGCCTGGTGGGCTGCCACCTATGGGATCACACAGAGTCAGACACGACTGAAGCGACTTAGCAGCAGTAGAAGCAACAGCAAGATAATTGAAAGCACATGTTGAAGAATAAAAAAATAATATCTCTTAAAAATCTGGAAACTCAAATGTGGAAAATACATCAGTGTATATTTTACAGCGTTCTAGTCATGTTTCTATTTTTATTATCTTAATTTGTAACAGGGACTCATTATTAAGTTTAATCTCAAAAAGTTATCAGTACTGATAAGATATAAAAATGTGAAAGAATCCACCCATTAATTGGTGCTATCAGTTCAGTTCAGTTCACTCAGTCATGTCCGACTCTTTGCGACCCCATGAATTGCAGCATGCCAGGCCTCCCTCCATCATCAACTCCAGGAGTTCACTCAGACTCACGTTCATCCAGTCAGTGATGCCATCCAGCTATCTCATCCTCTGTCGTCCCCTTCTCCTCCTGCCCCCAATCCCTCCCAGCATCAGAGTCTTTTCCAATGAGTCAACTCTTCACATGAGGTGGCCAAAGTACTGGAGTTTCAGCTTTAACATCATTCCTTCCAATGAACACCCAGGGCTGATCTCCTTTAGAATGGACTGGTTGGATCTCCTTGCAGGCCAAGGGACTCTCAAGAGTCTTCTCCAATACCATAGTTCAAAAGCTTCAATTCTTCGGCGCTCGGCCTTCTTCACAGTCCAATTCTCACATCCATACATGACCACTGGAAAAATCATAGCCTTAACTAGATGGACATTAGTCGGCAAAGTAATATTCTGCTTTTGAATATGCTATCTATGGTCATAACTTTTCTACCAAGGAGTAAGCGTCTTTTAATTTCATAGCTACAGTCACCATCTGCAGTGATTTTGGAGCCCAGAAAAATAAAGTCTGACACTGTTTCCACTGTTTCCCCATCTATTTCCCATGAAGTGATGGGACCAGATGCCATGATCTGCGTTTTCTGAATGTTGAGTTTTAAGCCAACATTTTCACTCTCTTCTTTCACTTTCATCAAGAGGCTCTTTAGTTCCTCTTTACTTTCTGCCATAAGGGTGGTGTCATCTGCATATCTGAGGTTATTGATGTTTCTCCCGGCAATCTTGATTCCAGCTTGTGTTTCTTCCAGCCCATTGTTTCTCATGATGTACTCTGCATATAAGTTAAAAAAGCAGGGTGACAATATACAGCCTTGACGTACTCTTTTTCCTATTTGAAACCAGTCTGTTGTTCCATGTCCAGTTCTAACTGTTGCTTCCTGGCCTGCATACAGATTTCTCAAGAGGCAGGTCAGTTGGTCTGGTATTCCCATCTCTCTCAGAATTATCCACAGTTTATTGTAATCCACACAGTCAAAGGCTTTGGCATAGTCAATAAAGCAGAAATAGATGTTTTTCTGGAACTCTCTTGCTTTTTCGATGATCCAGCTGATGTTGGCAATTTGATCTCTGGTTCCTCTGCCTTTTCTAAAACCAGCTTGAACATCAGGAAGTTCATGGTTCACGTATTGCTGAAGCCTGGCTTGGAGAATTTTGAGGATTACTTTACTAGCATGTGAGATGAGTGCAATTGTGCAGTAGTTTGAGCATTCTTTGGCATTGCCTTTCTTTGGGACTGGAATGAAAACTGACCTTTTCCAGTCCTGTGGCCACTGCTGAGTTTTCCAAATTTGCTGGCATATTGAGTGCAGCACTTTCACAGCATCATCTTTCAGGATTTGAAATAGCTCAACTGGAATTCCATCACCTCCACTAGCTTTGTTCCTAGTGATGCTTTCTAAGGCCCACTTGACTTCACATTCCAGAATGTCTGGCTCTAGATGAGTGATCACACCATCGTGATTATCTAGGTCATGAAGATCTTTTTTGTGCAGTTCTTCTGTGTATTCTTGCCACCTCTTAATATCTTCTGCTTCTGTTAGGTCCATACCATTTCTGTCCTTTATCGAGCCCATCTTTGCATGAAATGTTCCCTTGGTATCTCTAATTTTCTTGAAGAGATCTCTAGTCTTTCCCATTCTGTTGTTTTCCTCTATTTTTTTGCACTGATTGCTGAAGAAGGCTTTCTTATCTCTTCTTGCTATTCTTTGGAACTCTGCATTCAGATGCTTATATCTTTCCTTTTCTTCTTTGCTTTTCACCTCTCTTCTTTTCACAGCTATTTGTAAGGCCTCCCCAGACAGCCATTTTGCTTTTTTGCATTTCTTTTCCATGGGGATGGTCTTGATCCCTGTCTCCTGTACAATGTCACGAACCTCATTCCATAGTTCATCAGGCACTCTATCTATCAGATCTAGGCCCTTAAATCTATTTCTCACTTAAACTGTAGAATCATAAGGGATTTGATTGAGGTCATACCTGAATGGTCTAGCGGTTTTCCCTACTTTCTTCAATTTAAGTCTGAATTTGATAATAAGGAGTTCATGACCTGAGCCACAGTCAGCTCCTGGTCTTGTTTTTGTTGACTGTGTAGAGCTTCTCCATCTTTGGCTGCAAAGAATATAATCAATCTGATTTCAGTGTTGACCATCTGTTGATGTCCATGTGTAGAGTCTTCTCTTGTGTTGTTGGAAGAGGGTGTTTGCTATGACCAGTGCATTTTCTTGGCAAAACTCTATTAGTCTTTGCCCTGCTTCATTCTGCATTCCAAGGCCAAATTTGCCTGTTACTCCAGGTGTTTCTTGACTTCCTACTTTTGCATTCCAGTCCCCTATAATGAAAAGGACATCTTTTGGGGGTGTTAGTTCTAAAAGGTCTTGTAGGTCTTAATAGAACCGTTCAACTTCAGCTTCTTCAGCGTTACTGGTTGGGGCATAGACTTGGATTACTGTGATATTGAATGGCTTGCCTTGGAGATGAACAGAGATCATTCTGTCATTTTTGAGATTGCATCCAAGTACTGCATTTCGGACTCTTTTGTTGACCATGATGGCTACTCCATTTCTTCTGAGGGATTCTTGCCCACAGTAGTAGATAATGGTCATCTGAGTTAAATTCACCCATTCTAGTCCATTTTAGTTCGCTGATTCCTAGAATGTTGACATTCACCCTTGCCATCTCTTGTTTGACCACTTCCAATTTGCCTTGATAGTTGATGGTAAAAAAAAAAAGAATTCACTTAATTTAGCTAAACTAATAAAATGCACAACTGATTTGGTTAGATATTAATATTAAAAAAGACATACCTTTAAATAATTGCTTTCACATTAATTTTTACTTGTATTCACAGTTTAAAAAGATACATATACGTATCTATCCATATTTTATGTATAGCATAATGATGCATTATATATGCAATATATAATGTGTATATATGTATAGTACACATTTATATACAGATGATATTATATATATATATAATTCTGCAACTAGAACCCACAAAAACATACAGTGTAACTAAAAGTTTCAAAAAACACACTATTATTCCTACTTGCAATGTATATTCTATTCTATACTATTCTAGTCTACATCTTAATTTTAAATCTAATTGTGCCCTGATAAGCTGATTTTGAAACATTAATAATTTGAAAAGTTCAACTCTAAGAGTTTAACATCCACAGCAAAACAGAAGACAATTATCTGACATTATTGCATAAGCCTGGAAGTGGCTATGGTAATATGAGGTGGTTTGCTCCACATCCACAAAACCACAAATTTTAATTAGGAAGTTCATTCATGGGGTTGGTATTCAGGATTTGTATCTGAAAATGAGAAGTGAAGTGATCCACTTTTTATAAAGATTTAGGTAGCATGGCAAATATGTCTAACAGACTATATTTGGTCACCTCAAATACCCTATGAGATGCAAGAATTCTGATATAGTACTTAGCAGAAAAAAATACTAAACTGAAAACAAAATCTTGTACCCACCTACAGTTAGAAACTCTTCCATATATTTGTATCATATATAACTATTTTAGGATTTCTAAAGCCTCATTTTAGATGCAGATTCTTAATTTCTGGTGTTTGTATTATTGGAAAGTAAAGTTGTAGAAGATTTTCATATGTCAAAGATGATGGTTAAATTAGCATTTTTCTTCTGTTGGAAGATTGTTTGATTGACAGATTGATAAGCAATGTTTATTCATTAAAAACAAACACTTATACTGCATTTCCAGTGTCCTAAGAAGGGAAAAAAACAATTGGATCCAAATAAACATTTACTTTCTGTTAATAACTCCATACATTTCCTGAAAAACAATAGCAACCAAAAAACTTCATAAATCAAAAGCAAAGGATTCAAATGTATGGAGAAAATCTATTAAATAAGTGCTTTTTTAAAAAGTCTCTAACTTGGGATAACTGATAAATTGATTTATAAACAATTATAAATTGATTTATAATCTCTAATTTGTTAGGCTGTTCTGTGGGGCAGAGCATGTAAATCTACAAAGCTTGTTCAGCATTTTAATTATGTGGGCTATGCAATGCTAAATATATACTACCTCATCACCAAGCAAAGGGGAGTAAAGTGTTGAAAGCACACCAAACAACTATAGCATATACGTGCCATTGAATGAAATAAAAATTTTGTATCTCCTAGACTTCATAAGTGTACCCATTGTAATATCTCTATGCTTACATTCTTAACTGGAATTTCATGTGATATTTCTATTAAATATTCAGCATAAATTTCCTGCCTCGTAAAGGACTGGTAGGAACTCTTTAAAGTGTAGGATTGCACAGCCTCAGCTTGTAAAAGGAAGCCCCATTTAGGCAGGCCCTGCACAGAATAAGCCAGTGAATGCTGTCATTTTGAATGCTCCTGTGGTGATCAATTTGCATGTTGCAAAATTTTGAGTGGGATCAGCAATAATTTTTCTATTGTGCTGTTCACTAATGGCTATAAGAGTTAGCCTTTTTATCTAAGCTTGAAAACAGAATATTCAAGGAAAAGAAGACATAAGCCTAGAACCTAGACATTTTTACTGTCAGAATTATTCCAAATGCTAAATAAATACTAGACAATAGAAGCATATTCCCAGACAACTTTTCAGAGACCACTGACACTGATCAAGGTTCAGACAGCCCTTTCTACACAAGATGAATTTGTAAATATCTCCCAGACAGAGATTTTGGCTCTTTAGGCAATAGAGGACTTCCCTGGTGGCTCAGAGGGTAAAGCGTCTGTCTAAAATGCAGGAGACCCAGGTTCGTCCCTGGGTCGGGAAGATCCCCTGGAGAAGGAAATGGCAAGTCGCTCTAGTACTATTGCCTGGAAAATCCCATGGACAGAGGACCCTGATAAGCTACAGTCTATGGACTCGAAAGAGTCAGACCGAACTGAGCGACTTCTCTTTCCTTTTCCCAGACAGAGATTTTGGCTCTTTATGCAATTCATCTTAGTGTTTCAAAAGATTCCTAAAACTATCTACAGAGATCCAAAAAAGGCATTCATACAGATAATACATTGAGAATGAGAAAACATAGGCAATATATTATCTCTTAGATTTTAAGTCAAGCTATCGCAGAAATAATAGATTTTATTTTCATTCTTTCATGGATTAGCCACACCACTGGATAGATGATTCACTAACAGTGTATTGCAGCAAATGTATCTGCCATTTCCCTTCTGAGTTTTGTGGCAGTGATCTGTTTGTGATGCAAATCAAGTATTTCCATATAAACTTCAGGAGTGGTTAAGGAAGTTGTACTTCTTAGGCTGGATTAAGATAAAAATCTCCATTCATAAGTAAAGGCCCTATGTCACTGTCATGGCCCTGAGGCTACAAATTTTTAAATTACAAATTCCATTAAAAGTCATACAATTTATTTAAAGCTTCGCTGGTGGCTCAGAGGTTAAAGTGTCTGCCTTCAATGCGGGAGACCCAGGTTCAATCCCTGGGTTGAGAAGATCTCCTGGAGAAGGAAATGGTAACCCACTCCAGTATTCTTGCCTGGAGAATCCCATGGACGGAGAAGCCTGGTAGGCTACAGTCCACCGGGTCACAAAAAGTCGGCCACGACTGAGCGACTTCACCTTCACATTAAAAATAGAAAAATTCAGCTAAGATATGAGGAAAATATTTCTAAATCTCTGAGCATAATATCTGTATTTAAGGAGGAAGAGAAAGTAAATCATTATTTAAGGAGTAATTCATAGTAAATAGTGATAATTTATTTGTAGAATTTTCAGAAGGAAGAAAAAAACTTCTTACTTAAGAAGACTAAAAAGATTACTTGAAATAGTAAATAAATAAGAGTGGTTGTCATCTTCATGCTCAGTCATAATCTGACTTTTTGTGACCTCATGGACTGTAGCCCACCAAGCTCCTCTGTCCATGAGATTTTCCAGGCAAGAATACTGGAGTGGGTTGCCATTTCCTCCTCCAAGGGATCTTCCCAACTCAAGAATCGAACCCATGTCTCCTGTATCTCATGCAACGTCAAGCAAATTCCTTACCACTCAGCCACCTGGGAAGCCCAAATAAGAACTACTAGAATAGATCAAAATGTAAATTTAATAAAAAGACATATAAGATTTTTCTTCAAAAAAAATCTTGTCAGAAGCAGCATATTTTATAGAATTGCATGAGGGATACTGAGAATTCCCAAAAATCTTGCTATCACCTACAAAATATACCAAATTAGCATCCTATTTTCTTTTAAAAAATGATTAAAGAGTTGGTTACCTAAAAGCAACAATAATTAATATGCTTATGAAGATAAGAGGGTTTCCCTGGTGCCTCAGATGATAAAGAATCTGCCTGCAGTGTGGGAGACCTGGATTCGATCCCTGGGTTGGGAAGATTCCCTGGAGAAGGGCATGGCAACCCACTCCAGTATTCTTGCCTGGAGAATCCCATGGACAGAGGAGCCTGGTGGGCTACAAACCATGGGGTCGCAAAGAGTCGGACACGACTGAGCGACTAAGCACACACACATGGAGATAAGAACATATGTTCAAAATCAGGGTTTGGCCACAGAAAAATGTAATGTTAACAAGAGAAAAAAAAAAAATTAAGGCCTAGAGTAGCCTTAAGGATCATCAAGCATTCTAGAAAAACAACTAAATAGCAAGGCATTCTCAATGAAAGGTGTTCTGTCACTCACATTACTACTAAAACAAAAGAGTGGAATGATGCTGAAATCAAGATAGATGAAGTAATGTACAGACACACTGCCGACTGGCAGGGTCAAGATCATGCATTATATTTTTCTTGTTTACCCCCAGCACTTAACATCATGTTGGGCACACAGTAGGGGATCAATAAGTACTTGGAGAATGATTGATCCATCCACAAATAAGTGCATTAGTTGGATAATTAGTTGCCATGGGGAAAGCAAGTATCCCAGTGTTACTTTTCTATACTGATTGAAATTTTAAAAAAAGGGAACATATAAAGGGACTCCTCAGCCTTTATAGTTTAGTATTTCCTTCAAAAAAAATTCCCACCATAATAGTGATGACTGTTTTATTTTTTATTACCATACCATGGGATCAGTTCTGATTTTGATAAATGCATGTATTTGTGAAAAATAGATTCCTATCATTACAGGTAATGACATCAACTTGTCAGTATTGAATTTAATAACTTTAAAAATTGTTATTGTTTTAAAATTTGTATTTATGACTGTGCTGGTCTTAGCTGGATCATGAAGGATCTTTTAGTTGTGTCATGTGGGGTCTAGCTCCCTGACCTGGGAGGTAGCCTGGGCCCCCTGCATTGACGTGCAAAGTCTTAGCCACTGAACCATCAGGGAAGACCTTCCATTTAATAATTTCTTTTACTGATGCTTTGCTCATCTTCTCCCAGATTCTTCCATTCCACCTCCTGTGCCTTCATCAAGTCTCTTCACTTCAAACATCCTTTTTACATAAATGACCTTCTTTGTTCCAGAATAATGGATCTCTTCTAGCCCAACTTCTAGTTTTGGTTATATAAGTGCTGCCTTCACAATGACCCTCATCTTCATCCTAGACTCCATCACACAAGCACCAAAACACACATCCCCCCAGCACACAAATATACACACAAACATACATACACACAAATCACCCAAAACAGGATCAATTTTCAAGCTTAGGTTTCTCCCAACCAACTTCTAAGCTTTTTTTGTTGTTGTTGTTGCAGCACAAACACTTCTAGAGAGAGATGAAATTGTTGTTTGGTCTCTACTATCCAATTTTAATGTGATTCCCTTACTATTCTCAGCAATCCTATTCCTTCTTGATGATCTTTAAGACTACTGCACATCTTTATTTTTCCTCCCATCTATTTATATTTTCCTGTGATTGAACTTTCATTCTGAGTAGATGTTCTTATCTCATATTTTCATGAAGAGCATTCTGACCTGAACTGTTTCAGTGATCTTTATATTGACATAAATCTGCATCTAAACCATTCATTCCTTCAAGCACTCAAAGAGAAGTCACCAAACACTTATTGTGTGCTGGTCTCTGTTTTCACAGATACAGTGGTGAACAATACAAGTAATGCCCTCAGAGAACTTATCTTCTTTTGGAATAGACAGAAGATTACAATTAAGTGTTACCAATGCCATGAGTTTAGTATGGAAGCATACAGAATTGCCACCCAAGTTGGAATTAGTTGTGTGATCAGTGATACCTCCTTGGAATAAGAAACATCCAAATTAAGATCTGAGATGTCAGTGAAAATTAAACAAGACAACAGGATGAGAGAATGACGACATCCAGGAATGGAGAACGACATCCAGGCATAACAAAGAGCATGCTCACAAGATAGGGCACATACAGAGAAAGGCAAGAGATTCTATTCGGCTAAAGATGAAGTCATAAGAGATGTTTCTGGAGAAATCAGCAGAGATCCACCACGAAGGGCATGAAATTAATTAAACTAACTGTAAGGAGACCCTGAATTAACACCAACCTGGTTTAATCATTCATACTACTAGCTTAATGGTTAAGTGAGATCATATCTTGTACTCAGGGATTTTCAACAGGACATGAACCATGAAATTCCAGATGTTCAAGCTGGTTTTAGAAAAGGCAGAGGAACCAGAGATCAAATTGCCAACATCGGCTGGATCATCAAAAAAGCAAGAGAGTTCCAGAAAAACATCTATTTCTGATTTATTGACTATGCCAAAGCCTTGGACTGTGTGGATCACAACAAACTGGAAAATTCTTCAAGAGATGGGAATACCAGACCACCTGACCTGCCTCCTGAGAAACCTATATGCAGGTCAGGAAGCAACAGTTAGAACTGGACATGGAACAACAGACTGGTTCCAAATAGGAAAAGGAGTGTGTCAAGGCTGAATATTGTCACCCTGCTTATTTAACTTATATGCAGAGTACATCGTGAGAAATTCTGGCCGGGTGAAGCAGAAGCTGGAATCAAGATTGCCGGGAGGAATATCAATAACCTCAGATATGCATATGACCCCACCCGTATGTCAGAAAGCAAAGAAGAACTAAAGAGCCTCTTGATGAAAGTGAAAGAGGAGAGTGAAAAAGCTGGCTTAAAGCTCAACATTCAGAAAACTAAGATCAAGGCATCTGGCCCCATCACTTCATGGCAAATAGATGGGGAGACAGTGGAAACAGTGACAGATTTTATTTTGGGGGGCTCTAAAATCACTGCAGATGGTGACTGCAGCCATGAAATTAAAAGAAACTTTCTTCTTTGAAGAAAAGCTATGACTAACCTAGACAGCATATTAAAAAGCAGGGATATTACTTTGCAGACAAAGGTCCATCTAGTCAAAGCTATGTTTTTCCCATAGTCATGTATGGATGTGAGAGTTGGACTATTAAGAAAGCTGAGCACTGAAGAATTGATGCTTTCGAACTCTTGAGAGTCTCTTGGACAGCAAGGAGATCCAACCAGTCCATCCTAAAGGAGACCAGTCCTGAATATTCATTGGAAGGACTGAAACTCCAATACTTTGGCCACCTGATGCAAAGAACTGACTCATTGGAACAGACCCTGATGCTGGGAAAGATTGAAGGCCAGAAGTGAAGGGGATGACAGAGGATGAGATTGTAAGATGGCATCACCAACTCGATGGACATAAGTTTGTGTAAGCTCCGGGAGATGGTGAAGGTCAGGGAAGCCTGTTGTGATGCAGTCCATGAGGTCACAAGTAGTCACACAGGACTAAGCAACTGAGCTGAACTGAACTAGACACCTGACATTAGCACAACATTGTAAATCAACTATATTTCAATTTTTTTTAAAGAGGCGGGAAAGATGTCAGAAATTTGATTTGATAAAAAGGATTTTTTTTAAAATATTTATTTATTTGGCTTCACTGGGTCTTTATTGTGGCATGCAGGATCTTTAGTTGTGACATGTGAGATCTAGTTCCCTGATCAGGGATCAAACCCAGGCTCCCTGACCTGGGAGCACAGAGGCTTGGCCATGGATCACCAGGGTAGTCCAAAAAACGTATCAGTAATCTTGACAGGAGATGTGTCTTTGGAGACATGGGGCAGAAAGGGTGTGAATAAGAAAGAAGATGTAGTATGATAAATGGGGGGATATTCTATTAATATTTCAAAGTTTGTTTTTGAGGAGGAATACTGAGAGTCTGCATCTGAGAAATATAGCAAACATAAGAGAAAATATCTCATGGGTGAAGAGACCAGAGGACGTTTGCAGGGTCAGACAAGGGGCCAGTGCAGAGGGGTGCTCGGGAATGCAGACCTCAAAGGCAATAACTGATCATGCAAGACTTTGGAAGAGCAAGAAAAAGCACCAAAAGATCCAGATAAAGCAGTTAATTTCAGCAAAGGGGAAGAGACACATCTTATTCCTCCACATATGGTTTAATTCCTTCAAATTTCTCAGAGATCCTTCAATTTGGATCTTTCCCTTACAAATACTTAGAGAAACCCCCTCATCTGACAAGAAAAATCCACTCTTTATCCTCCGCCTCTTCTAGTTATTGACACCATGTCTTTTACACGAATCTTCAAAGATGCTGTCTCTGCCCACTAACTCCTCATCTTGCTTATTCCCTTTCATACTGCAGTTAAGATTCTGTTCCTGAGGTTAAACTAAATATCTCTAGTAAAGAGCAGTAGTTTTAACTCCTTGTCTCGAGACTTTTCTTCCTCTTCTATTTTTATGACTTCAAATTTAAAAGGCTGATACTTTTTTAAAAGTTTATTTTTAACTGGAGTATAATTGCACTGGCTGGAATCAAGTTTATTATGAGAAATATCAATAACCTCAGATGTACAGATGACACCACCCATAGGCAGAAAGTGAAGAGGAACTGAAGAGCCTCTTGATGAAAGTGAAACTCTCCATGTTTTACACGTGGTAGAGAAGGCAATGGCACCCGACTCCAGTCCTCTTGCCTGGAGAATCCCATGGGCGGAGGAGCCTGGTGGGCTGCAGTCCATGGGGTCGCTAAGAGTCGGACACGACTGAGAGAGTTCACTTTCTCTTTTTACCTTCATGGATTGGAGAAGGAAATGGCAACCCACTCCAGTGTTCTTGCCTGGAGAATCCCAGGGATGGGGGAGCCTGGTGGGCTCCCGTCTACTGGGGTTGCACAGAGTCGGACAGGACTGAAGCGACTTAGCAGCAGCAGCAGCAGTGTATGTATGTCAATGCTGCTCTCTCAGCTCATCCCACCCTCTCCACCCCCGGGCCCACGAGTCTCTTCTCTATGTCTGCCTCTCTATTCCTGCAAACGGATTTATCTATACCATTTTTTTTTTTTTTTAGATTCCACATATGCACGTTAATATACGATGTTTTTCTCTTTCTGACTTCACTCTGTATGACAGACACTGGTTAATCCACATCACTACAAATAACCCAGTTTTATTCCTTTTTATGGCTGGCTAATAATCCATATCTGTACTGCACCTTCTTTATCCTTCAATGTGTTCATGGACATTTAGGTAGCTTCCCTGTTCTGACTACTGTAAATAGTGACGCAATGAACATTGGGGTACATGTCTTTTTGAATTATAGTTTTCTCAGGGTATATGTAAAAGGACAATGTTTTTAACCCAATGCTCTTTCTTGCAACTCCCCCCTACTTTAATTTCCAGTCTAATTTTGAAACCTCTCCTACTTTTCTGACAGTCCCCCTTTGATGTGTCTGTTTCCTAAAGGCGGACATTATTCATTGATTTCTCTTCATTTTTCTCTCTATATAAGTTTTTCCACTTAGAGAATTTACTCACTTAAACATTTAATTTTTTACCTTGAGGTCTTCTCTCAAATCAGTTTCCCCATCCTAACCTTATTCTGATTTGTAATTATAGTCACCTTCATAATACCCCGCTCATCTAACCCTTACTTGTATATCCTTACACCAGACACTGACTTCATGGCCATTCTCTGTTTGCAATCCCTTCCCTAGTTTACCCACTTCAGTTCCTGAAAACACAATACTGCAGGCACAAGATATGGGAGCTGTACTAGACTGAGCTGTCGTCTTTCATTTCTATTATCTAAGCCTCCATCACGTCTTACACATTCATAACATCTCAACCATTGACTCTTTTTTCACATTTTCCCTGCTTCAACTTACTCCCAACTCTAATGAACTCACATGTAGAAAATTACAAGATCTCTCAATTTGAATGTCCCTAAAGTCACGTTGCCTTGTACATCATCACCAATTTGATTTTCAGAAAGCCTAGTTTTTGCTATGATGTTGTCTTTTACAACAATTCCATTACCTATCAGATCAAGATCTATAGCCCCACACTCAACTTCGAACGTCATGGTTTATTTTCATTCCATTTTACTTACATGGAAACCATTCTCCACCTTCTGACCACACTCTAGACTAGCTAGCTTGTCTCCACAAGACTATGACTCATATGCATCCTAGTTGTTAAGACTTTGATAGTGTTTTTAATCTTTATTTATAAGCCCTTCAGTTCAGTTCAGTTCAGTCGCTCAGTTGTGTCCAACTCTTTGCAACCCCATGAATTGCAGCATGCCAGGCCTCCCTGTCCATCACCAACTCCCGGAGTTTACTCAGACTCATGTCCATCAAGTCAGTGATGCCATCCAGCCATCTCATCCTCGGTCGTCCCCTTCTCCTCCTGCCCCCAATCCCTCCCAGCATCAGAGTCTTTTCCAATGAGTCAACTCTTCACATGAGGTGGCCAAAGTACTGGAGTTTCAGCTTTAGCATCGTTCCCTCCAAAGAAATCCCAGGGTTGATCTCCTTTAGGATGGACTGGTTGGATCTCCTTGCAGTCCAAGGGACTCTCAAGTGTCTTCTCCAACACCACAGTTCAAAAGCACTTAAGTCTTACATATTCTGCAGTGTTTTAGAAAACTCCAGTCAAAGCAATATTTCTCATTTTTTACCCACCAATTTTGACATTTCAGCTTGTTTTAAATTTTGTATAACTTCAAAAAAGTCAGGAATATAAAGACTATAATTATTTCATATATTTCTGTTACTAGCTAGGACAGTTTGGAAAATAACTATATTATTTAATAAATACTTATTGAAAGAGTTATGGAAAACAAAAGTTATCTTATTATTACAAGAGCAGATAATCAGTCATAACCCTAGAAGTATACAAACACAGACGTGAATGCTTAAAGGAAAAAATATCAGAAGTTAGGTTGTTCAATGCTATCCTTGGTGCCAAAGGCGTTTGGAATTTTCCTCTCACAGCATAAAATTGATCATAGATAACCTAGCCAGAAATAAAGTTTGATGTTTTCTTCCCATATCAGAAAATTCCAATGTAAAGAATTTGAAAAATGCTATTCCTCTGGCTTTTATCCAACTAACACAGCATAAAGAATAGCTAGGCAATCCATTTATGATGAAGACAAATTCTTGGAAAAATCAGTGTGTAGTGTTATCCAATGAACACACAGTTTTTTCAGTGCGACTCAAAGTATAATCGTTCTCTTTTAGTATGAAAAGTGGCACTTCTACTGCAGTGTGACTCCACGTAATATAAAGGTAAACGGAACTCATAGCTATCTGGAAAAGAGTCAAAGTTCTGGCAGTTCCTCCTGTAGGAATAGTAAGAGGGATTCACAAAGGCACAGATACACAATACCCTGTGAATATCTGAGAGCATTCATAGGCCCTGTTTGCCCAAGTGACTTGTGTTCTACTTTTGTAAGGCACCATGAATTGAAGAACTGTTACCTTGCTACCAGTTGTAGGGTACAACAGTGGAAGCTGCCAGTATATTTATGTCCTCAGCAACACATTTCCCAAGCCATATGAATTTTTAAGAAATTTAATCGTGTTTAAGAAAAATAGTAGAACCTCTGATTAAAAGACCACATATTGAATCCAGCTCATCAGCTTTTATCTAAGTACTTAATAAAACAAGCAAATCATTAAGTCGGGTTTTGTATTCCATCTCACTTTTTAACAAAATTTGTGAATTTCACCCTTTGTTTTGAAATTTGCTGCCTTAAAGCTTAAGAAAATCGGTAAATTGTGCACAGTTTGAAAATATTATAGGCTTTGGGGTCCCTATATCCGTCATTAATGAGTCTGTAATGGGTAAATATCTATGGCTCATCCAGATATTGGAAGGCAGTTCTCCGATGATTATTCTTGCAGAAGTGGGCCTTGTGAAGACCTTTGCCACTGATAGCTGTACACAGTGCATCGAGTATGTCCCCAAAGCTCCCTGGGGTCTCCTGTGGAGACTGGCCTCCTGCTGTCAAACTAACTGGCTTCCCCATAGGGCTCCTTGGGCCACATCGTGGCTGTACCATCTCCGTTCCTTCTATTCCAGTCAAAGCACACTCACCTGTAGGTACTCGTCGTCTTGGAGCCTGTTATGAGCTGAATTGAAAGAGAAAGTGTTAGTCGCTCAGTCATGTCCAACTCTTTTTGACCCCATGGACTGTAGGCTCCCAGGCTCCTCTGTCCATGGAATTCTCCAGGCAAGAATACTGGAGTGGGTTGCCATTTCCCTCTCCAGGGGATCTTCCCAAGCCAGGGATTGAACACGGCTTTCCCGCACTGCAGGCAGACGCTTTACCCACTGAGTCACCAGGGAAACCAGCATGAGCTGAATTGTGTCCCCTTCAAAATTCATATGTTGAAGTCATAACCTCCAGAACTTCAGAATGTTTTTACTATATGTGGAGATAGGATTTTTTTAAGAGGTAATTCATGGAAAATGAAATTATTATGAGAAGGCCCTAATTCATTATGACTGGAAATTAGGGCACAGACAGACACACAGAGGGACGATCATGTGAAAATAGACAGAAAAGACAGCCATCCACAAGCCAAGAAGAAGAGCCCCAGAAGAAACTAAAGCTGCTGACAACTTGATCTCAGACTTCTAGGTTCTAGAACTGTGAAAAAATAAAGTTCTGTTGTTTAAGCCACCCAGTCTGTGGTATTTTTTATGGCAGCCCCAGTAAACCAATAACATTTCCTCTGATGCATTTACATTCAGAGGTCAAGAATTAACTTCATGTTCCAGGGACCTACACAAAAAGAGTCTGGCTAGGAATTAATGTGGGTAACATTTTCACCTCAGAGTTCTCAAAGTGGACAAGCAAAATATATATTGCCCACTCACTCTAACATAAAAATAATAAAATCATAATAGCTAACTCCAAGCATTTTTCTATATATCAGGCATGCTTCTAAGAGTTTCAGAAGCTTTGAGATAGATTCTTTATTTTGCTTAGTCCTCACAATAATCAATGCAATAGAAAGATCTTTTTACATATACTTACACGTATTGATAACAATGCCTTGCAAATAGAAACTATCCCAGATGCTCTTCCTAGTAAAATGTAAAATCGGAATGGTCCCTTAGTCCTTGTTTAGGAAAAAAAAATCAAATTTGGTCTTCTCAAGTCCTATGCTGACATCAGGTTTGTACTTGTTTCTATCTTATTTTCATTGTATATCCCTGTCATTTCCTTACATCTTTATTAAAAAACAAACATGTCTATATTTATTTATGCATTTATTTGTTCCTATTGTTAAAGTAAAAATAATGCTTGACCCCAGGCTGAATCTTCATGAGGATTAAGAAAAAAACGATCACCAGCTAACCAAAAGCAGAAGAAAGGAAAGAGCAGAGAAAAAGAGAAGAAAAATAAAGTTGCACATGTAATCATCTGACAAATCAGGCAAAACTCATCTATAACTAACTGTAATAAAGAGTATTGTTGAGAAATGGGCAGTTTCTCTGAGGAAATTCAGGTTTAAGTTGCAATGCACCGGCCACACTAAAATGATCAATCCAGTTTCAATCACACACTGATCCTTGTTCATAGTCTCTGATTATCTAATGTTGGTACCTCAGGGAGACTCTTTCTGGGTTCTCGTCAAGCAGCTAAGTGCTTTATAAAATGCCAACTATTTTAAGTCCTAGTGACACTGAGAATATAGAACATTTTGTTCACCTCTGCAATTGTATCAGAAGCATCATCAAACTCCCCAAATCACAAAGATTGTTCAGTTGCATATATCTACTGAGAAGAGATTAAAGAAATTATATATTTCATGAATTTATTAAAACTATTAATTTTTATATAAATTAGAACAAGACCAAAGAGCAATTTTTTTAAATTAATGAATTTGATAAGGTGTTTTAAAAAGTTTTAAAAATTGCAGTTTTGAGAAAGAAGACTAACATACATTAATAATATAACTAGACTATAATATTTTCTCTACAATAATGATTAAAACGGGAAATAGCATACATAATGTATAGCGGAAATTTTTCAGTGTTAGAAATAAAACTATAGTTTTTTGGCTATTGAAAAAAACATTGCTTGTTTTGATTATTATTTACAAAATCAGAATCATATTCTACCTGCTGTTTTTATCCAATCTGACAATCTTTATTGTTTTCCATTTTCAATTCTTTTTTAAAATGTATGTTTTTAATTGGAGGATAATTGCAATATTGCAATGGTTTTTGCCATACATCAACATGAATCGGCCATGGGTATACGCGTGGCCCCTCCCTCCCTAACCCCTCTCCCACTTGCCTCCCCACCCTATCCCTGGGGCTTTTCTTTCCCTGCATCATACATCAAACTCTCACTGGTTATCTATTTTACATATGGTAATGTATGTTTCAAAGCTATTTTCTCAAATCATCCTACCCTCTTCCCCCACTGTTTCCAGAAGTATGTTCTTCATGTCTGTGTAAGTAGGATGACGGTACTATCTTTCTAGATTCCATATATATGCATTAATATGTGATATTTGCCTTTCTCTTTCTGACTCACCTCACTCTGTACTTTTTACACTTATTCTTTTTGATGTTCTAGTGATAATTCATGATTAACATCATTATTTATTAGGGAAATGCAAATTAAAACCAACCTCAAGATACCACTTCAAGCAAAATAGAATGTCTAGATGGAGAAGGCAATGCCACCCCACTCCAGTACTCTTGCCTGGAAAATCCCATGGACGGAGGAGCCTGGTTGGCTGCAGTCCATGGGGTCGCTAGGAGTTGGACATGACTGAGCAACTTCACTTTCATTTTTCACTTTCATGCATTCAAGAAGGAAATGGCAACCCACTCCAGTATTCTTGCCTGGAGAATACTAGGGACAGAGGAGCCTTGTTGGGCTGCCGCCTATAGGGTTGCACAGAGTTGGACACGACTGATGAGATTTAGCAGCAGCAGTAGCAAAATTAAAAAAAAAAATAATAATGACAAGTTAGTGAGAATGCAAAGAAATGTGAAACTTTATACACTGCTGGTGGAAATGAAAATGGAAACAATCTGGCAGTTCCTCAAATGATTAAATGTTGAGCTACTGTAAGACCCAGATATTCCTCTCCTAGGTATAGACTCAAAAGAAATGGAACCATGTATTCACAGAAAAGCTTGTACACAGATGTTTACAGCAGGGTTGTTTATAATAGCCAAAAGAAAGAAACAGCCCAAATGCCACTCAGCTAATGAATGGATTAAAACATATGGTATACAAGTATGTCTCCTGCATTGGCAGGCAGAGTCTTTACCACCAGCACCACCTGGGAAGCCCCATATTCATACAACAGAATGTTATTTTACTATAAAAGGGAGTATACTAACATATACTACAACATGAATAAAACTTGAAAACATAAAAATTGAACAAGCCAGTCACAAAAGGCCACACATTATATGATCACATTCATGTGAAAGTCCAGAATGGATAAATCTAAAGAAACAGAGGTTAGACTGGTTAGCTGTCACTTAGAACTAGGGGGAAGATGTGAAGATAAGGAGGTGACACCTAAAGGGTATGGGGAGTCTTGGTGAGATGATGAAAATGTCTTAAAATAAAGATGGTGATGGGGACTTCCCTGGCGGTCTGGTGGTTCAGACTTGACCTCCATTGCAGGGGGTACAGGTTCAATCCTTGGTTGGGGACCTCAAGATTCCATATGCTGTGTGGCCAAATGTAACAAATAAAAAAAGAGACCTTAAAATCATCAAAAATATCTTGAAAAATTAAAAAGAAATGAGGATGGTGATGGTGGGACGCATATGGGACTTTACCAAAAACCACTTATTTGTATAATTTAAATAGGTGAAATTATAGACTTTAACATTTTTTTATTGTACGGTATATAAATTATATCTTAATAAAGATGTTAAAAATTCTCAAGAAAGGCAAGCAAATTTAGAGAATTTTCTCAACCAGATATCAATGTTTAGAGACTCAAAATAATACAGTGTGACAATGGTGTTTGTAGAAACAGACACATGAGAATACTTGATTTACAACCAATGTCATACTACAGACAACTGGGTAAAGGATAGACTTTTTTAATACATAAGAGCTAGTTAATCAAAAACAAAAAAGTTCATATGACATAGACCCTGCTTCACGGATCTCACGAGCTCTTGTAACTCCATCAGAAACATAAACCCTGATGCTTAAAAGGGAAATTAAGCCTAGGCAAATTTATTTAGAATTCTCTCTGCTTTGCCGTATATGGACTCACCCCAAAATTGTGAGTATACAGAGGGACACTCGGGTACTTTCCAAGTGGCTCATTGGTTAAAAAAAGAAAGAAAGAAAAAAGAAAAAATCCGCCTGCCAATGCAGGAGCCACAAGAGACTTGGGTTCCATCCCTGGGTCGGGAAGATTCCAAGGAGGAGGGAATGGCAACCCAGTCCGGTACTCGTGCTGGGATAATCCCATGGACAGAGGCGCCTGGTGGGCTACAGTCCATGAGGTCGCAAGAGTCGGGCATGACTGAGCCCACATGCACGCAGAGGGACATTCAAAACAATTTTAGCAGTTGGATAGTTTACAAACCACTCTGCCGGTTAATTATTTCAAGTAATTATTTTGGACATTTTAAAAGGAAATTGCTTTGAAGAAGTAAGGTCTTAAGTGTTATGTCTTTAGTTTCATCATTACCTCTCTGTCTCTTTTCTATGGTAAAGTGATTTTTGGCATTTAAGTTCTTTTACTACCTGCTGTGTTTATCCATAAGCTCTCTGCTGCCTCCTGAGACCCATACTGTCAACTTTAAACGTGATAAGCAACCCCAGAAGCTCAGATGTTGCCTTAATTTCATGCAGTCATTTTTTTATAGTTTTCCTAACATGCAAAATGAGCACTTTATCCAGTTGCAGATGGTTCTGGAATGTTTGTTTTAGCAAATATGAGTGAAAGTCAATAATGCATAATGAAGTGCTAACATGTTACTGCGTATGAGCTCCAAGACCAGATTTCTCTTAAGATTATCATACAGTTACACCATCTATCAGATTCATATAGCTTGTCTTTATAGTTTAAAGTGTGTGTGAGGGAGGCATTTTGATTTCTCTATAGAGATTAGGGCAATCAGTTTCTCTGTTTAGATAACAATTACATTACCTCGAATTCCTTAGTTGAAGTTTCTACCATCTTATATTTGCACTGCATGTAGCTCAACTGATAAAGAATCTCTCTGCAAAGCAGGAGACCTTGGCTAGATTCCCGGGTCAGGAAGATCCCCTGGAGAAGGGGTAGGCTACCTACTCCAATATTCTTGGGCTTCCCTCGTAGATATCTATCTTTCTATCTACTGGTGGCTCAGTAAAGAGTCTGCCAGCAATGTGGGAGACCCAGGTTTGATCTTTGGGTTGGGAAGATCCCTGGAGAAGGAAATGGAAACCCACTCCAGTATTCTTGCCTGGGAAATCCTATGGACCAAGGAACCTGGCAGGCTGCATACCATGGGGTCGCAGACACGACTAAGTGACTTGACTTTCTGCTTTCACTTTTCCCTGGTGGCTCAGCTGGTAAAGAATCCACTTGTGATGCAGGAGACCTGGTTTCAATCCCTGGTTGGGAAGATCCCCTGGAGAAGGGAAAGGTTACACACTCCAGTATTCTGGTCTAGAGAATTCCATGAACTGTATAGTCCATGGTGTCGCAAAGAGTCGGACACAACTGAGTCCCTTTCACTTTCACTGGAAAAAACCTTAAAAATACTGACTAAATTTAGGAAGTGTTGATACCAATCAAGATATGTTAACATACTTATAACATTTAATGTTGCAGCTTTCCTCTTGGGTATTTATCTTAAAAATAACCCCAAGGAGGAAAAGAATTATATATATATATATGTAATATATATATAATTATATAGTTATATATAATATATATCAACATAGGCAACTATATATATATTATATATATAACTATATAATTATATATATATATAGTTACCTATGTTGATCAACAAAACAAAAATAACCTAAATGTCAAATAGAGTGGCTATGGGCTAAGGCAGGGATCATAAGCAAATTGAGACTTATCTATTACTGAAATTACAGAACCATCAAAGCAGTTAATATGAAGACTATATAAAAACATGGGAAGTGTTAAAGCTATAGAAGTGCTTATTTTAAGATTTCCCTCAGTCTAATAATAGTCATGGAAACCTTAATCAGTTTATATAGATAAGTGTAGGATAAATTCTTTTATGCTAAATACAGAAGATTGGATCAATATTTTTTAAAACATAATTAACAACATTTTTGATAGATATAAAGCATTTTCCAGGGTAAAAGCCAGTTAAAATTGTAAGACCAATGAGCTTGCCTTTCTTGGTGAGCATCTGTCACATTTTAGCCACCCCAAACCAAGCTCTTTTATCTCAATTTTCCCTTGAGGGGGGTGTCTCTTATATGTATAGATTTTGGAAGCAGTGGTCATTTCCCCACACCTTGGTATTGGTGGTGGTAAGTGCAAGACATGTGAATGAGAGTCAGACAATCTCTAGCATCTCTTCAGACAAATCTTGAATACATTGTGTAACCATATGGGGTAGGAAGTCTTGTATTACAAATTGTTGGAACAAATGCTGTTTTGCATCCATTGTCAGAAGCCTCCATTGAATGCAGGACCTGATCTGATCACCCTCTTCTGAACTTGTATTATTTTTCAGGAGCCTCCAGAGCCACCAACCTTTGTCAGTTGCTGTGACCTTATGTCCTCTTCCGACTAAAGCAATTGATATAAGTCATGCCATTCTTTTGCTTAAAATCTTGAAGTGGTTCTCATTTTCACCCAGAGTAAAAAACGAATTCCCTCTGATGATCCTAAGGCATTTTCTGTCCTGACTCGCCCATTGCTTCCCAGACCTCCTGCCCTAACAATCACTCCCTCATCCTCCCACCTCCAGTTATCTTGTGCTCTGAAGGGCTGCTTTGCTCAGACAGCTTAAGGATTTTGCTGACTACTTTCTCTGCCTGAAGTTCTGTTCTGCTGCTGCTACTGCTAAGTTGCTTCAGTCATGTCTGACTCTGTGCGACCCCATAATGGCAGCTCACCAGGCTCCACCATCCCTGGGATTCTCCAGGCAAGAACACTGGAGTGGGTTGCCATCTCCTTCTCCAACGGATGAAAGTGAAAAGTGAAAGTCAAGTCGCTCAGTCGTGTCTGACTCTTAGCGACCTCATGGACTGCAGCCCACCAGGCTCCTCCACCCATGGGATTTTCCAGGCAAGAGTACTGGAGTGGGGTGCCATTGCCTTCTCCTCCTGAACTACTATTATTGCAGATTAAGCACATCATAAACAGAATGCCTGGTAATCTATTCTTTTTCTTCTGCATAAACTTCGTGATGGATCCTGTTACCCAACAGGATCGAGCTTTCCCCAAGCTTTTTCTTTTCACCCCCCAAAATCTTGAATTGTTTCCATTACTCATAACCTCAAATTCTTTCCAAACTATAGTCACATATGGGACTCCACATATTAAAGCTGTTCTCAAGTCCACGTGCTGAGAGAATAAGACATAGAAACTGATGAAAAGAGAAATTTTGAACAAAAGAATAATGTTCTAGTAGGACAAGAGAAGCGGAAAGAGAATTGAGACTAAGGAAACCAGACAGAGAGGACTAAGTTTACAAATTCAGTTTATAAGCAGGATGAGAGGACTCAGAGTGACCTACTTTAGGTGGCTAAGGTGGGATTGATGGAGACTCAGCAAAATCTCCCTGGTGACTCAGGTGGTAAAGAATCTGCCTGCAATGCAGGAGATCCAGGTTCAACTCTGGGGTAGGGAAAATCCCCTGGAGAAGGGCATGACAACCCTCTCCAGTGTTCTTGCTTGGGGAATCCCATGGACAGAGAAGCCTGGTGCACTACAGTTCATGGGATCACAAACACTAACAAAGTCTGCTTTGGATTTGAGAAAATCAAGACTCCCTTCCTACCTTAAGAGTTTCCCAAGCTTTCATGGAGAAGGCCTCTGTTTCATTTTTATTGCTATTGTGATTTGGTTTTCTCTAATTAATGTGTGTGTTGTAGGAAATTGTGAAAACTTTGTTTTTGTTTTCATTTTTTTTTATGATGATATTGTTCTTCTTGCTTGGAAATCATAAAGCATGTTCTGCCTAGGTACCCTAGAAAAGTAAATGGGAAGAAGAACATGGTGGTTTTCTATCTTCAGTCTAACCCAAGACTCTTGCCCTGACCTCTTCTTCTTAAAAAAAAAAAAAAAATATATATATATATATATATATAGGATACAACTAGAGGATTTGTTTTGGCAAAGTAAATGAAACATACACTTCCAAAATTGCTTCTTTCTAGAGTCTAGGTGAGAACGTTTAGAGTTGAACAGTAGATCATTCCCTTTGTCCTACCATAGTTTATGACAACTTTTGACAGTCTGAATGCCCTGGGTAGTTGTCTGCAGATAAATGCTTGGCTTAGTGGATTCATAGAAATGGTATAATGTTTGGAAAGGTAGTTTCCTGTGCAGCCTTTTGATCCTCACTCGTCTGTGTGAGAATGGGCCTTCAGTCTGAAATTTCCTTACCGAAAGATAAAGAGTACACGTAGCCTGTACAGAGCTTATCACCTTATGTGGGAATGTCTTTCCTGTTTCAGGCTAACTGAGTCTTCCTTTGTTGCATAAGCATGTGCATTAATGGTCTTCATGCATCCTCAACAATCAGCATTTCAGACTCCAGTGGGGAGGAACTGGTGTCTTTCTGACCTGTCACAAGAGTGTCCATAAACAAACCACGCTGCATCAGTTGCTGGAGGAACCTGCTTAGGGGAGCCTGCTGGCTATGAACCTGTACTCTAATGGAGCTGACCTTGCTGTCTCTTCTCCATGTGAGTCAAAGAATTGTTCATGCAGTACTTGACTGTTGTGTTTTTCTTGGCAACTCTGATATCAAGACGCAGTAGGCAAAGATGTTGGTACTTCCTATTCTGGTGGCTGGTATTGTGATGATCTTGCTTTCCCCTATGTAGCTGGAGTCTTCTCCTGGCATGTGGAATTCGTCACACTGAACTGCTTGACACGTGCCATCTGGCTGAACAATTTACTCATAGAGGTGCAAGCATAGGGGTTCCCATTGATTATTTCCAGAAAGTTTCTTCTTGGTCTTGGCTTCTAAGAAGAAAATGTAAGAGTGGAATGATGGAAGCTCTGAGGAAAGAAATTAACTCTTGAAACAGCTGGAGAAGGCACTCCACATTAATGAAATTCAGACATTAATATTAATGCAACTGTTTCCACAAAGTGTACAGCATGGGGACATTTTAGGATATCCTGAGAGTAAACATTGCTATTATTTTCTTATGGTAGCTCATATAATGGAGAAGGAAATGGCAACCCACTCCAGTATTCTTGCTGGGAAAATCCCATGGACAGAGGAGCCTGGTGGGCTACAGTCCATGGGGTGGCAAGAGTTGGACACAACTTAGCAACTAAACCACCACCAGCTCATATAAAACACTGTGTTTTGCTAATCCAAAGCAACTTGAAAAATACAGCCAAGACAAAATCACAAAACCATTGCTCCTTCCTTTTGTGTACTTTTCCTGCCTGTCAACCAAGGCTCTACTTCTTCACTAACAAGTGTGGAGTATGCTTTCCAATCAGGGTGAAGAATGGAGAGAAAACCAAGAATGTTAGACACACATAGATGAACTCTCAGATTTGTAGGATGCTGAACTGAAGTTCTCTCACACAAATAATGAATTCAGGAAGCTATCATTTTGTCAAGGCTGTTGGAAGAAAAAACAAACAAACAAACAAACTCCTTAGCAACAATATAAAAGTCTTGGAGATAAAGGGAAGTGTGAATAATGGCATAAACACAGACTGAGAACACAGAGCAAATATTTATTGAGAACTTGCATGGAAAACTAACACCCCAGCATAGACCAACCTCAGGAAAGAATAGGGTGATGCACTTACAAAAGCCAAAGAAAGGGGAAGCTAAATGTAAGCTTTTTTTTTTTTTTAACCAATTTAATAATGAGAAGAAATGAGACCTCATACCTGAATCTGTCCTTTTATTTTCATTTTATTCTTTACCTTGTGTTATATAAAAATGTGCTTTTACAAATTGTATATTTTAAAGGACTAAAAGTAACTGAAGATTTATCCCCCGTACGGTGCACCCCATGTCTCAGAGGGAGATTGAAAAGACCTTGGGAATATAAAGGAAGCTCAGATGAAGTGGACACATAGGTCCTTTATTATTTCAGGAGATGCCAAGGTAAAAACGAAAAAATAAACAGAATAATGGGTCTTACTGTCTTCTTTTGTTATTTACCCTCCTGAGTGCACCGTCTTTCAGAAAATTCAATTGTATCCTTTAGTGGGTGAGTGTGTGTGTTTGTATTTTAATAGCTTCGCTCACTTGGGGAGAACTGATTCTCTTCTATTCCTGCTTTTCCCGTCAACATTTATTGGGTTTGCATCGTAAATGAAAATTCACTATGACACTACCCTCTCCCTACCCGCACCCAGGTCTGAAGCCCAAGCGAACAGTAACAAAATCAATGATTCCAACTTTAATGGAGATAAAGAGGGAGACGAGCCTTGGGCAAAGGTCTCACACTCAGATGCCTATGTGTGTGCTCAGTTGCTTCAGTCGCATCCGATTCTTTGGCACTGCCAGGCTCCTCTGTCCATGGGATTCTCCAGGCAAAAATACTGGAGTGGGTTACCACGCCCTCCTCCAGGGGATCTTCCCGACACTGAGATCTTCCAGACACCTGCATCTCCTGTGTCTTCTGAATTACAGGCAGATTCTTTATCACTGAGCCACTGGAGAAGTCCCCTAGATGCTATAGGGACCACGTAGTAACAAGTAAATCAACTGCTCTATCTACAGGACCCAGCTCCTACTCAACTCTAATGAACTATTAACAGAGATTCTGGATTTACTTGAAGGATCAGAAATATGGATTTTTATTTAAATTTCTTTTATAGTGAAATGTCAGCTTCTTCTTTTAAAAAATGGTGTCTGGGCATTTTTCTGGTGGTCCAGTAGCTAAGACTCTGCATTCCCAATGAGGGGGTCTCAGGTCCGATCCCTGGTCAGTGACCTAGATCTCACATGCTATAACTAAGAGCCTGGATGTTGCAATTAAAAGAGTTCACATGGCACAACCAAAAAAAATAAATAGATCCTGCATGTTGCAGCTAAGATCCTACACTGCCAAA
This sequence comes from Oryx dammah, assembly GCF_014754425.2. NCBI lineage: Eukaryota > Metazoa > Chordata > Mammalia > Artiodactyla > Bovidae > Oryx > Oryx dammah. The sequence goes on along the minus strand of NW_024070186.1, from coordinate 150,664,386 downwards.
TAAATAGTTATTGATGCTGTTGTTTAGTCACCAAGTTCTATCCTACTGTTTGCAGCCCCAAGAACTGCAGCATGCCAGACTCCCCATCCTTCACTATCTCCCAGAGTTTGCTCAAATTCATGTCCATTGAGTTGGTGTTGGTATCTAACCATCTCATTCTCTGTTCCCTCTTCTCCTTTTGCCTTCAATCTTTCCCAGTATTAGGGTCTTTTCTAATGAGTTGGTTCTTTGCATCAAGTTGCCAAAGTACTGGAACTTCTGCCAAATAAATAAATGAAAATAAATATTAAAAAAAAAAACAGTGTGAGCTAAATAAAAGATTCAAAATACAAGTTCCAGAGCCAATAATTTTGGTCAGTTGTCTGGGCCAAGAACTTCTTCCAATGGAAAGAAAATTGGGGGAGGTTGGTGGAGATATTGGTAGGGGTGGCCTTGAAATAGAGGACATTTTGATGAGAAAAGTTTTAATTGGAGAGCAAGGGAAGTGATATCTAAAGCTAGTATGTAACTATTGGGGGCAGAGGACACTGGAAGACATTCTTGTCCTTGGAAACACTTTAGCTCTTTCCTTTATTAATTCTTTAGTTAATTATTAGGGAAATTAAGAAACATGCGTATCTTCATAATGTGTTACAGGGTATAGAGGAAGTGTTTCCCTCCAGTCTGTCTCCTTACTGGGTCTTTTTGATGACACACATCACTACAAGTAATAACATTTGAACAAAATGAAGTGACCAGTGAGCAGCATCAGACAGCCTCATGGAGGTGGGGCAAGAAGCATTCAAGCGGAGGGGTACTTCTGAGAAGACCATTTAATAGGTTTAGTGTGATACAGCAGTAAAGAATCTGCCTGCAATGCAGGGTATGCCTCTCAGGCAGGAGATGCAGGTCCAATCCCTGGGTCCGGAAGATCCCCTGGAGTAGGAAATGGCAATCTGCTTTAGTATTCTTTCCTGGAGAATCCCATGGACCGAAAAGCCTCACAGACTACAATCCATGGGGTCACAAAAGGTTGGACACTACTGAACACACACACAGCACACACACAGTGTAAACAAATACTGTTCTTATCTCATATTTTATAAGATACTAACTTTGAAGGAAGCATACCAATAAACACCCAGATTACATGCATAATTCTGGTGGGATAGAGTTTCTGAATTTAAACAGGACCTGTTGTGATAAAATGTCCAGTTAAAAAGAGCTTTTAAGAACTATTATGGATAGATAGATAGAAAAACAGACATAGATATAGATGTAGACATAGTGTCTGATCTGATCCATCTTAACACCAATTATTTTCAAAAGGAAGTAAATTACTCCCTTTCATGGAATATTGTGATAACTAAATACATTTCTCTGTGCCACACATTATCCTTTCAGAAAGAATATGGATTAAACTGGTCACCATCACTCTACAAGTATATGAAAATGTATCAACTTAAGTCCATGTGTGTGTGTGTGTGTGTGTGTGAGAGAGAGAGATTTTTTTATGCAGTAGAAAGATAACTTGTAGGTAACTAAGCTTGGAGGTAGTAGCTTCTGATGAGTGGGAATTTCTGATGTATTAATATTTCCTAGATCTTAGTGTGGGATATAAGCTTCAGAAAACCTTTGTTGGTTCGATTTATTCTTTCCTTGAATCCGCTGTTGCTAACAGGATGAATAGCTTGGTTAAGACCCAACACTCAAGAGTAGTAATTTATAGACAATTTTCATACTCAGTTGAACCATAACTAGAAACCTAGTGAAACAGTCTTAAGTAAACTGTTAATTCATTATATTTTTTCAAATAACCATACAATTGTCTTTTAGGTTTTGATTATCATAGAAAACATTTTCAAAAATATAAAAAAGGTATACAAAGAAAAATATTCAAGAGTAACCACAGTCCCTAAGTCAAGCGGTAATCTTGTTCAATTGTTGAATTTTCAATTTTTTCAAGTGTGAAGTCATTTTAAAAAATCTGCAATAAACATATTTCTCTAAACATTTCCCACATTTTAGCATATTTTAGGATAATTCTATAGATAAGCACTTGTAAGAGTATGTATACTTGTGTTGTTACATTTTGTCAAATTTCCCTCCAAAAATCCACTAATTCAGAAATTTTCACTTAAAATTCTATCAGACTTAATTATTATCTTAGTAAGATAGCAGATAATTTGGTAAAGCAATTTTAAAATTAGAACAAACTAGTGTGGTTTTGCACTTGAATGCTTTCTATTATTTAAGTTTATTTATATTGTCTTGCAAGATCTTATTTTGATGATACATGGGTATGCACACATATATTTCACAGAAGAAAAATATGCAGCAATGACTTCAATTCTTCTTATATAATTTACATATAACATTTTTAAGCTATAGCCAGATCCAGAATCTCGAAGATAATGGACTTGCATGGGCTTACAAAAGTTCAATAAAAAGCAAATAAATATTTGTTTTCAAGGCACATTACTCTTATCAAACTTTTTGTGCCCAGCTGGGGCTTACTCATTGACAAAAGATTCCAGAGAGCTCTAGCCTAGTCAGTGAAAAGAAAATGATTATTATTGGTATGCTAGAGGCTTAATCAAGATTTTTAAAAGTCATATTTTCTTTCATTCAAATTGAAAACTAGACTTCAGCAATAATTAGTTTATTTTGAATCACAAACTTTCATTAAGTCTAGAGAAAGTAAGCTATCTCAATTCTCTGAAATTTTAAAATAAGCATTATTTAGTCAGAGAACAGAATGTTCCTGGCTCTCTTTTTTGCTTCAATATGTTAAGTTATGATCAAGAGCAGAAATTAGAATTAAATGGTGAAATAGACAGCAAGAATCAGGTTTTGCACTGTAATCATCCTCTGGCACAGAAATGATTTCATTCCTTTTAGTGTGACAAGTATTTATGATGTGCTTATTGGAAATCAAGATGTTCATAAGCTCTGCAAATGCCAGAATTCATAAATAAGATGCCTGTTCTAGATTTCCTTATTGGCTAGTAGGGAGCTTACCCTAGAAACCAATCAGCAATGCAAGGTAACAGGACAAAGCTGATTTAGTGATATGAGCAGCTGGAAACCCAGAGGTGAAACTCAGCCTTAGAGGTTGAATCATGCCTCCTGTGATCCATGGCCATTTAGCCATGACTTGAAGGCTCTCAAATCAATAAAGTCAGTCTGAAAATGAGTAGAAAACCAAAAGTAGTATATATGTGCTAGGTCTCTAACTCTCTAGGGGCAAGGTTATTTGGCAGATTATAAAACTTGCCAGACACTGTCTGGAGAGAAAGAAGGACAAGAAAGAAAAACATGAGAAGTTTGATGCTGAATCCTAGATTATTCAATGTGTTGACTGTTTATTCCCTCTTTGATATCTTTTATTTTTTTAACTATTGAGGAATAATTGATAAATAAAATTGTATATTTCTAAGTGGAAATTTTATATATATATATATATATATATGTAACATTTTTAAATTACCAAAATCAAGTTCATTAATACATCCATCACCTCCCATTATTTCTCCCTTTTCTCCTTATTCTCATCAACACTTGTTAATTCTTGTCCTTTTGAAAACAGATATTCTAACGGGTGTGAAGTGTATCTAATTGGTTTTGATTTTCATGTCCCTAATGATTACTGATGTTGAGCATCTTAAGTGTCTATTGGCCATTTATATATATTCCCTGGAAAAATGTCTATTCAGATCTTCTGCCTGTTTTTAATTGGATCTATTTCTATTGAGTTATGTGAGTTCTTTATATATTTTACACAGTAACTCCTTATCAGATATATTATTTGCAAATATTTTCTTTTAGTTCATTTTCATTTTCTTGATGATTTCCTTTTCTGTGCAGAAGCTTTCTAGTTTAATGTAATACCAATTGTTTATTTTGACTTTTGCTGTCTATGCTTTTGGAATAATGTCCTAAAATTTATTTTCAAGACCAAGAACAAAAAGCATTTTCCCCTATCTTTTCTTCTAGGAGTTTTATGATTTTAGGTCTTAAAACTAAGTCTTTAATCTATTTCAAGTTAATTGTTGGGAGTGGCATAAGGTAGGGATGCAGTTTCATCTTTTTGCATGTGTATATGCAGTTTTCCTAACACCATTTACTGAAAAGACTATCCTTTTCTCATTTTGTGTTGATTGTTTTTAATTACTTTCAGGATGTGTTCTAGAGACAAGAAAAACTTATAAATTCAGAGATCAAATGGTATCAGCCATAGGGAAAGGAAGACTATAAGTATTTCTTAAGATTCATCTGAGATATTTTTTTAAATGTAGAAACTAAGATTTAGATATTATTATATTCTGAGTAGGACTCAGGTATCTGTCCTCTAACAAATCAATAGGAGGTTATTCAATGGCCCACACTGCTTCAGAGGAGAGTCAGAATCTCACAACTCTTGGTTCCCAGAGAGAATGAGGACCCAAATATTTAGGAATAGGAAAACTTCCTCCAAAATCTCTAAAGTCAATAAGTTAGTACTCACAAAATTCCCAATACCTCTATCCATACTCAGCAACCATGGGCATCAATTTCAAACAAAATGACTTGTTAATGTTCAGATAGGAAAATAAAATTAGATAATTCATAATTATTCACATCTTTTTATTTCAATATTTACAACCAATCATTTGTTTGAGTAAAGGGAGTACTTTGATTATGATCTTGAGCATGCGTGCCAAGTCACTTTCAGTTCACTTCAGTCGCTCAGTCGTGTCCGACTCTTTGCAACCCCATGAATTGCAGCACACCAGGCCTCCCTGTACATCACCAACTCCTGGAGTTCACTCAGACTCACGTCCATCGAGTCAGTGATGCCATCCAGCCATATCATCCTCGGTCGTCCCCTTCTCCTGCCCCCAATCCCTCCCAGCATCAGAGTCTTTTCCAATGAGTCAACTCTTCGCATGAGGTGGCAACTCTTTGGGCGTGTATGAACTATATAGCCCTCCAGGCTCCTCTGGCCTTGGGATTTTCCAGGTGAGAATACTGGAGAGGGTTACCATGCCCTCCTCCAAGGGATCTTCCTAACCCAGGGATTGAACCCACGTCTCATGTCTCCTGCATTGGCAGGCAGTTCTTTACCACTAGGGCCACCAAACCTAAATGTATTTTCCTTTCCCCAGAATGTTTGCATTTTAAAACATATGTCTATGACACTAAAGCAAATCCGTTGTATAATAACTCATTTTTTCCCTGCATGTAAATAAAATAAAATATAATCATAAAACTGGATCTATGAAAAAAACTAGAATAAACATAACAAAAATAAAGATAAGATGGTTCTGTGGAGGTGAGAATTATTGAAATGAATGAACCAGGGAAAAGCAAAGAAAATTAAATACAGAAGCGGCATTTACAATACAGAATTAAAGAGCTATTGTGCTCAAATTGGAAATGTCAATGCATATATCTTATTTTCCAGCAGAGACGGAAATTTTTAGAAATGTCGTCTCCACCAACTGCAAATGCCACTACTGCAAAAGCTCCTGGGAGAACCAGAACAGGTTTTGAAAAAAGTTGACTGCAGAGAAAGGAGAGGTCTTGAGATCAGAAATCTGATATGAAAAACAAAATGCACAGAGTAAAATAAAATGAAATTTTATAGTAAGTTCCAAAAAAAGAAGATAAGACACACAATTTGAAAATTCATATTAATTTATTTTTTTCCTATTTTTTTTTAAAAATAGACAACTGGTCTAAATTTTCTTGCCCCTTCCTTTCAATAGCTTCTGTTCCCTAGATGTCAATCATATAAGTTGGCCTTTGTCCAATTGTAGAATTCTAGCCCAGCTAAACAGCTAAAGAAATCCTGAAGGAGAAACTGTATTTCACACTGTAAGTTGTTTCTCTCAGTGGGATTCATTGTAAGGGTTGTCATTTGATGTATAACTCATTATATTCATCAATCTGTTAGCACAGAAAAGTTTATGTAACACACTAGTAGAAAGAATGTGTCTAATGAGATTAAACAAAGTGCTCATATATATTGCTGCAGAGCCTGAAGAGCTGAAAGAAATTATGACTATAATGGGTATTACCTCTTCTGTATTGCGTATTTTCTGGATAGATCTCTAAATCTAGAGTTTCTGCCTATACAAGACCTTTAGCTATTCCTTCTACCAAGTGCTTCCTTGTACCCCAGTGCTGGGGTCCAGCCCCGGTGGATCCAGGGAATTCAAAGGTGGGGGGATGGCGTCGGCGTCTTTGGAAATAACTTATTTAATTACAGATAGAGAGGTATTAGAAGATTAGCAGAGAAAAGGAGACCGAATAACTTGGTTCACATGAGATACCAATCACCACCACATAGGCCTTAGGCGTCTTCCAGTTCTGCCTAAGGAGAGGAGGCACTAAGGCCCCCCCGGTCTGATCTTAGAAGCCCAGGCAAAATTAATAGGCTTGGTGGGTACCCATGTACCAGATGGGATCGGCCAGAAAATAGTAGGAGAGAGAAAGGGGCTGAATAACTTGGCTTACGTGGGATACCAATACAATTCCAAGACAAGGAATTTGCACCATCTACGTTGGGCCGCCGGTGCCACTTGAATATCGGAAGATGCCCCTCCTTGGGCTCCTTCTCACGTGGACTTGAAAACCGGGGCAAATAAGTAGACTTGGAGGGCACCCACACTCCAGATGGGAATTCAGCCAGAAAAACGGGGAGCAGAAAAGGATGACATGAGGGAATCAGTCTTTCCAGAAACTGATCTGATTTCTTTATTTGGGGGTTTGCTTATATACCTTTTGTTACACATAGGGATGAATACAGAGTCACGCGGGGGTCAGCAGTCCTGACCTTTACCAAAATCAGGTGCTTCACATAAATGTATAACAAAAAAAGGTCTTATCATTTTCTGGCTATGAGTGAGACCTGCTGACATTCTATGGTCCTTTCTTTCTGATAACCAAAAACCTTATTTCTTTCAAGGGTGTTTTTTCTTAAACCAGGCACCACCCTTCAGATAAAGTTGCATTCCTATAGGGTGAGGGTGTAGTGAGTTACAATCAAGAAAGGAATTTATTTAACCCAAGGTTAACAGGATTAATCTTAAAGGTTAATACTTATTTCTCCTATATGTTTAAAGGTTAATACTTATTTCTCCTATATGTTATATTCACTATAAGGGCAGGGAATATGGAGATTTAGCAGCAAACATCAGCCCAACAAATGAAAATCGTTTCACCAATGCTCCCCTTAAGATCTATCTAGTCTTAAGATAGTGATAAGGTTACATTTTTACATGGCAAGGACACAGGGATTTATAATAAAGTACAGTGATCTATTACAAAAGAGAAAATCCATTAAATCAAAAAGTCTAGTATTGCTAACATCAAAAACTACTATATTTCCTTTTCTATATTCCAAATACATTGATTAATATATTCCTAGATGCCTAAGGATGTGGAGGCCTGGTGGCAATCATTGACTCAACAATGAGAAAAGCCCTATGCTAATTAAGACTCTCAAAATACTCCAAAACTCTCTGTGCTGTTTATGGTTAAGAGGTAGTAAACAATCATGTGGCAGGAGTATGGATAATCCTGTCACACAAGCTAGTCTGTCAGCAGAGAGGTTTGACCTGAGACATCCTTGTCCCACCCAGAGCAGGGAATTAGCAGCAATCATTGACACAACAAATGAAAAACCCTTCACCGATATAATTCCTAACCAATCCATTATACTGATAATTTCAAACTCCCCAAAAGAATTTGCCTTTAGTAAGTCTAAAACATCTCCTGTCTCTCAGATTGGGAGGCTGTAAACAATCACATGTGGCCAGACGAACCTATACAGGTGGGTTAGATAACCTTCAGAGGAGTTCGTAAGCTGAAACACTCTTGTCACACCCAGGAATTTTAATTGCCTTGGAGCTGCATGTTTACTCCTTCTCCGAGAGAAATGGTTATGGGGGAGAGCCCCCCATAAAGTCAGAGGCATAGGTGAGAGCATAAAACAGACTCTGGTTTGGGGTTAGATGCTCGGGAACAGGGGGTTTCCTGAGGCTTGATCACGCTTTTGCGTATGCCAAGCCTCCTTCCTCATGACCTTTGCCATGGGCAGAGTTCCTCATGCTGGTTCCCGGCACCCCAGCATGGCCAAAGAGTAAGGGTGTGACTTGAGTGTTTTCAGATGGCTCTCATTAGAATGGATATAGAGATAAGTGTCAAACAAACTGGGAAATAATTCAATTATGTTTATTTTTACAGGAGGCAGAGTGAGATAGTCAAGTGATCTCTGATGCTCTGGTTCTTGGTCTTAGTCTTGCTTTATAGACTTGGTTTCCCACTCATATTGTAAACTATCTGATGATAGCCTTATCAGAATCTTTTCCTTATAGTCAAAAAAAATGAGATGAAATGTAGAAACTCAATTCTGGAGCAGGCATAAGGTCACAGAAAGGATGAGAGTGAAATGGAAGATGAGGTTGGAGATAGCATCTCCCAGGAAGAGAGACGGGGCAAGCCCAGGTTACATCTTTTTTTCCCAAGTATGTTATACATCACTCTAGCATTGTAAACATGAGTTTGAGTAAACTCCGGGAGTTGGTGATGGACAGGGAGGCCTGGTGTGCTGCAGTCCATGGGATCGCAAAGAGTTGGACACAACTGAGTGACTGAACTGAACTGAATTGAACTGAGCATTGTAAAAGTTAGTGCACCTCTTTAAGTTGTCGTTGTTCAGTCCACTCAGTCATGTCCGACCCTTTGAGACCCCACGGACTGTAGCACACCAGACTTCCCTGTCCTTCACCATCTCTCAGAGTTTGCTCAAACTCATGTCCATTGAGTCGGTGATGCCATCCAACCATCTCATCCTCTGTCATCCTGCCTTCAATCTTGCCCAGTCCCAGGGTCTTTTCCAGTGAATTAGCTCTTTGCATCAGTGGCCAAAGTATTGAGCTTCAGCTTTAGCATCAGTCCTTCCAATGAATATTCCAAGTTGATTTTCTTTAAGATGGACTGGTTTGATCTCCTTGCAGTCCAAGGGACTCTCAAGAATCTTCTCCCAGCACCACAGTTCAAAAGCATCAATTCTTCAGCGCTCAGTCTTTTTTATGGTCCAGCTCTCACATCCATGAAAGACTATTGGAGAAACCATAGCTTTGACTACAAAAACCATTACACTGTCAGCAAAGTAATGTCTCTGCTTTTTAATATGCTGTCCACGTTTGTCGTTGCTTTTCTTCCAAGGAGCAAGCATCTTTAAATTTCTTGGCTGCAGTCACTGTCCACAGTGATTTTGGAGGCCAAGAAAATGTTTTTAAAGGTCTTTAAGGGTTTGCACTAAAGTCACTTTCCCAGGAAGGGAGTCTTTCCTAACCTTCTGATGTAGAATTTTGACCGCTACATCCTGAATCTTCCCAGATTTATTTTCCTTTGGGTTTATCAATAGCTAATATTTTATATATTTCACTAATTTACTTTGCTTATACTCTTTCACTAGAGCTTCATGAGAGCACAGATTTTTGCTTCCTTTGCTGCTATAGCAACAAAGACTATTGCACTGAAGACAATATATGTTTATATGATATATAAATGATTATATGAATAATATTGTCCAAGATTTCAGAGGCTCTTTAAAACTTTATATAAAACAAAATGTGTTTCAGAATATTTTGGTTAATATTCATTGAAAGTACCAGATTTTCATTATAGAATTTTTGTCATGGGTACTGTGTAATTAGTGTTTATCAATGTATATATTCATCAAAATGACCTGGGATATTGATTAAAGAACATCTGTTTCTAGACTTCATCTCAGACTTATATACTAAATCATAATCCTTTCTTTCAGGACCCAGAAATCTTCCAAACAAATTAGATGTATGTTTTAATTAAAGAAATACTGACAGAAATCTACAATGAAAGATTCTTAAAACTTTACCTATGTACCATCCAGACATCACAAAGCAAAAGTTGGTTCAGTAAAAATGCCTGAGTATGTGCATGTCAAGTTTTGTTTTTGTTGTGGAGCTTTAAATTCCATAAATGTTGGGCAAAATCAGGATTAACTTTTACTAAGATAGAATAGGATAAGTAATTCAAATTTCAGTTGTAGCTGAAATACAAGGCAATGAGTGGGGGGGAAAGCCATTACGTGTTTAAAAGGAGCTAAGTCCAATATTCCCCATTTGACTATAGGGAAAAATGAAGCAGAAAGTAGAAACACTTAAATGAAATCAGAAGTTGAACCATAAAAATACAAAAAGATTTACTATGCCTAAAAGGAGATAGGCTTTAATATTGACTATAGAGGTAGAAAATATGCAGAATAAGAGTGGGAAAATAGAGATAAGAATGATGAAGACATTATATTAAATATGAGAGAGGATATAGAAGTAGATTTAAGATCTTGAACTTAAAAGATGCTATCTGAAATACTGCTCCTAGAGGAAAATGGTATGAAGGTTAGGGTAATTTTTTTTCCTTGCGGCAAGCCTCAAACCAAATGACAAGACAGAAGAGTGGAGAACAGAGGGAGATTTGGGATCAGGATTTAACAGGCACTATGCAAAACTCTTAGAATATTCTATATTCTAATATTAATATGTGCTCCTGCTTGTATGTTTTACACTGTGCTGTGTGCTTAGTCACACACTCATAGTCAACTCTTTCCATGGATTGTAGCCTACCAGGCTCCTCTGCCCATGGGGATTCTCTGGGCAACAATACTGGAGTGGATTGTCATGCCCTCCTCCAGGTGGTCTTTCCAATCCAGGGATTGAACCCAGGTTTCCCACATTGCAGGCAGATTTTTTACCATCTTAGTCACCAAGAAATCCCATATTTTACTCTAAGTTTATGTAAATAAATTTTGACCAAAAAGTCATTCCTCTATTTGGAACAAAAACACCTGATTGGAAGATAAAAGCCAGAACCTAAAATTCTACCTCTTGCATTTGCTTTCATTTCTATCTTAGAATCACATGTGTTCTTTTGCAGAGAAAAGAGAAACCTTCAGGGCCAAGATAGTTAAGGTCAGCCATCACTGTCTTACAGTTAAATATGTTGCTTTCCTGGTCCATGCGTCCAAAGGGAAAAATGGTTCATTTTAATAGGACAGCATGCTGAGGAAAGAGGAAGAAAGCTCTTTACAGCATGCCAATGAGAAGAGTCTTTTCCCTAAAGTTTTCCTTCAGTAGCCAAGCTGTGACAGTTTATGCTTGAGTATAGGTTATCTCCTGCCTTAAGTACTAGATTTAGACACTAAGAAGTTTATCAGCTGCATTTAATTCAAATACATTAAATATGCAACTCACTATGCACCAGGAATTTCACAAAACGAGGCTGAACACATAAATCTCTGCCCTCAAGCACTGCACGAAACGGTAAAGGAGAAAAGTGTGTGCATAGCTAATTATACATCAGAAGGTACTATGAGCATTACTATAAAAGACAGCTGCACAGCAGAAGTTTGCCAAGGTTCGTGTTTTTATCACTGAGCGTTCAGAGTGCTGAATTTGTCAGGAAACAATTATTTAAGATAGGTTGTCAAGTTGCAAAATTGTTTTCTTTTTCAAAGGGACTAGGGGCTAATTTCTCTCTAAGAGTTATGAGAGAGAACCAGTGAAACCAATTTTGTTGTTGTTTTGTGGCTTAGTCATGTCTGACTCTTTGGAAACCCCATGGACTATAGCCCACCAGGCTCCTCTGTTCATGGGATTATCCAGGCAAGAATACTGGACTGACTATTTCCTACTCTAGGAGATCTTCCTGATCTAAGGATTGAACCCACCCACATCTCCTGAATAATAGGAGGATTATGGGATCCTGGGGTCCCAGAATCACCTGGGAAGCCCACTGAAACCAATATTCATGCACTAAAATACATACAACAAAAATAAAGGAAAACATATGATAGACATTAGAAAGACAGCTTGAGTGTGAGATCTTTCAGAAAACAGTGAAACTAAAATTCTGCAACAACTGCTTAACCACAATCGATCTTGGTAAATAAGTTAGGAAGTAAGTAAAATAAATTACATCCAAGTACTGCATTTCAGACTCTTTTGTTGACCATGATGGCTACTCCATTTCTTTTGAGGGATTCCTGCCCGCAGTAGTAGATATAATGGTCATCTGAGTTAAATTCACCCATTCCACTACATTTTGGTTCACTGATTTCTAGAATGTCAATATTCACTCTTGCCATCTCCTGTTTGACCGCTTCCAATTTGCCTTGATTCATGGACCTGACATTCCAGGTTCCTATGCAATATTGCTCTTTACAGCAACGGACCTTGCTTCGATCACCAGTCACATCCACAAATGGGTGTTGTTTTGTTTTGGCCCCATCCCTTCATTCTTTCTGGAGTTATTTCTGCACTGTTATTTCTCCAGTAGCATATTGGGCACCTACTGACCTGGGGAGTTCCTCTTTCAGTATCCTATCATTTTGCCTTTTCAAACTGTTCATGGGGTTCTCAAGGCAAGAATACTGAAGTGGTTTGCCATTCCCTTCTCCAGTGGACTGCATTCTGTCAGACCTCTCCACGATGACCTGCCCATCTTGGGTGGCCCCACAGGGCATGGCTTAGTTTCATTGAGTTAGACAAGGCTGTGGTCCTAGTGTGATTAGATTGACTAGTTTTCTGTGATTATGGTTTCAGTGTGTCTGCCCTCTGATGCCTTCTTGCAACACCTACCGTCTTACTTGGGTTTCTCTTACCTTGGACATGGGGTATCACTTCACAGCTGCTCCAGCAAAGTGCAGCCACTGCTTCTTAGCTTAGATGAGGGGTATCTCCTCACCACTGCCCCTCCTGACCTTGAACGTGGAGGAGCTCCTCTAGGCCCTCCTGCACCCACGCAGCCACCACTCTTTTGATGAGGGGTTGCTCCTCTCGGCTGCTGGCCCTGACCTCAGGCATGGGGTTGCTCTTCCGGGACACCTACAAGACCTTTTAAAACTAACACCCAAAAAAGATGTCCTTTTCATATAGGGGACTGGAATGCAAAAGTAGGAAGTCAAGAAACACCTGGATTAACAGGCAAATTTGGCCTTGGAATGTGGAGGGCAAAGGCTAATAGAGTTCTGCCAAGAGAATGCACTGGTCATAGCAAACACCTTCTTCCAACAACACAAGAGAAGACTCAGCACATGGACATCACCAGATGGTCAACACCAAAATCAGATTGATTATATTCTTTGCAGTCAAAGATGGAGAAGCTCTATATAGTCAGCAAAAACAAGACCGGGAGGTGACTGTGGCTCAGATCATGAGCTCCTTATTGCCAGATTAAGACTTAAATTGAAGAAAGTAGGGAAAACCACTAGACTATTCAGGTATGACCTAAATCAACTCCCTTATGATTATACAGTGGAAGTGATAAATAGATTTAAGGGCCTACACCTGATAGATAGAGTGCCTGATGAACTATGGAATGAGGTTCCTGACATTGTACAGCAGGCAGGGATCAAGACCATTCCCATGGAAAAGAAATGCAAAAAAGCAAAATGGCTATCTGAGGAGGCCTTACAAATAGCTGTGAAAAGAAGAGAAGCAAAAAACAAAGAATAAAAGGAAAGATATAAGCATCTGAATGCAGAGTTCCAAAGAATTGCAAGAAGAGATAAGAAAGCCTTCCTCAGGGATCAATGCAAAGAGATAGAGGAAAACAACAGAATGGAAAAGATTAGAGATCTCTTCAAGAAAATTAGAGATACCAAGGGAACATTTCATGCAAAGATGGGCTTGATAAAGGACAGAAATGGTATGGACCTAACAGAAGCAGAAGATATTAAGAAGAGGTGGCAAGAATACATAGAAGAACGGTACATGATAATCACGGTACCAAGATAATCACGATGGTATGATCACTCACCTAGAGTCACACATCCTGGAATACAAAGTCAAGTGGGCCTTAGAAAACATCACTATGAACAAAGCCAGTGGAGGTGATGGAATTCCAGTTGAGCTATTTCAAATCCTGAAAGATGATGCTGTAAAACTGCTGCATTCAATATGCCAGCAAATTTGGAAAACTCAGCAGTGGCCACAGGACTGGAAAAGGTCAGTTTTCATTCCAATTCCAAAGAAAGGCAATGCCAAAGAATGCTCAAACTACTGCGCAATTGCACTCATCTCACATGCTAGTAAAGTAATGCTCAAAATTCTCCAAGCCAGGCTTCCGTAATATGTGCACCATGAACTTCCAGATGTTCAAGCTGGTTACAGAAAAGGCAGAGGAACCAGAGATCAAATTACCAACATCTGCTGGATCATGGAAAAAGCAAGGGAGTTCCAGAAAAACATCTATTTCTGCTTTATTGACAATGCCAAAGCCTTTGACTGTGTGGATCACAATAAACCATGGAAAATTCTTCAAGAGATGGGAATGCCAGACCACCTGACCTACCTCTTGAGAAACCTATATGCAGATCAGGAGGCAACAGTTAGAACTGGACACAGAACAACAGACTGGTTCCAAATAGGGAAAGGAGTATGTCAAGGCTGTATATTGTATCCTGCGTATTTTAACTTATATGCAGAGTACATCATGAGAAACACCGGGCTGGAAGAAGCACAAGCTGGAATCAAGATTGCCAGGAGAAATATCAATGACCTCAGATATGCAGGTGACACCACCCTTATGGCAGAAAGTGAAGAGGAACTAAAAAGCCTCTTGATGGAAGTGAAAGAGGAGAGTGAAAAAGTTGGCTTAAAGCTCAACATTCAGAAAACGAAGATCATGGCATCTGGTCCCTTCACTTCATGGGAAACAGATGGGGAAACAGTGGAAACAGTGTCAGACTTTATTTTGGGGGGCTCCAAAATCACTGCAGATGGTGATTGCAGTCAAGAAATTAAAAGACAGTTACTCCTTGGAAGGAAAGTGATGACCAACCTAGATAGCATATTGAAAAGCAGAGACATTACTTTGCCAACAAAGGTCCGTCTAGTCAAGGCTATGGTTTGTTCCAGTGGTCATGTATGGATGTGAGAGTTGGACTGTGAAGAATGCTGAGCACCAAAGAATTGATGCTTTTGAACTGTGATGTTGGAGAAGACTCTTGAGAGTCTCTTGGACGGCAAGGATATCCAACCAGTCCATTCTGAAGGAGATCTGCTGCTGCTGCTGTGTCCCTTCAGTCGTGTCCGACTCTGTGCGACCCCATAGACAGCAGCCCACCAGGCTCCCTCACCCCTGGGATTCTCCAGGCAAGAACACTGGAGTGGGTTGCCATTTCCTTCTCCAATGCATGAAAGTGAAAAGTGAAAGTGAAGTTGTTCAGTCATGTCCGACTCTTAGTGACCCCATGGACTGCATCCTACCAGGCTCCTCCGTCCATGGGATTTTCCAGGCAAGAGTACTGAAGGGGATCAGCCCTGGGTCTTCTTTGGAAGGACTGATGCTAAAGCTTTGGCCACCTCATGCGAAGAGTTGACTCAGAAAAGACTCTGATGCTGGAAAGGATTGGGGCCAGGAGGAGAAGGGGACTACAGAGGATGAGATGGCTGGATGGTATCACCGACTCGATGGACGTGAGTTTGAGTGAACTCCGAGTGTTGGTGATGGACAGAGAGGCCTGGCCTGCTGCGATTCATGGGGTCAAAGAGTCAGACACGACTGAGTGACCGAACTGAACTGAACTGAAGTTAAATAAAAATCAAAACTGAGCTATCTGGGAAGCCTGAATTAAAGGAGGCAGTTCAAATAGTAGTGCCGAAAAACCTTGAATCATCCTGTACCCAAAGACACAACAAATCTATTTCCATATATGGAAGAATTTCCCGGGAAAAAGACCTGAAAACTAGCTTAACAGTTCATCTATAACAAAGGATAAAAAGACCACATCAAGATGGTTAGGAGTCAAATATATACAGTTAGGAAAGACAGTCTCTTCAACAAACGGTGTTCAGAAAATTTAACAGCTACGTGCAAAAGAATGAAACTGACTACATAATACACAAAAATTAACTTGAAATGGATTAAAAACTTGAATGAAAGACCAGAAATCACAAAACTCCTAGAAGAAAATCTAGATGGTAGGCTGGTTGACATTATTGTTAGTGATATATACACACTCTTTATTTCAAAGTGTTTTGTGAATGTCTATCATAATAGATAATAATAATCTATTATATAGATCATCAATAATAATAATCTATTATTAACCTGTCTGTTATTAAATAGTGTTATTAAATAGATTTAACTTTATAACTTACATATGTATGTGTACATTTGTTGTTGCTCGGTCACTGTCATGCCCCGCTCTTTGTGACCCCATGGACTCTATACTTCTCTGTCCTTCACTATCTCCTGAAGTTTGCTCAAATTCATGTTCACTGAATCAGTAATGCTATATAACCATTTCATTCTCTGCCACCATCTCTTCCTCCTGCCCTCACTTTTCCCCAGCATCAGGGTCTTTTCCAATGAGTCGGCTTTTAATATGCTGTCAAGGTTTGTCATAGCTTTCCTTCTGAAGAGACAGTATCTTTTCATTTAAAGGCTGCAGTCACCATCCATAGTGATTTTGGAGCCCAAGAAGACAAAATCTGTCATCGTTTTCACTTTTTTGCCTTCTTTTTGCCAGGAAGTGATGGGACTAGATGCCATTATTTTTGGTTTTTGAATGTTGAATTTTAAGCCAGTTTTTTCACTCTCTTCTTTCTCCCTCATCAAGAGACTCCTTCGGTCCTCTTTGCTTTCTGCCATTAGGGTGGTAGCATCTGCATATCTGAGGTTGTTGATATTTCTCCTGGGAATCTTGATTCCAACATGTGATTCATCCAGCCCACCATTTTGCTTGATGTACTCTGCATATATAAGTTAAATAAGCAGGTGACATATACAGCTTTGTTGTATTCCTTGTACTTTGGCATAGCCACTATAGAAAACAGTATGGAGGTTCCTCAAAAAATTAGAAATGAAATTAACTTATCAAACAGCAATTCTGCTTCTATTTATCCAAAGAAAACAAAACAATTTATTTGAAAAGATATATGTACCCTTGTTGGCTTCCCTGATAGCTCAGTTGGTAAAGGATCTGCCTGCAATACAGGAAAGCCCAGTTCAACTCCTGGGTCCAGAAGATCCCCTGGAGAAGGGATAGGCTACCCACTCCAGGATTCTGGCCTAGAGAATTCCATGGACTGCCATGGGGTCACAAAGAGCTGGACACAACTGAGAGACTATATGGAAGTAACCTAAGTGTCCATTAAATGATGAATAGATAAAGATGTGGTATTTAAATACAATGGAATACTATTCAGTTGTAAAGAATAAAAGATATATATATTTTTTTCATTTTCAACAACGTGGGTGAACTTGAAGGGCATTATGCTTGGTGAAATAACTCACACAGAAAAATACAAATGTCATATTATACCTTTTATATGTGGAATCTAAAGAACAACACAAATAATACAAAACAAAACTCATTGATAGAGGAAATAGATTGGTGGTTTGAGGGTTTTTGGTGAAATGGGTGAAGGGAATCAAGGGGTACAAACTTTCTGTTATAAAAATAAAAAATCATGGAAATCTAATCTACAGCATGGTGACTATAGTCGATAATTTTTTATTTCAAATATAAATGTTGCTAAGAACTTAAATCTTCACAGTTCTCATCACAAGAACAAAAGCTGTACTTCTGTATTTTACAGATGGTAACTAATCTTGTGGGAATCACATTGCAGTGTATTTGTTGTTGTTGTTCAGTTGCTCAGTCATGTCTGACTCTTTGTGACCCTATGGACTGTAGCACTCCAGGCTTCCCTGTACTTCACCATCTCCCAGAGCATGCTCAACCTCATGTCCATTGAGTCAGTGATGCCCCTGAGTCAGTGGTGCCATTGCAATGCATACAAATGTCAAATCATTATGTTGTACACCTGAAAATAATGTAGTGTTCTATGTCAAGTATACTTCAGTTAAAAACGTAAAGTAAAACACTGATTAAAATGATAGCATTGATTAATACTTATCTATTGCAATGATTTTATTTTCAAGCCAAACTTTAAAAGATATGTTCCTTCATCCATCCTTTGCCTCACGGCCAGGACTTTTTGTGTGGGTGAGTACGGTTGTACACAGTTGGGCTTCCCTGGTGGCTCAGGTGGTAAAGAATCTGCCTGAAATGCAGAAGACTTGAGTTGGATCCATAGGTTGAGAAGATCCCCTGGAAAAGGGAACAGCTACCCACTCTAGTATTCTTGCCTAGAGAATTCCATGGACAGAGGAGCCTGGCAAGCTACAGTGCACAAGGTTGTAAAGAATCAGACACGACTGAACGACTTTTAGTTCATTTCACTTCACATGGTTGTACTAACTGGAGTTTCATTCTTTTTTCTAACATAAACTATGGTGATAACATGTCACCTAGAGTTTCTACTATGGACTCCTTTAAAGTGCATTCAAAATGTAAATATAGTTAAAATCTTCTGAATATAATATTATTCAGTGTCTTTTCATTGCTTTTTCAATGTTTTCAAATTTTGTTTTGAATCCCATATCCAATTTAATAGTACTTTCCAACAACTTGCTTTTATGAAAGTATTTAAAACACATATTTTAGCTTTCATAGAAATAACAGTTCTCACTATTGTTTGTTTAATTAATTTATGTGATTACAACAAACATGTTGGAGGGAAAAAAATGAAACTAACTCTTGTTGAACAATAGGTAAGTGTGAAGGTACCCATACCACAGTGAAATAGTGAGGAGTTTGCCAGTTAATCAAATATTTCACCAGCATAATAGAGATGACATTGTCACTATACTACAGACCATTTTTTATTGGGACTTGTGTTCAATAATTCAGGTCATAATTCACAGCCAACCAAATTACTCTAATGTGCATTGATTTTTATTCTCTTATTTCTAAGTTCAGAATACACAGATTTCACAAAAATTGAGATATGGGAAAGCTTTTATTTATTCCAAGACAACTACTAAGCTGTTTAGAATGGAGGTGGCAATTGAGCTTGGTCTTGAGTGGTAAGATATGTAAGATTTTAATATAGATATGGAGAGATATATGAAAGATAAAGGAGAAATATAAGCATTGGTAGGGTTTCCAGATAAAATACAGAATGCTCAGTTAAATTTATATTTCTAACAAAAGCTAATACTTAAGATAAATATATTCCATATATCCCATGAGATATATTTAAGAAGCAATTTTTGTTGTTTATGTAAAATTCATATTTAACTGGGTTTCCTGTACTTTTATTTATTATATCTGGCAATCCTATTTGTGAGACACGTAACCAAATCTGAAGTAGTTTAGTTTCACTGGGAGATTAAAGTGAAAATGTCTAATAGTAGCTAATAGTCCATACTGGAAAGGTCTTGAGTATCACAGAAAGGATTTAAAAGCAGTTAAGATGATATCACCAATTATATTTCAGATAGAAACAATAGCATAAGAATGTAGTGACACACTTTGAAGAGAGAAGGGAAGGAACAAAGAAAGAAGGAAGGAAGGAAGGAAGAATGAATGAAAGAAGGAAAGCACAAGAGGGGAGACAAAGAGGGAAGAAAGAAAGGACTTTTAAGTGTCATACTACCATCTCTGCTATATACTCCTGAACACACAGAATATACACTACAGTGTGAGAAAAGTCTGCACAGAGTGTGTCTCCCAGAAGAATGTTAGAGGTCTTCTCGGGGCTTGTGTAGCACAGAATGTTATGAAAAGAGTATCCTGTATTATTTTTTTAATTTTTGCATTTTTTTATGTTAGCATACAGGATAGATTTTAAGTAGCAAGTTCAGAATCCAGCAGATAACGTAGAGAAGCCTGTTGTAAAAGTCAGAACCTATAAACAGAGATTACAGAGCAAGTCTGTCTATATTAATAAATCTAGTTCAATAATCAGTAAACTCTACTTTTAACTTGCAAGCTCAGAGATTTTAGAAAGAAATCACACATAATTCCTTTCAGTCTATTACTTTGTGAGGGTCATGAGGTATTACTATACTTAGGCTAACTAAACAGATTTCTTCCTGATTTTGTCTGTATTTTTCACAAGTTTTTGTTTCAATTATTCTCACAGCAACTAAAACTTCATCTCCAGCCTCCAGAGCAGTCTTTGAGAGGCTACATTGCCTTTTATTTACTTTCTTGAGCCTTGGAGCATTTTTTTAATACCCCTCGGAGCTTTGAAAGCGACTGTTTTTTCCCCCAGAGGAAGTCTGAATAGTTCACAACAACTGGTAAATAGCTCAATTCTCCTTTCTTTCAGAAGATGAAACCCAAGATGAAAGGATGTGATTTTTCCAACCACCATTTTAACAAGGACTCCCCCACCATCTAAAAGATCAATCATATGGAAAACAGAAAGTTTTTCAACACAAGGGTGAATGACTTATCATAGAACATGAAGGAAAAGTATAGGAAATGAAGACACGTCTATTGTGAGATAAATCAGTTCTCAAGGGGGAAAAACGGAGTATCTGGAAATTCATTAAATCTAATGCAATTTAAAATAATAGATATATAGCTGTGAATTGAACCTTAAAAGCTTCCCTGGGTGTGACAGATATTAAGAGGTCCTGATATCTTCCAATGTTCAGTAATCTTTGATGAGTAAATGTGAGTTAAACTAATTATGTTATCAGAATTTCTAACTGGAGTATGATTATGGAGTTAAGGCAGGCATTAGTGGTGAAATTTAATTTGTGTGTCAATTTGTTACATAACTACAGATTAGGTGCAATTGTAGCGATATTTTTGTCCCTCTGGTGTATTGAGAGCTATATTCACAAGATCTACTTTCATGAATAAAACATCACTGAGTGTATTTCAATATCACCTGGAGTAACAGAAGCAAAAATTGCCTCTGGGACAGAAGACCACATTAAAGAGAAGACACTCTCACCTTGGGCCACAGCTTTACATACAACTACAGGGCCTGGAAAAGAAAGATTCTTCATTAAGATAATTTTTCATATATCACACTAACTGCTCACAAGTCCAGAAACAAGGATCAATTAGACAATAAATTCCTTACATATTTACAGCTCATTTTGAATGTGTACACAGCTAATAGACACACATAAACAAACACACTGCTTTTCAACAGCACATCAAAAAAGAATAGTCATCAGAACTGAATATGTAGACTTCAAAATATCTTTCAATCCTGAAACAAAATAGTAGTCCAAGGATTAATATAGATTGTGTTAAATCTAGGAAATTGAACAGAAGTAGTCAAGAAAATTAGAGATACCAAGGGAACAGTTCATGCAAAGATGGGCACAATAAAGAACAGAAACAGTATGGACCTAACAGAAACAGAAGATATGAAGAAGAGGTGGCAAGAATACACAGAACTATTAAAAAAAAGATCTTCATGACCCAGATAACCACAATGGTGTATTAGCTCACTCACCTAGAGTTAGACATCCTGGAGTCAAAGTCAAGTGGGCATTAGGAAGCATCACTATAAACAAAGTTAGTGGAGGTGATGGAACTCCAGTTGAGTTATTTCAAATCATAAAAGATGTTATGAAAGTGCTGCATTCAATAAGCCAGCAAATTTGGAAAACTCTGCAGTGGCCATAGTACTGGAAAAGATGTTTTCATTCCAGTCCCAAAGCAAGACAATGCCAAAAAAAGTTCTCATCTCACACATTAGCAAAGTCATGTTCAAAATTCTCCAAAGTGAGGCTTCAACAGTATGTGAACTGAGAACTTTCAGATGTTCAAGCTGGGTTAGAAAAGACAGAGAAACCAGAGGTCAAATTGCCAACATCTGTTGGATGATAGAGAAAAGCAAGAGAGTTCCAGAAAAATATCTACTTCTGCTTTATTGAATACACCAAAGACTTTGACTCTGGGGATCATGACAGACTGTGGAAATGGAGATGGGAATACCAGACCACCTTGCCTCCTCCTGAGAGATCTGTATTGAGGATAAGAAGCAATAGTTAGAGTCAGACATGGAACAGTGAACCGGTTCCAAATTGGGAAAGGAGTATGTCAAGGCTGTATATTGTCACCCTGTTTATTTAATTGATATGCAGAGTACATAATGATAAATGATGGGCTGGATGAAATACAAGTAGGAATCAAGACTGACAGGAGAAATATCAATAATCTCAGATATGCAGATGACACCACCATTATGGCAAAAAACAAAGAGTAGTACTAAAGAGCCTCTTGATGAAAGTGAAAGAGGAGAGTGAAAACCGGGCTTAAAACTCAACATTCAAAAAACGAAGATCATGGCATCCAGTCCCATCATTTCATGACAAATAGATGGGGAAACAGCGAGAGACTTTATTTTCTTGGACTCCAAAATCACTGCAGATGATGACTGCCGCCATGAAATTAAAAGTCACTTGCTCCTTAGAAAAAAAGCTATGACACACTTAGACAGCACATTAAGAAGCAGAGACATTACTTTGCCGACATGTCCATCTAGTCAAAGCTATGGTTTTTCCGGTAGTCATGTATGAGTGAGATGTGAGAGTTAGACCATGAAGAAAGTTGGACACTGAAGAATAGATGCTTTTGAACTGTGATGCTGGAGAAGTCCCTTATATTGCAAGGAGATCAAACAAGTTAATTCTAAAGAAAACCAGTCCTGAATACTCATTTGAAGGACTGATGATGAGGCTGAAGCTCTAATACTTTGGCCACCAGATGCAAGGAACTGAACTGAAAGATTAAGATAAATTGTGTTAAACAACAAAAATTCAACTGAATAAATTTAAATAGTATCCTGGCTTTATTAAAACATTCATGAACCAGGAAGCATCCGATCTAGCAATGAGAAAGGCAATCTGCAGAGCTATAGAAAAGCAAAAGGGTTTTCAAGCTAGAAAAAAGGTGCAAAAAGGAAGTGGATACATTAGCAATGGGTGCAATATTTTAAGCAAGGTCTCCCTTCTAAGGGGAAGGAAATGAGTCTCTCAAATGAATTACCTCAGTAGTGCTTACCAGGTAATTCCAAGTTAGCTGGTTAAATGCTCCATTGCTGGGAAAGTTGAAATCACCATTAGGTTAGGCATTAAGTCTCGATGTGTTGACAAAGGGTTTAGCAAAATTGATGCCATCTGGGACCTGTTGCCTCCTTTTTAAAATTGATTTCAATAATTTATATTCAAATTAATAACAATGGGTGACTTTTTTTTTTTTTTACCCTCAAGTCTTTCCTTCCTTCATTGATTCATTCGCATATAACTAGTAGGATCAATGTCAGACTTCAGGAATGCCAAATTAGGTCCTTGCCTTTTTGTAGACCCATGACCTGGTATGAAAGTGAAAGTGAACATCGTTCAGTCATGTCTGATTCTTTGCAACCCCGTGGACTATACAGTCCATGGAATTCTAAAGGCCAGAATACTGAAGTGGGTAGCCTTTCCCTTCTTCAGGGGATCTTCCCAACCCAGAGATCAAACCCAGGTCTCCTGCATTGCAGGTTGATTCTTTTTTTTTTTTTTTTAAATTTATTTATTTATTTTTAATTTTTACTTTACAATTCTGTATTGGTTTTGGCATAGATTGACATGAATCCACCACAGGTGTACATGCGTTCCCAAACATGAACCCCCCTCCCACCCCCCTCCCCACAACATCTCTCTGGATGCAGGACTGCAGGTTGATTCTTTACCAACTGCGCTATGAGGGAAGTTCACCTGGTATAGTAGTTCTTAATTCAGTATGTACACCAACATCTTCTGAGGAATGCAAGTTTGAGGATAATAAGCCCCATACATATAGTTTAGGCTCAAGAAGTTTTGGAATACACTTTTTGTTTAGTTCCATCTGATTTAATGAAAAGCTATCCTGACAATATATTAAACAAAGAACTTATTTTTTACACAGTAAAATTGCATTCTGCTAAATATTCACAGGATACTTACATAACCAATTAATCAAAATTTAGGGCTTCAGCAGATACATTTTCCCAATACCTAAACATTGATTACACATTCATTTTAATTAAATTTTCTTGGACATATGTTGAGGATTAAATTATGCCCCTCAACAGATATGTGAAAATCCTAAACCTGGATACTTGTAAATGAAACTTTACTTGGAAATAAGGTTTTGACAAATGTAACTAATTTAAGATGAGACTACACTGGACTGGTGTAACTGCTAATGCAATGACTGATGTCTTTATAAGGAGAGGGAGACTTGGAGACACAGAAGCATACAGGAAGAAACAGGTAGCTGCAGAAATTGGAGTGAAGCTTCTCCGAGTAAAGGAATGCCAAGGACGGCAGCACCCACTGGAAGTTGCAGACAAGCCTCCTTCCCTAGAGAATTCCAAAGCAGAGACCAGGGTCCTGCTGACACCTTTTGTTTTCATCTACTAAGATAGTGTTCATTTGTTAAGGCAGCCCTAGGAAATTACTGCACACGGTTTCCAAAAGCAAGCTTGAATTAATTTATGTCTCTGTTTCTCTATACATGCTGTTTCTCTATATTTGATGCTTCTTTGATTTTCTTTTTCACCTGTTTAGGTACAACGCATTTAAGTTTGATTTGCTTAGTATTTAAAGATTTCTTTAAAATTCATGGATCTCTGGTTTGTGGTGTTTCTTGAATTTGGAATGACTTCATCCATCATGTCTTCAAATACTCTTTTGGTCCCAACCTCTTTGTCTTCTCATCCTGGAACTCTAGATAGGCATAAGTTAGACCCTATGATGTTGCACTGCAATTGTGGGAAGCTCTATTTTGTTTGTTATTGTTTACTCATTATGTTTTCCCATTATAGTTCAATCTGGTTAATTTCAATTGATCTATCTTCAGATTCATCTGGTTTTGTATTAGTAGTCCCCAGAAGGCTAAAGAACCCCTCAGAGAATTCCTTCATCTTGGGTATTTTGTAGTATGTTTCTAGCACTGTCTTGTGACTCTCAACTCTATGGTAAATTTTCTAAGTGTTTATGCATTTTTGTAACTGTGCTTAGTCACTCAATCATGTCCGACTCTTTGCGACCCCATGGACTGCAGCCTGCCAGGCTCCTCTGTCCATGGGAATTCTCCAGGCAAGAATACTGGAGTGGGTTGCCATGTTCTCTTCCAGGGGATCTTCCCAACCCAGGGATCGTAGAACCCAGGTCTCCCACATTGCAGGCAGATTCTTTACTGTCTGAGCTACCAGGGAAGCCCACCTTTTCTACTAGATGCCTTTATATATTAGCTATAATTAAAGTCACTGTCCAACAGTTCCAATATCTCTGAGCCTTTTTACCTCCCTTTTTGTATTCTAATTATTTATTGAGTACCAAATTCTATGTGTAGAATGTCAGTAAAAATGGAGGCAAATAGTATTTATTCTTAGAGAAATGTGTGAATTTTCTTTCAGAGAGGTTGTGTGTGTGTGTGTGTGTGTGTGTGTTTGTGTGTATGAGGAGGGAAGTTTCAGTCAGTCTATTAACAATTTGCACAGGGTTTGGAACTTGTGCTACTATTGTTGCCTCCATAGATTTCAGTCTCTTTGCAGTGAATTGCTGTTACCTTCTGCTTCAATTGGGACCCAGTCGACAAAGGGGTTTTCTTAGGGTTCCGCTACACACTTGGCTTTTAGTGGTCCTGGTATTATTGCCCCTCCCTACATTCTTGCCCCTGCCTCAGTGATAGATTATATACTATTGCTTGTCATCTGGTGCTAACCTTGTGGTGGAAACAAGAATTCTTGACTTTCCTAGTCTAATATGTATACCTGGGCCTTGAGTATGGGTCTTTCTCAGCATTCTTGCTTCCCTTCCCCAGGCTTGCAAAATTCTTTCTTATATCTACAGTAGATTGGAGGCAAGAGACACTTTCCTGTTGCCTTCTAGAGGGAGCAGAACTCAGCTTTGTATTCTTATAGGATCTAGATCCTATGAGGGTTTTTACTTCCACCCGCTGCACAGACGTAATAGATCTATGTTTAAGTTCAGGAGATAGAAGTGTTTCATATCCTTTCTTACAGTGACTTAAAAAAAACAGATATGTACAACCTAAACGTTAAGAGTTATGTTTTATTCAGCAGGAAGGGTTGTCTCAATGTCAAAAGACTATTGCTAATTAAAGAAAATCAGATATCTCAAGTTAAGGAATTTAGTATTTTTCTACACAAGGGAAGATGCAAGAGTCTGGGCCCATTGACAACTTCCTTTGATAAATCTCAGCTACTGGGGCCAGTGCATTGTGTTCTCACATCCTGAGTTTTCTCAGGGTTTGCTCAGTTTAGGGAGCGGCTGCAGGCTGGTAACTGCTAAGGGGCATTCTTTTCCTTTCTGAATTTCCTCAGGGCCCACCAGCTCATATTGGAGGGCTACAATTGTTAATGATAGTGACATCCTTTATTCACTGATACGATTAGAAATATTCTATTTTCTCATGTATGACAGAAGGTTCTGGAGAAGTGAACAGTGTTCCATACCTATCTTCCAGTGCCCACTAATTATAACTTGCATGCTTATGCCATTGAGGGGATTCTCTCTCTTTGTTCCAAACCTGAGTACTTGGTGGAAGTCCTTGAAAAGAGTTTGGAAGTAGACACACACTCCCTTTGTGTCTGGGACTTTCAGCTATTCCAAAGGAAACACAGGCTCACACTTGGCCTTTAGGAATTTACTGATGTT
Organism: Oryx dammah; assembly: GCF_014754425.2. Classification (NCBI taxonomy): domain Eukaryota; kingdom Metazoa; phylum Chordata; class Mammalia; order Artiodactyla; family Bovidae; genus Oryx; species Oryx dammah. Next base: position 150,637,836 of record NW_024070186.1, on the reverse strand, counting down.
TTAGCTGATTTCTTTGTATTCGTTTCTATGAGGACTACCTTTTCCTCTTTGGTAAAGCATCAGATCTCTGATGAACTAAAAAAAGAAAAATAAAAACAGTTAAAATTTAGTTGATTATCCAACTTTTTCTCATTGTCAGGTTGAGAATGATATTCTCATCAAGTTTTCTATATCCTTAGATGCAGAAGAATTCATAATGTATTTTTTAAACCCACAGAGGTGAAGTTTTAATACATATTTCTGGTTAAAACCATTTTTAGCACAATACATAAATATTAAAATAGATATATTTTTAAAAAGTTTAACATCCTTCAGGGATATATAGAAAGTCTATGGAAACATATAGGAAAACATCATTATTTGGAAGATAGCTTAGCAATTTCATACAATACTAAATACAATCTAGCAGTCATGCCCTTGATATTTTCCCAAAGAAGCTGAAAATTTATACCTGCACAAAAACCTACACACAAGTGTTTACAGCAGCTTTTTTCACAGTTGTCAAAACTTGGAAGCAACTAAGGTGTCCTTCAGGAGGTAAACAGATAAATAAACCATGGTACATCCAGACAATGGTATATTGTTCATTTGCTTCTAAAGCTATCAAGCCATGAAGACACCTTAAATACATATAACTAAGTGGAAGAAGCCGATTTGAAAGGCTATGGTTCTAACTACGTGATTCTGATAAAAGCAAAACTATGGAGAAATAGATCAGTGGTTGCAGAGGAATGAACAGGCAGAATACAAAGAATTTTTAGGGAAAATACACTGTATGATACTCTAATGATAGATACATTGTCTAAACCCACAAAATGTATGCCACCTAGAGTGAACCCTCAGTTCAGTCAGTTCAGTCACTCAGTCATGTCTGACTCTGCCACCCCATGAACTGCAACATGCCAGGCCTCCCTGTCCATCACCAACTCCCAGAGTCTATCCAAACCCATGTTCATCGAGTTGGTGATGCCATCCAACCATCTCATCCTCTGTTGTCCCCTTCTCCTGCCCTCAATCTTTCCCAGCATCAGAGTCTTTTCCAATGAGTCAGCCCTTCTAATCAGGTGGCCAAACTATTGGACTGTCAACTTCAACATCAGTTGTTCCAATGAACACCCAGGACTGATCTCCTTTAGGATAGACTGGTTGGATCTCCTTGCAGTCCAAGCAACTCTCAAGAGTCTTCTCCAACACCACAGTTCAAAAGCATCAATTCTTCAGGTGCTCAGCTTTCTTTATAGTCCAACTCTCACATCCATACATGACTACTGGAAAAACCATAGCCTTGAATAGACGGACCTTTGTTGGCAGAGTAATGTCTCTGCTTTTTAATATGCTGTCTAGGTTGGTCATAACTTTCCTTCCAAGGAGTAAGCATCTTTTAATTGAGTGAACCCTAATAAAGGCTTATTAATTGTGACAAATATATCACTCTGGTAATCAGATACATGTGAAAGTTCTATACCTTCCTTTTAATTTTGCTGTAAGACTAAAATTACACCAAACAGATGAAATTTTTGAAGAAAACAGATGAGAAAATTAGAATAAAAAGAAAATTGAGTAAAATAAAACCTTAGAAGAGATCAGTGCAAAATAAATAAAGTATGCCTTGGGTTCTGTACCTAAGGCTAAAAATGATTTTTAGCTCTGAGATAAATTTTGCTCATGCTTGTGTGCTCAGTCATATCTGACTCTTTGCAACTCTTTGGACTGTAGCTTCCCAGGCTCCTCTGTCTATGGGACTTTCCAGGCAAGAATACTGGAGTGGGTTGCCATTTCCTCCTCCAGGGGATTTTCCTGATCCAGGAATCAAAGTCATGTCTCTTGCATCTCCTGGATTGTAGGACACTTACCACTTGAACCATCAAGAAAGCCCCAAATTTTGCTCATCATTTGTAAATTTTGTTTTGAGCTTTCTAGCAATTATTGAAAAAATGTAAACACGTCATCAGCATCACAGTATTCAGTAGATTCAAAGAGATGGATTTCCAAAGAGAAACACAGTTAATCTTTGTATTAGGAGCCAAGATAAATATCTGGTCTTTGTAAAAGGAACACATTGGGTAATGGAGTGTACAGCTCCCTAGCGATATCCTGACCATAAATACAACTATGCTTTGCATAACTCTATTTCTTTGGGAGTTATTTGCATGAGAAAAAATTGGTCCAGGTAAATTTCAGGATCCTACTGTTCTAGCTTCTATGCAGATTGAATGTGGAGCAATGGGATGGATGACCTATCTGCTTGATATTTGTCCATTCACAGTATTTCTCTGGTCTGAGCTTTGGCAAACTGTTAAGTAGTGACAAGTTCTAGGTCTCTTACTCTATGGGAATCTGAAATGCAGATAGCCATGTGGAAATCTTCTGAGCAGTGAGGGATCTGTTGCAGACAGACTCTTAAACAGAAGTCGCCCTGTTTTCACACAAAGGCATCGCAGGAAAGACTTGCAAACAGGACCTACGTTTCCATTCAGAATGAATCTGGGCTTTACTCTTAGAAAGCAAACCAATGACCAATCAAGATCTTTCAACCTTCAGCACCACAGTGCCTGTGGCAATAACTTGATTCCAGAAAAACGGTAAAGTCAGTGTAACCAAATAGTTCTCTTAGATCATTAAAAAGCAACACATACAATGTATTAACAACCAAGTCTGTCAAATAGTAAGTGATGTAAATTTGAAGTGTTCCTCCAAAATAAAAGGTTTGCACAATTAATGAAAAAAATAAAGAAAAGTATTCATTAGTTGTTTAGTGAAAATGCTATTGCTCAGTCATGTCCAACTCTTTCTGACCCCATGGGCTGCCAGGCTCTTCTGTCTGCGGAATTCTCCAGGCAAGAATACTGGAGTGCATAGCCATTCCCTTCAGGGGATCTTCCCAATCCAGGGATGGAACTCAGGTCTCCTGCATTGCAAGCAGTTAGGTATATAAGATGATAAATGATATGGAACATCTACCCAAGATGATGAAATTATTTCTGGAATACTTGATTTCCTTTTATTTCTTTCTGACAGTAATTGGTTAATATAGCTAGTTGTCAACTGAGTCAAGGCCTTGTCATCTGCATGTATAAATGAATGCTCTCTTCCTACTTGCTCTGGTGAAGTAACATGCTTGAGGTAAATGAAAACAATCCAGATTAATTAAGATAAGAGAACAAGAAACAATATTCCTGTTTTACCTTTCTGATAAAATTGCCTGACCTATGAAAGAATTGTTTTTACTGAGCCTGAACTTCAAAAGGGATTCTGTGTAAACATAAAGAAATATGGTTCCATGAGTGCATGGATTTTAGCCTGAAGGTTATTACTGTCTCAGAAAAAGGCTGAAGAAAGGTCACTTAAAGTAACCACACGTTATATTTTATTCCAGCAAAGTGATAAGGAATATAACTGCAGAGCAACCACAGAAATGAAGAGGTCATGAAGAAGTTGAAAATTATCTTGAGTCCACTTTGTAGATTCTTGGCCGTTGGGATGACTAGAAATGTGAAAGGAAGCATCACAGATCTAGGAGAATATTGTGCTTAAAGATAGCAGCCTGCATGTGAGACATCCTCCCCTTAAGGTTGTTAGATAAGCTATAAGCTATCTGGTTCCATTTTAATTTCAGATAAACAAAGTATTTTTCCAATATAAGTATATCCCCAAAACTGCCTAGGGCATACCTATACTAAAAGAGAAAAAGTTATCTGAAATCAAAATATAACTGAGTGTCTTGCATTTTTATTTATCATGTTGAGCAACCATATTCCCCCATTCTCTCAGGATCTTTTTAAATTTTCAGGAAATAGATGTGTGCATGCTAAGTCGGTTCAGTAGCATCTGACTCTTTGTGACCCTATGCACTGTAGCCCACCAGGCTCCTCAGTCCATGGGATTCTCCAGGCAAGAATACTGGAGTGGGTTGCCATGTTCTCCTCCAGGAGATATTCCCCACCCAGGGATTGAACCCAGGTCTCTTACATCTCCTGCATTTACCACTATCACTATATGGGAAGCCCCAGAAAATAGAATTAAAAGGTAAAAATATGTTAGGGGTCCATCAACGAAAACCATCCACCCTAGCCAGGCATGATAATAACTACTTGCAGGAGTTATTTCATAATAGAAGTTCCCAATAAGGAACAAGGAATTTTCAATTTGCCTCCAGCTGGAAGAATTCAAGAATTTGGGAGAGGCCAAAAGGAAGGAGGATATGCTTTAGCCTATAAAATGGCCTGCAAACCTCCCAGAAATCTTTGCACTGGAATACACCTTGACCAAGAAATGCACACAGCAGGAAGGACCTTGAATCAGACCAAACGTGGACATGAGCAAGACAGTTAGCCAGAGACAACCCGAAAGGTTAGCCCTGTGAAATGAAAATATCTCTTGCCATATCAATAAACGAGAAACAGCCATTATCGATTTCTGGCCTCCAAATGAGAATGAGCGCTCCTGAAACTGTGATTCAGTGGATGCTTCCCCTCCCTCCACCCACAGTAATTGTTGAGGAACTGGGGAATGCAGGAAGCAAGGTGAAGAAGGAAACAGGTTGGCCCCAGAGAGCTGGAATACATATGAAAGGAAGGAACTCAGTGAGCCCAGAGGCTTGCATCTTCCCATGCATAGAATACTAAATTCCTTAACTTGACAGCTGATCATTGTTGTTCAGATGGGCTGCTCCTCTGTTGCAAACTTGTACATAGCCCAGCCTCACCTCCTGCCTCCTTGGATCAGTTTTCTCAGAGCTACAGAAGTGCTCTTTCCCAGGCTCAGAGTCCTAAACATTTCCACCAAATAAAATAACTCTCCATTCAGGTTGTGACTGTTTTTAGTTGACACCCCTACCACCATAAACCCTAAGACTATGAGCCACATGGCAGAGCAGTCCTCCTGGGGTCCTTACATGGCTACTCTCTGCTCAAGCTCACCTTTCCAATTAAGGCTCTTGCTTTATCAGCATGTGTGTTTCCTCAGACAATTTATTTCTGAGTATTAGACAAGAACCTACTCTTGGGCCCTGCAAGAGATTTCCCTGCCGGTAACAAGTGCACAATCGCAAAGGAAATACATGTTGGCTGGTCCATGGAGGCATCAGAAGAAAGTAAAAACTCTACTTGAAGGAAGGTGAATGAGATGCCATTAGTAAAGCACATTGTAGACAGTTTCAGCCTGATGTGCCTGCAAAGGAGCTGCAATGAAGGAAGCAGCCAGCCTGCTTGGCAACATCTTTGGAAAGGTCTGGACCAAGGAATATGAAAAGAATTAACAGAAAGTCTGTATCTTAAATAGCTAATATTCTATACCTCCCAGCACCACTTGCAGAAATGCAGACTGCAAAGATTTTACATCTCTTAGCAATATGACAAAAAACCATAACAATAAATAAATATTACAGAGAGAGATCAAAAGACCTGTTTGGCAGGAGTAAGGCAGCTATGAGGAAGTGGTTGCCCTCTACCTGGAACTAATTTCTCAACATCTCACCCTAAAGTAAGGCCTTTGAGTGTTCAAAGTACTCAAAGATCCAATTCAACTTTTCTCTCTGGCATACAGTAAGATCTCAAAAAGATTAGCTATAATTATGATGAGAAAGAGCAGACTATACTGGAACAGTAAGCCAGACCCAGTGGAGACATGTTCTTTGAGTATTTCTAAATGGTAGCTCAACCAAAGAGAAATGGGATTGTTTGGACTTGCTTCTCTAAGATAGAAAAGAAAGCCTAGATTCAAGATAGATGTGTGTAACTTTGGTGACGATAAATTCAGGACTTGTCTCTTGAGAAATTAAGGTTTGGGGGAATGAGTTGAGGGGGGAGACGCAAGGACCTCTAACATGCATTTTAGCTGCTTTTTATTGTTTAGCCACCAGGGTACATGGTTTTGCCTCCTAAAGGAGCAAGAGCCCCTTTACCACTTAAGGGGAATTCAGAAGTGAGGTTTTGTAAGATTAGGAGTCTTAATCAAAAATATCCCCATTGGTTAAACTGAATATTTCTTTCTAGTGTATCCGTAATTAATCAACACCAAAGAAAAGCCCAGAGGGACCAGAGGCCCTTTCCAAGCTATTAATGAGAGTGCATTGTAATTACATGAAGTCTTTTCCAGCAGTTTTTTTGCATAAATACTTGAAAACAAGACTTTAGTAACTAAAAGTACCTAAGGAAAGTATGGAAAAGGAAAAACACCAAGAGTTTATAAGGTATGTGTATGTCCCCTGGATGAGATTTTTATTTTATTTTTACGTGAGAAGTCCTCACTCTGCAGTCTATATGAGGCCACACTGAAAGGAGCAGATTCTTCTCCTGAGAGACTAATGACTTACTTCCAGAGAAATGAAGTGTAAAAGTTGGTAAGATTGCTTGCTCCTTTGGAAATTGTTTATGTGAAAAATTACACGAGTTACAGAAAACCTATGGTGGTGGGGGGTGAAACTGGTGACCCACACACCCAGTCTGATGCTTTAATTTAAATATTTTGAAATTTCAAATGAAAAATGAATGCCTAAGATCTCTGAGAAGAAAATCCACACTATTTCAAGCAAATAAATTCCCAAAACCAAAAACCAATGGTAAATTCATCATGAAACAGGAAGAAATTCCTCAGTTCCATAAAGAGGAGATTCTAGGTGTTAATAACCTCTCTATTCCCTGAATGGGAAGAAAACAGAGGAAAAAAAAATCATTCATGATTCTTCTTGCAAAGCTTCCTTTCTTTATTAACTGAAGCAGCTTTGTTACTTGCTATATACATAAGGTAATGAAATTTTCCCATGTAGAAGTGACCACAGGCAAAATAAATAATAATAGTAATGACAGTAATAAGTAGTATTGGTAGAAAGCTTGTTGATACCAAGCACAGAGTGTGCTTTTTTGCTAGTCTGAAAAAGAACCAAAGGTTCTGTATGTTAGCTTTCATTTATAAATCTACTTAAGTAAAAGTCATTGCAGAAGCAAAGGTATATTCTGACAAGTAGAATCACATATCAGGTCTCGTTAACATTTTATGTATATGAAGGCAGTTGATTCAATTATAGAAGATCTGAACAGCAAGAATTAAGATATGGACCATTTTTTCAAAGATTTATATTGTGAAAGTCATTGAACCAAATTCAGTGCTTAAAGCTAGAAAATTTAGGAAAATCTTTTTTACTAAAGCAACAGACCAAGGGCTAACATTTCCACAAAAGAAGATGTTAGTTTAATTTTAAAATTATCCTCAGTGCTTTTGCTCTCTCAGATGCCTTTTGCCATGCCTCCCTTTAAGAGGTAGAATGTATTTCCTCTGCCTCAGGCTGATCTAATGACTTGTTTTGGCCAATAGAATGCAGTGAAAATAATGATATGCCAAGACAGAGCTGGACTTCAGTGGCCCTATGTGTATCCACTCTTTTTCTTTTGGAACTCTGCAGTGGCATGAGGGAAAAAAAAAATCTAGGCTAGATTGATAGACTGACAGATCATGTGGAAGAGACCCCAGTTGTCCTAAATCTGTCTGCAGTGAGCTGATTCTGCAGAATGTGAGCCAGTCCAGGTAAGGGCAGCAGAACCACCTGGTGTCCACTGACAGCTGACCACAGATGTGTGCTTGAGCCTGGCTGAGGTCAGAAGAAATATCCAGCTGACCTGTAGCCTCCTAAGCAATAATAAATGCTTTTGGTATTAAGTCACTGAAATTGAGTTTGTTACACAGCAATAGCTAACTGATACAGGAGAGCACTGATAGATATAGACACAAAGACACTGGAATGAAATGGCTTTCATTTTCTTTAAATTTACGTAGCCAAACACACTGAAAGTTCTCCAAAGTATGAAAAATATGTAAAGAGCCTGTGCAAAGTTATCCCTGGGGATCAGGAAGAGAAGACAAAGCAATTCCACAAAAATTGCTATTCAGTCACCGTCATGTCCAGCTCTTTCAACCCCATGGACTGCAACACGCCAGGCTTCCCTGTCTTTCACTATCTCTTGGAGTTTGTTCAAACTCATGTCCATTGAGTCAGTGATGCCATCCAACCATCTTATCCTCTGTTGCCCCCTTCTCCTCCTGCCCTCAATCTTTCCCAACATCAGGGTTTTTTCCAGTGAGTCAGTTCTTCCCATCATGTAGCCAAATATTGGAGCTTCAACTTCAGCATGAGTTCTTCCAATTTATATTCAGGATTGATTTCCTTTAGAATTAATTTATTTCATCTCCTTGCTGCCCATGGAACTCTCAAGAATCTTCTCCAGCACCACAGCTCAATAGCATCCATTCTTTGGCACTCATCCTTCTTTATGGTCCAACTCTCACATCCATGCTTGACTACTGGAAAAACGATAGCTTTCACTATACAGACTTTTGTCAGTGAAATGATGTCCCTATCTTTTAACATGCTCATAGTTTTTCTTCCAAGGAGCAAGTGTCTTAATTTCATGGCAGCAGTTGCTGTCCTCAGTGATTTTGGAGCTCAAGAAAATAAAATCTGTCACTGTTTCTACTTTTTCCCCCATGTATTTTCCATGGAGTGATGGGACTGGATGCCATAAGAGGAATCAATGAAAAGAAAAATCAAATGCAAAATGAAATCAATCTGCAAGGAGATGACAGACATGATTTTTTCTTGAGGAATGAAGTAGGTTACGACTCAGAGTCTGAGCAGTCTGATTTCTGCCTGCCAGAGAAGTCTCTGAAGGTTGCCTCCTGGTGGAGAAAATGCAGAACTACTTGCCCTGGCCCCAGGTTGGAGAAGCAAAGCAATAGTGAGCCATTGGTTGTTCTTTGATATTTTGAAGTATTTATTTCTGGGAGTATTTACTAAAACCCCCTCAGTCCCCACCTTGAGACTGAGAGGGATTATTTCCCCCAGAACAAAAAAATATAAGAACACCCATCATTTGATGCTGGTAGAGTCCCTCTGTTAAACAAAAATTGGTTTTCCATATACTTTCTAGAAGAATACATGTTATTTTTTGGAAATGACTGAGTCATTCTCGCCATCATCTTTCTTCTCACATGAACAAGATCACAGGTATTTTATTTTTTCTTATTCTTTTCCTAAAGCAATGCTGGATATCATTTTTACAATTTAAGACATGATTATACTTAACACTGAAATAGCTATATGTAAAGAAATTCATCTCTCTTACTAGTAGCAAGAAAGTTTGTTTTTTCACCTTGAAACATCAGTTCATGTTATGCTTTTATTATAGCTCTTACCTTGTCTGTCCTTCCCTCCTATACTTTCTTGTTCCTTCTTTTCTCTTTTACTTCTGTCTTCCTTCCTTCCTTCTTTCCTTCCTTCCTTGCTCCACTTTCTCTTTTTTGCATTGAAAAAGCCATGGAATAAAGCTTCCATTTTCTGACAAGGCTTGTGAAAATAGACTCACTGGCCAAGAGATACTTATTACTGAAGAAATGAAAAACTGTCATAGGAATTTTAAACATATTGACCGAAAGAGTATATTAATTTCCTAATGCTGTTGTAACAAATGGTCACAACCTGATGGTTGAAAGCCACACTGATTTACTTCGTATAGTGCTGGGAGTCATAAATCCAAAGTTGCATCTTATAGGGCTAAAATCAAGGTGCAGGCAAGGAGGTCCCAGAGAGAAGCTATTTTCTTGCCTTTCTCAGTTTCTACAGGCTGCCTGCTTCCTTTGGCTCACAGTCCCTTCACTCTGTTTTCATGACCATCTTTTCTCTCTGGCTCTGTTTCCCTCTGCTCTATCATCACATTGACTTGTTTCAAACTCTGATCCTCTTGGTGTTGTCTTCCAATTGCTAATTAATGTCCGACTCTTTGCAACCCCACGGACTGCAACATGTCAGGCTTGGACTGCAACATGACAGGCTTGGACTGCAACATGACAGGACTCTTCCCTGTCCGTCACTATCTCCTGGAGTTTGCTCAAATGCATGTCTACTTAATTGATGATGTCATCCAACCATCTCATCCTCTGCTGCTCTCTTCTTCTTTTGCCTTCAACCTTTCTAAGAATCAGGGTCTTTTCCAATGAGTCAGTACTTCCCATTAGCTGGTCAAATTATTGGAACTTCAGCTTTAGAATCAGTCATTCCATGAATATTCAAGGTTGATCTCTTTAGGATTGACTGCTTTGATATATTTGCAGTCCAAGGGACTCTCAAGAGTCTTTTCCAACACCACAGTTCAAAAGTATCAATTTTTTGGTACTCAACTTTCTTTATGGTCCAACTCTCACATCCATATATGACTACAGAAATAAAACATAGCTTTGACTAGATGGACCTTTGTTGGCAAGGTAATGTCTCTGCTTTTTAATACGCTGTCTAGGTTGGCCATAGCTATTCTTTCAAGAAACAAGGGTCTTTTGATTTCATGTCTACAGTCACCGTCTGCAGTGATTTTGGAGCCCCCTAAAATAAAGTCTGTTACTGTTTCCATTGTTTCCCCATCTATTGCCATGAAGTGACGGGACTAGATGCCATTATCTTCGTTTTATGAATGTTGAATTTTAAGCCAGCTTTTTCACTCTCCTCTGATGGTGTGGATCACAATAAACTGTGGAAAATTCTGAAAGGGATGGGAATACCAGACTACCTGACCTGCCTCTTGAGAAATCTGCATGCAGTTCAGAAAGCAATAGTTAGAACTGGACATGGAACAACAGACTGGTTCCAAATAGGAAAAGGAGTACGTCAAGGCTGTATATTACCTTACTGCCTATCACCCTACTTATTTAACTTACATGCAGAGTACATCATGAGAAATGCTAGGCTGGAGAAAGCACAAGCTGGAATCAAGATTGCTGGGAGAAGTATCAATAACCTCAGATATGCAGATGACACCACCCTTATGGCAGAAAGTGAAGAACTAAAGAGACTCTTGATGAAAGTGAAAGAAGAGAGTGAAAATGTTTGCTTAAAGCTCAACATTCAGAAAACTAAGATCATGGCATCCAGTCCCATCACTTCATAGCAAATGCATGGGGAAACAGTGGAAACAGTGTCAGACTTTATTTTTCTGGGCTCCAAAATCACTGCAGATGGTGATTGCAGCCATGAAATTAAAAGATGCTTACTCCTTGGAAGGAAAGTTATGACCAACCTAGACAGCATATTAAAAAGCAGAGATATTACTTTGCCAACAAAGGTCCATCTAGTCAAAGCTATGGTTTTTCCAGTAGTCATGTATGGAAGTGAGAGTTGGACTATAAAGAAAGCTGAGTGCTGAAGAATTGATGCTTTTGAACTGTGGTGTTGGAAAAGACTCTTGAGAGTCCCTTGGACTGCAAGAAGATCCAACCAGTCCATTCTGAAGGAGATCAGTCCTGGATGTTCATTGGAAGGACTGATGCTGAAGCCGAAACTCCAATACTCTGGCCACCTAATGCAAAGAGCTGACTCATTTGGAAAGACCTTGATGCTGGGAAAGATTGAGGGTAGGAGGAGAAGGGGACGACAGAGGATGAGATGGTTGGATGGCATCACCGACTCAATGGATGTGAGTTTGAGTGAACTCTGGGAGTTGGTGATGGACAGTGAGGCCTGGCATGCTGCGATTCATGGGGTCACAAAGAGTCGGACACGACTAAGTGACTAAACTAAACTGAACTGAATTTTCATCAGGAGGCTCTTCAGTTCCTCTTTGCTTTCGGCATAAGGGTGGTGTCATCTGTGTATCTGAGATTACTGATATTTCTCCTGGCAGTCTTGATTCCAGCTTGTACTTCATCTAGCCTGGCATTTTGCATGATGTACTCTGCATCTAAGTTAAATAAACAGGGTGACAATATAAAGACTTGTACACATTTCCCGATTTGGAACCAGTCTGTTGTTCCATATCCATTTCCAACTGTTTCTTCCTAACCTGCATACAGATTTCTCAAGAGGCAGGTCTTGAGAAAGACAGGCAGGTTGTCTGGTATTCCTATCTCTTTAAGTTTTTCCCACAGTTTGTAGAGATCCACACAGTCAAATGCTTTGGCATAGTCAATAAAGCAGAAGTAGTTGTTTTTCTGGAACTGTCTTGCTTTTTTGATGATTCCACTGATGTTGGCAATTTGATCTCTGGTTTCTCTGTCTTTTCTAAATCCAGCTTGAACATCGGTAAGTTCTCGATTCGTGTACTGTTGAAGCCTTGCTTGGAGAATTTTGAGCTTAGCTTTGCTAGCATGTGAGATGAGTGCAATTGTGCGACTGTTTAAACATTCTTTGGCATTGCCTTTCTTTGGGATTGGAATGAAAACTGACCTTTTCCAGTCCTGTGGCCACTGCTGAGTTTTCCAAATTTGCTGGCATATTGAGTGCAGCCCTTTCACAGCATCATCTTTTAGGGTTTGAAATAGCTCAACTGGAATTCCATCACCTCCACTAGCTTTGCTCATTGTGATGCTTTCTAAGGCCCACTTGACTTCACATTCCAGGATATCTGGCACTAGGTGAGTGATCACACCATTGTGGTTATCTGGGTCATTAAGTTCTTTTTTGATAGTTCTTCTGTGTATTCTTGCTACCTCTTCTTAATAACTTCTGCTTCTGCTAGGTCCATACCATTTCTGTCCTTTATTGTGCCCATTAAAGTGGTATCATCTGCATATTTGAGACTGTTAGTATTTCTCCTGGGAATCTTGACTCCAGCTTATGATTCATCCAGCCCAGCATTTCACATGATATACTCTACATATAGGTTAAATAAATAGGGTGATGATATACAGCCTTGTTGTACTTCTTTCCCAATTTTGAACCAGTCAGTTGTTCCATGTGAGGTTCTAACTTCAGTTAGAACCCATGAATGTTTCTCAGGAGACAGGTAAGGTGGTCTGGTATTCCCATTTCTTTAAGAATTTTCCAAAGCTTGTATAATCCACACAGTCAGAGGCTTTAGCATAGTCAATGAAGCAGAAGTAAATGTTTTTCTGGAATTCCCTTTCTCTGTCCTCCTTTGAATGTTGGCAATTTGATCTCTGGTTTGTCTGCCTTGTCTATACTCAGCGTATGCATCTGGAAGTTCTTGGTTCACATATTGCTGACTCCAGCAGAATTTTGAACATGACCTTGCTTGCATGTGAAATAAGTGCAATTGTATGGTAGTTTGAACATTCTTTAACATTGCTCTTCTTTGAGAGTGGAATGAAAACTGACTTTTTCCAATCCTGTGGCCACTGCTGAGTTTTGCCTCCCTCTTAAAAGGACAAATATGGCACTGGGCCCACCCAGATAATCGCTTTATCACAAGAACCTTAACTTAATCACATCTGCAAAGTCTTTTGCCATAGAAAGTGACATTCATAGGTTCCAGAAATTAGGTTGTGGAACTCTGTAGAGGCCATTATTTGGCCTACCACCAAGAAGTAACCAGAAAAATACTTTGAAGCAACTTTTTGAGTGTGAACTGTATGAAAAAGTGAAGGTGAAAGTCACTCAATCATATTTGACTCTTTTTGACCCCATGGACTGTAACCCACCAGGCTCCTCTGTCCGTGGGAATTCTAGGCAAGAATACTGGAGTGGGTTGCCATTTTCTTCTCCAGGGGATCTTCCCAACCTAGGTACTGAAGCCAGGTTTTTTTGCATTGCAGGTGGATTCTTTACCATCTGAGCCACCAGGAAAATCCCATGAACTGTGTATTGCTGTGCTGTGATTGCTAAGATGAAGCACCTGAGTCTTAAAAATGTCACAGCTAACTAAAGACAGAACCAGGACTCAAATGAGGACACAGCTGGTTCAAAAAACAAGTACATTTTCTACCATAAAAGAGTAGAAGCACAAACATAAAAATATTCTGAAAAGGTGGCTTAAGGAAAGATATATTACACATAAAGGTGGATGGTAAGTTTAGCTGGGTCATATGGAGCTCAATTGTGGAAGGATTTAGATGTCAGGATTAAAAGATTAGTGTGTGTGTTCAAGCTATGTTGCTTCAGTCCTATAGATTCTGTGTGACCCTAAGTACTGCAGCCCACCAGGCTCCTCTGTCAATAGGATTCTCCAGGCAAGAATACTGAAGTGGGTAGCCACACCCTTCTCTAGGGATCTTCCTGACCCAGGAATCGAACCCGAGTCTCTTATGTTTTCTGCATGAACAGACGGGTTCTTTACCACTAGCGCCAGGAAGCATTTAAGAGCTTCCCATATACTACTCAGGTTTCCCTCACAGCTCAGTTGGTAAAGAATGCCTGCAATACAGGAGACCCTGGTTCGATTACTGGGTTGGGAAGATCCCCTGGAGAAGGGATAGGCTACCCACTCCAGTATTCTTGGGCTTCCCTTGTGGCTCAGCTGGTAAAGAATTTACCTGCAATGCACCAGACCTGGGTTCAATTCCTGGGTTGGGAAGATCCCTTGGAGAAGAGAAAGGCTACCCACTCTAGTATTCTGGCCTGGAATATTTTTTTGCTTCCTTGGTGGCTCAGACAGTAAAGCTTTTGCCAGCAATGTGGGACACCCAGATTTGATCCCTGGCTCAGGAAGATCCCTTGGAGAAGGAAATGGCATTCCACTCCAATACTCTTGCCTTGAAAATTCCATGGATGGAGGAACCTGGCGGGTACAGTCCATGGGGTGGCAAAGAGTGAGACACGGCTGACCGACTTCACTTTCACTTTAATACACTATTCTATTTATGCTTCTAGAGCTCATTGAGATATGATTATTTTCCCTTTATACAAAATTAAACAAAATATTATCAAAATTGATTTCACAGAACTAAAGTTAATATAAGAATATCTCTATACTTGTACAAATTTTTCAATTAAAAATTAACCATTCAAATATATCTATTTTAATATAATTTTCAAAAGTCATAATATTTCAGATTATTAGAGTAGTAGTTGACATAAGATTTGTTTTTTTCCTCTTTTTTTTTTTGGCTTGGGTTGACCTATGTCTTCATGAACAATAGCAAAGTAGTCTTAAATATTAACCCCAGGTAAATGAATATCTGTACTTTATAATAAGTTTATTCAAGTTTAAATCTGAGCAATACTTTTTATTTCCCATCCATGAACTATTATAAAATATTTTCTGGAATTTTAGCTTTTGAAGAATGGCAATTTCATAATTTCCATATGTTCATTTTTTTTTTGCTTTTCCTGGACCCTGATGCTGGGAAAGATTGAAGACAGGAGGAGAAGGAAATGACAGAGGATGAGACGGTTGGATGGCATCACCAAATCCATGGACATGAGTTTGAGCAAGCTCTGGGAGATGTTGATGGACAGGGAAGCCTGGCGTGCTGCAGTCTGTGGGGTCACAAAGAGTCGGACACGACTGAGTGACTGAACTGAACTGAACTAAATCTTTTGCCTCATGATGAAAGTGAAAGAGGAGAGTGAAAAAGTTGGCTTAAAGCTCAACATTCAGAAAACGAAGATCATGGCATCTGGTCCCATCACTTCATGGGAAATGGGGAAACAGGGGAAACAGTGTCAAACTTTATTTTTGGGGGGCTCCAAAATCACTGCAGATGGTGACTGCAGCCATGAAATTAAAAGACACTTACTCCTTGGAAGAAAAGTTATGACCAACCTAGATAGCATTTTCAAAAGCAGAGACATTACTTTGCCAACTAAGGTCTGTCTAGTCAAGGCTATGGTTTTTCCAGTAGTCATGTATAGATATGAGAGTTGGACTGTGAAGAAGACTGAGCATGAAAAAATTGATGCTTTTGAACTGTGGCATTGAAGAAGACTCTTGAAAGTCCCTTGGACTGCAAGGAGATCCAACCAGTCCATTCTGAAGGAGATCAGCCCTGGGATTTCTCTGAAAGGAATGATGCTAAAGCTGAAACTCCAATACTTTGGCCACCTCATGTGAAGAGTTGACTCATTGGAAAAGACTTTAATGCTGGGAGGGATTAGGGGCAGGAGGAGAAGGGGACGACAGAGGATGAGATGGCTAGATGGCATCACTGACTCGATGGACATGAGTCTGAGTGAACTCCGGGAGTTGGTGATGGACAGGGAGGCCTGGTGTGCTGAGATTCATGGGGTCGCAAAGAGTCAGATACGACTGAGTGACTGAACTGAACTGAAGTCTTTTGCTCCCTTTTGAAAACAAAGATATTATATTGATAAACCATATGTAGAAAAAGATATTCTATAAAAAATTATTCAGAAACCATCTTGTCCTATTCTTTTTCAAGGGGAAATTTTTATAGATCTTAAATATCAATTCTTAAGACTTTCTGACATTCTGATATCTTGTAGATATGGAAGAATTCTGTATCTTCTGGTCCAAGATACACAAGCTAAATTTTCTGAGTGTTTTATCTATCCTGCCATTGTATCAGAATCGGGGAGTGAGATGAGGAGAAGATCAATTTAGAGAAACATAGTGCTTAAATAATGTTGCTCATTTTAAAATCACAAGTCTCACTGTGAAGGCATAGGCACCCAATCTGAAGATATAGTCTGTTAGTACTGTTCATTTATCAATTTCATTTACATGGAAATGTTCACTCAAGCTATCGTGTGCTCAATCTCTACATCCTGATATTATTTGAAAGGATCACTAAGACACATATTGATGTAAAAGACTTGAGAATGAGCAGGCTCTAAGAGACGGAGCAGAGGAATAGAGCTGTCTCTAAGAAATGTCATTGTCCTTGGTGTTCAAACACCAAGATGACAATATCTGCCAACAAGGACAATACTGCCCAAAAGCCTCAACTTATAGGATTTGACAGCAAACCCGAGTCACATATCTTACTACATTGGAGTCTGCTGCTAGATAACTTTATGAGAAATGCTGGTTTCTCTAGCCAAGTATCCTATTTCTCTTACAGAAAAAGCTCAGTTTTACATACTTCACATTCAACCTGAGATTGATATTCTTTATTCTATGTTTTGCTGATTAATACTTTCAGGATAAGTGAAGCTCATTACCTTCTAAAAATCAAGAACAAATATTTTGGATTTTCAGATTAAGGGACCAGATAGTTTAACACCAGCTATATTATACAGATGACTATTTTATTATTTAATCTGTTTTTTGACAGAAAGACTAAACAGTGACAGAAACATATTCTATGAAGATGGCTGTAAACTAGCATAACTAAAGCACCAGCATGTATATTTTTTAGTAAAGAGTCTGTTTTACTTTAAATAAAGATGCTTTTCATGATAATGTTTAGAGCATAAAACATTCAAATGTGGGCTTATTAAAGAAGAAACATTTTTTATTCCTGTAGTGGTTCAGCTGTGAAGAATCTGTCTGCCAATGCAGGAGACTCTGGTTCAATCCCTGGTCCAGGAAGATTCCCTGAAGAAGGAAATAGCAACTCACTCCAATATTTTTGCCTGTGAAATCCCATGGACAGAGTAGCCTGGTGGGCTACAGTCCATGGGGTCACAAAAGAGTCAGATATGATTGAACAACAACAAATGAGTACCACAGCACCACTAACTGGCCTCTTTTGTGTATGCTCTCTTCAATAAGCATTTCTTTGAGCACCTATATACAGTGAACTTGGCCTTGTGCTGAGCTCAGAGAAGACATATGAAATAATTTACTCCCATCCTTTAACAAGGGCATGCAGGGATTTAATGTTCATCCATATTTTAAGGTATCAAGGTAAGCAAGTGGCCAGTAAGAAGTATAAACAAAGAGAAGTGGGTAAGAGTGGGAGTCAGGAAATAGATGAGAAGGGAGATAATGCCCTTAGCACAAGGGGCTCAAGATCAACTTGGTAAGGCAAGACATATATTAAAGGAACTAAAATAATAAATTCCCAGGTAGAGCTAGTGGTAAGAACCTGTTCGCCAATGCAGGAGATAAAAGAGACACGACCCGACCCAGGTTCAATCCCTGGGTCCAGAAGATCCTCTGGAGGAGGGAATGGAAATCCACTCCAGTATTCTTGCCTGGAGAATCCCATGGACGGAGGAGCCTGGTGGACTACAGTCTATGGGGTTGCAGAGTCAGACACAACTGAAGCAACTTAGCATGAAGTGAAAGTGAAAGTCACTCAGTCGTGTCCAACTCTTTACGACCCCATGAACTATACAGTCCATGGAATTCTCCAGGCCAGAACACTGGAGTGGGTAGCCTTTCCCTTCTCTAGGGGATCTTCCCAAACTCAGGGATCAAACCCAGGTCTCCCACACTGCAGGTGAATTCTTTACCAGTTAAGTCACGAGGAAAGAAACTTAGCATGCATGCATGCAATATAGAATAAAAAAGGGAAGTACAGAATGAGGTATAGTAGGGATGATTGAAGTCTGGAATCATAGTCAAGTTGGTAAGGAGCCACAAAATTTTGGTTCAAAAAGCATGTTGGATGAATAAACGCATTCTTTAAAAATCGAATTATCAACTTGTACTATTTGAAACATAACCCCTGCTTTCTTTCTCTGATTCTTATTGAATGCTGTGCCCACTCAGCAAATATTCAGCCCCCTCTTTCTTCTTTAAAGAGTGTCCATTTTATTCTGCCATCCGCCATCCTCCATATGGCCATGTGCTTCTGTGGCAGGCTGTGAATCTCTTGCTTTTCAGTACTGTGCTCAGTCTAAGCATGAGCATAGGAACATGTATAGACAATAAAGACAGGAGAATGTGGAGGCTTCTGGGAAAGATGACCTTGACTCTCCCCACGGCCAATAATTGAAACAGTGGATAAAAAAAATCCCTCTTTTCATGGAATTTGTCAGGTCTTCATATGGGACTGAAGATGAAATAAAAAAGAGGACTGCCTGCAAAATAAAATCAATCCATGAAATATGGCAGAATGTGGTCCACTGGAGAAGGGAATGGCAAACCACTTCAATATTCTTGCCTTGAGAACCCCATGAACAGTTTGAAAAGGCAAAATGATAGGATACCAAAAGAGGAAATCCCCAGGTCATTAGATGCCCAATATGCTACTGGAGATCAGTGCAGAAATAACTCCAGAAAGAATGAAGGGATGGGGCCAAAGCAAAAACAATACCCAGTTGTGGATGGGACTGGTAATAGAAGCAAGATCCGATGCTGTAAAGAGCAATATTGCATAGGAACCTGGAATGTCAGGTCCATGAATCAAGGCAAATTGGAAGTGGTCAAACAAGAGATGGCCAGAGTGAATGTCGACATTCTAGGAATCAGCGAACTAAAATGGACTGGAATGGGTGAATTTAACTCAGATGACCATTACATCTACTACTGCAGGCAGGAATCCCTCAGAAGAAATGGAGTAGCCATCATGGTCAACAAGAGTCAGAAATGCAGTACTTGAATGCAATTTCAAAAACGACAGAATGATCTCTGTTCGTCTCCAAGGCAAACCATTCAATATCACAGTTATCCAAGTCTATGCCCCAACCAGGAACGCTGAGGAAACTGAAGTTGAACGGTTTTATGAAGACCTACAAGATCTTTTAGAACTAACACCCCCAAAAGATGTCCTTTTCATTATAGGGGACTGGAATGCAAAAGTAGGAAGTCAAGAAACACCTGGAGTAACAGGCAAATTTGTCCTTGGAATGTGGAATGAAGCAGGGCAAAGACTATTAGAGTTTTGCCAAGAAAATGCACTGGTCATAGCAAACACCCTATTCCAACAACACGAGAAGACTCTACACATGGACATCACCAGATGGTCAACACCAAAATCAGATTGATTATATTCTTTGCAGCCAAAGATGGAGAAGATCTATACAGTCAACAAAAACAAGACCAGGAGCTGACTGTGGCTCAGATCATGAACTCCTTATTACCAAATTCAGAGTCAAATTGCAGAAAGTAGGGAAAACCTCTAGACCATTCAGGTATGACCTCAATCAAATCCCTTATGATTATACAGTGGAAGTGAGAAATAGATTTAAGGGCCTAGATCTGATAGATAGAGTGCCTGATGAACTATGGAATGAGGTTCATGACACTGTACAGGAGACAGGGAGCAAGACCATTCCCATGGAAAAGAAATGCAAAAAAGGAAAATGGCTGTCTGGGGAGGCCTTACAAATAGCTGTGAAGAGAAGAGAAGTGAAAAGCAAAGGAGAAAAGGAAAGATATAAGCATCTGAATGCAGAGTTCCAAAGAATAGCAAGAAGAGATAAGAAAGCCTTCTTCAGGGATCAATGCAAAGAAATAGAGGAAAAGAACAGAATGGGAAAGACTAGAGATCTCTTCAAGAAAATTACCAAGGGAACATTTCATGCAAAGATGGGCTCAATAAAGGACAGATATGGTCTGGACCTAACAGAAGCAGAAGATATTCAGAAGAGGTGGCTAGAATACACAGAAGAACTGTACAAAAAAGATCTTCACGACTGAGATAATCATGATGGTGTGATCACTAATCTAGAGCCAGACATCCTGGAATGTGAAGTCAAGTGGGCCTTAGAAAGCATCACTACGAACAAAGCTAGTGGAGGTGATGGAATTCCAGTGGAGCTGTTTCAAATCCTGAAAGATGATGCTGTGAAAGTGCTGCACTCAATATGCCAGCAAATTTGGGAAACTCAGCAGTGGCCACAGGACTGGAAAAGGTCAGTTTTCATTCCAATTCCAAA